>NW_027466072.1:1720000-1747500 GCF_046127955.1 Nelusetta ayraudi
GAGAGAGAGAGAGAGAGAGAGAGTCGGCTGCATTGCCTTGTTCTGCACGGCTGGACGGGATTACTAGTGGGCTCTTAAATATCCCTGAGGCTGAGCAGCGAAATGAGCAACATAGCATTAGAATGGGGAGGGAAGGAGGGAGAGAATGGGGCGGGGGGGAAGTGGTGGGCAGTGGGGGGGCATGAGGGAGTGGGAGAGAGAGGGAATCGAAATGGGGGACGAGCAGAGATGACAGCCTTGTAAATCTGCCCCGCTCACTTTCTGCCTCGGTGGGTGATAGTGAAGGGAAGGGGGGGGGGGTGGGGGCGGGGGGAAGAGGGTACGGTAGAAGGTGAGGAGGAGGAGGAGGAGGAGGAGGAGCGAGTCGGTGTAGACGAGGAAAGTAAATCAGGAGAAAATGGAAAAAGGGGGGAGGACCTGTGTGGCGCTGGACTTGCGTGACAGACGTGCAGGCGTGATGAGAAGCTGGGTGGGTGGGGAAGGTGGTGGTGGGTTCTGAGGTGGTGGTGGTGGGTTTTTTTGGGGGGGGCAAACACGCATGCAGAATGTTTCAATCGTGCCGCAGAGATGCAGCCCCAGAGTTCTGGCAGAGAGCAAACACGCCTGTGTGCGCACCTGCACGTGCATGCATGTTCCCTTCAATCAGCGCACGCGTGTGTGTGTGTGTGTGTGTGGTTTGGTGCACTGTGTGCGCCGACTTCAACGCAAACGCACCTGTGGTGGTGCACGATCAGCAAAAGAGGTTCTCCACGTATGATTGACCTTGGCTTCTGGCAGCCTCCTGAGGTTATTTATTGCCTTCAGACACGGCGGCCGTGTCACCAGGTGCTGTGTGTGTGATTCAGTGAAATAATCACAATGGCAGCAATACGGTCGGAAACGAGAGCGAGCGGTGGTTTGGTTGTGTTTTTGGTGGAAAGATAGAGCACAGTTCAGCATCAGAGCTGCTTGCGTAATGAACAGGCCCTTGGGGGAGTAAAGGTAGAGGTCAAAAGCTGCAAAATGCTCATAAATTGCAAATGCTGCAAAAAATAATCGGGTTGCATTTGTCCATCTTTTGCTTTTCTTTCTTTTTTTTTTTTTTTACACATTCATTTTCCAAAATCACCTCATCCACCTGGAAGAGAAAAAGAGTCGGTGGCAGTGAGGTGGTCTCAGAGGGGGGTGTTGGTGGAGGTTTCAGTTCCATTTGTCACACAATCATCAGTCAAATTCCAGAAGTGTGTTTTAGCACACACTTTCTAAAATATGGAACAAGCACAAGACATTAAGGCTATGCTTTTTTTTTTTTTTTAATTTTTATTCCAGGCAGGTCAGTGATAGAGGCATATGATGTAATGAGAAACTATCTGTCATTTTTGCTTCACATCAGACCATTATTTCATATACAGTGCTTGGTAAATAACCAGGCACAACAAATATCTGCACAGCCCTTTAGAAATGTGGCCACACTGAGTGAAAGTGAGCAGTCGGGTCAGACTGGGGAGGCTGATGTGGCTCAGGAGATGAAGAGCTTCATTCCCCGACTGCAGTTCAAATGTGGTTCAATCACCAGCAAGTGTCCTTGGGCAAGACAATAAAACGCAAATTGCTCCTAATGGCTGCTCCATCAGTGAGTGATGGGCAGGTAGCATGACAGCCTCCCAGGCCCCACTGTGTGGAGGTTTCTTCGGAGGAGTTGCACGCACCGATTAGCAGCTTGAGTCTTTAAGTGGCTGAGAAGACTGATGGCCATTTAAAATAGCAACAGAGCAGCAACAGATGCAAAAAAAACAAACAAACAAAAAACATTAATATTAGCATAAAAGCTATTTTGCTGCATGTTTTTCTAGTTGTGTTTTAATATTTCTGAGTCATTCTGGAGCGAGGAGCACATCCAGTACATGAGCTTGATGCATTAAACGCTCTCAGGCGCATTCTCACCTCTTCACTCTCAGCTCTGCCTCTCTGTTGTCACTCATTGTTCCCTTTTAGCAAATTAGTTGTGCAAATTGAACGGCCCAAAAAAAAGAGATGGGTTTTTCTATCTCGTAGTTATGGTAGTTCCATCGATCCGATCCGATATCAACCATCTCCAACATTTCCCAAACCTCCTAGTCTACCCATCCACCTTTCGTAATGTTCATGTTCATTCATATATTTTCAGCAGACGTATGATGTCACTGTCAGTAGAGCCAGCTCCCTGCAGCAGGAGAACAAGTGATAAGGAGAGAAAAGAGGGCGGGAGGGAGGGAGGGAGGGAGGGAGAGGGGGTGTGTCTTGAGGTAATTGGATGGATGGCAAGCTGGGGGTGGGGAGGGCAGTGCGGAAGAGATGCGCGGTGAGATACGGATGCGAGGAAGAGCGTCGGGACAAAATGAGACTTGATGAGATGATGAGCAGAGACTGAAGAGAAGAAGACAGGAAGTGGATGAGAAAGACTTCTTAGATTGCTGCGTGTTGCACAGGCTGCTGCTGCCATGACAACCGTACAGGTGTTAAAGCAGGTCAATTGAATGCTGGTCGGCTTCCTGCCAACAAGCATGTCTGTCTGTCTGTCTGTGTGTGTGTGTGTGTGTGTGTGTGTGTGTGTGTGTGTGTGTGTGTGTGTGTGTGTGTGTGTGTGTGTGTGTGTGTGTGTGTGTGCACTTGCGTGTCCATTCATTAAAACCTTGCCTCTTCCTGATCAGTCCTTGGTTGTGTTCATGCCATGCCTCGTGTCTCATGTTGTAGTGAACATGTGGGTTAGTGGTTAGTGTGTTCAAGGTCAGAGCTGAAGGTCTTTGCAGCTGGATTTGAATGCTTTGTGGTTTGGAGTTTGCAAAAGTGCTGTGTCATAAAATCTGCGAGTGACAGCGGTGGGTCTAGTTTCTTTCTCTCTCTTCTTTCTTTTCTCTGAAATACTGCACGTCAAAGCTGTTAGACTCCAACTGTGACTGTTTTCACATAATTGTGCAATTATGTTGACAGTCATCACTTGTTTAGCTGTGTGAAAAGCAGGACTCACAGCTAAACAAAGGAAGGGTTAGGTTCATCAAGAGTGGATGGAATATGAATCAACAGCCCAGCAGGGTTTTGTTGGAGGAAAAAAATACTCCCCCCCCCCCCCCCCGAAACAACTTTGTCAAAAGTTTAGTTTGGCTTTATTAGTTCCATTTATAATTCCCAAGATGGATACATTAATCAACCCAATTTAGGAACAGTCAACTTTATGCAGTGTTTTGCTTATTACTGGGGATCAGTAATGATAGTAATGAGTATGATAGTAATTGCAGCCACTTAAATTGATTGTACAGAAGTGCTGGTGCTTGTGCTTTTGCCAAGAAACTTTTCTCTTTGACATTTCTGTTGCGTTTTCTTGCAGCACCTCAGCAGTTTCTTTGGTTGGTACGCAAAATGTACCAAGTCTGGCAGCAGATGTTCCTGTTGCTCGTTGAAATATGTGAATTTAGCAGATAAAAACATCCCTCTGAGCAGCAGGGTCTCTAAGTGTGAGGGTTGGACAACCGTGGAGGCTACTACTCTACGCAGATGATCCTGTACTGATGGCTCGCACCAGAGAAGAACTTTACAGCTGCCTGAATTCAAAAGGGGCGATGATGAATGTTCATAGAACGACCATTATGGCTGGTGGCACCGGCGTGGTTGTGGTGGTACAACAACCTTGGGCATTGCAACGTGGAGTCTGTGTAAAGGAGGCACAAGGTGGACAAGGTAGTTAGGGTTAGGGTTAGGGTTGACAGGTGAGCTCAGGAGCGGGAGGAAGAGGTAAAGATGCTACTATATGAAATGTAACCACTTGATGTCGCTGTTTCTTCTTCAAAATCTCCAAATATTACACACTTAACCTTTAAACAGTTTACTTAGAAATAAAAGAAGAGAACTGCTGCAATCATCAGCGTTAGTAGAAGTAGAAGTGACTCAGTTTCGAAAGGCAAATACACACTGACGCAAATAGCAATTTATATTGACCTGTGACATTAATATCAGGAGCAAACTGTTTTACCACTTACACAACAAATATTTTGTTGGTTAAGCCTCTGGTGCAATGGCTCTCACACACAGACTGAAGGCTCATGTTTTTGTTTTGTTTTTTTCTGCAGTGAAAGTTGTTAACTAACCCAAATTTACACATCTCCTCTCGGCTTTCTGCACCGCTGTGCTTTAAGTTCCGCAGACCCACTGAGGACAGCCGGAGTCTTAACGATGACTGAGCAGCTTCTCCGCTGCTCAGCCATGCTGGGGGAGAAACTCAGTATTTAATGGTTGGAGAGATCATTCATCATTTTCTCTCTGTGTGGTCTGGACGAGCAGAGTCAGCACCCTCAAAGCCTCAGCAACACTTAGACTGCTGTTGCGTAGGAATTAATAACCTGTCATCGGTGGTGTGTCTTGATCCTTCCTTTGTGTAGAGGTCTTGCTGCCATCTGAGTGCAGTTCATATTCAAGACACATTTTCCATTTTAAAACCTTTGCAGCATTCAACATTAATAGGACAAGATTTTCCCTTTGTAGTAGAAATCATGATAGAAATTTTCCTTGTCTCTCTGTGTGTGTCAATCTGTTGTGTAGCACTTGCTTGGCTTCAACCAAATCCAAATCTGCTTCCTACTGGGTACTGCTCTATAGTTGGCTTAACTTGGTGACATACGTGCTTGTCAATGAACTTTAGCATCAACCTTGTGTTTAAAAACGTAAACTATTAAGATATTTAAATAAGGACATTTTGTCTGTGTAGTTTACAAGGAATTCATGATGTAATGATTGATTGCGGTGAACGAATGGCCAATTTTGTGAGACAAGATACTTTCTCAATAATTTGTTTGCAAACGATGCTGAGCAGAATACAAATGCTATTTTGAGTTTCTTCTATTTATTTGCATTTTCAAATCAGCAACGCCAGCCAATGCACTGGTTTCATTACTCCACACAGTGACTGTTTACATCTTCAGAGGCATAAATACCAATGGCTTTCAACACCGATACCTGGTGAAAATGAATGCCACCCAAAAGCAACAAAAATTGATTTTGACTGCCGACAAAATTGAAGTGAAAATGACAAAGCTGCATTAAATCACAGCAGAATGTAGGTACAGTGTGCCTGTGGAGTTTATCAGTGCTGTCACCTCCAGCATTTACAGGAAGCAACTGTTGAACGCAGGAAGGAAAGGAGCTGGGCTGCGCTGACAATAGATTTGATGGAGAAAAGGAAAGGCTGCAGAGAATATTTGAATTCAGATATTGTGACCACGCACATTATTTTAATAGAGTTAGAGTCGGTGGTTTGTGATGCAGAAAAATGAGAAAATAATAACATGGTGCAGTCGGTTCAAGGCAGGTCAGAGTCGGAAAGAAGTTATTTTGTTTGGCTAAAACACATCAACATGTGCTGGGACTTTCAGCCTGGATCAGCAGATAGATTTGTTGGAGCCCACTTGCTCCTCAGGGTGCTGCACTGTGCTGCAACCCCCATGACCGTGTCAAGTCAGCAGACAGGGGAACTTTATCTGCTGAGGAAGAGGTCGAATTAAAGAGCCTCCGCGTGCTCCTGGTTTGCACTTAATGGCATTTAAAGACTGCTTCCTCATCCGTGGAGCAAAATGTCATTTTAATGAATGCAAAATAAATGGGAAATGAAAAGTGAGGTTTTGCTGAGAGGTGGTGGAACTTCCATCAAATTTCATTTTCTTTCTTTCACTCACTTGTTTGTCCATTTAATTTAGCACATTTTGTGGCTGATTTAACTTTATGACATTATTTAGATGAGCAAAGAGTTTTGCTCACAACTTCTAATTTGTCTTCTTGCATTGTTGTCTTCTGTTTTTTTGGGGGGAAATTTGTTCCCTCTCGAACTACATTTGGATACAGCTGCCAATTTGTCATGTGCCAGGTAAAGTTCAGTATAGTCGGACCAGCGGTGAGCAAACTGACTGACTGGTGGGGCCACAATGAGCTGTAAAATGTGACAGAGGGAGCCGGAGCAGCAGCAGATGGATGGAATGTTTTGGTGAACCCCCTCATAGGAGGAAAAAAAATCTATCATGCGGTATGTAGAAAACACGTTGCTTTAATGTGTACAAAGTAACAACAAAATAACTGAAGCGCCATGGTATTTAGCTCTTTATTGAAACAAAACTGAAACAAATGATGAAATACAGGTTTTTTGTTTTTTTTTTACATTTTTTCATTACTGACTGACTATTAATATAATTTCTTCAAGCTCGGTGGGCCGGCTTAAAAAGGTTAACGGCCACTTATGGCCCCCGAGTGACAATCTACAATGTACATTGTCATGAAAATGAAAGAAAAACCATGAAGTGTTTGTCCAAGCTTTTGACTGGTGGTGTAAATTCCTACCTTGATCCTGGAGAGGCCAGTGTTGGGCCCAGTATACAGTAGGTCACACTGCAGCTCCTCTAAGGTGAGAGCTGGACGGGACAGAAACAGGAGGGGGCTTTTGGCTGGAAAAAGAAGATATGAAAAAAAACAAAAAAAAAACGAGCCGGCACCATTGGCTTCCTGCCTTTCTCTCCCCTCACACCACGAGGGGAAAAGTTTCCCTGCGCTCTCTCGCTTGCTCGCTCGCTCAGTCGCTCACTCTGGCTTCTGTCTGCCCCCTCGCCCACTTTATCTTTCCCCCCTCTCAGGCTGCTGGCCTGGAGGAACCACAGCCTGAATGAGTCACTGGGTTTACCTCAGTGGCCGACCGGCCTCTCCTCTCTCCCCCTCCACTTTCACCCTCTCGCTCACACGTGTCTGTTAGTGTAGCACAGCCGACGGCTTTAAGGAATACAGACATGGAAGTTTTCTGGGCCAGGTCAGGTAAGAGACACCGGGATGGTTTTATTTATTTATTTATTTTGCGAGGGGGTTTGGTGGGGGGGTGGGAAGTGTGACCATGCGGAGCATTTGGTAAAAGTTTTTCGCTCGGAGTTGAGTGGAAATGAGCCGAGTAGCGTCTTGTCACGATAAGGAAAGCCGAGGAATGTTCCACTTGACGTCCGCGAGGGGAACGTTGCCGTGAGTTAACATGCAGCATTGCATGCACTTCTGAGTGGCCGTTTGCTGTACGTTTGGGTGTGTGTTTGTCCTTTGACAGTGTAAAAGACGAGCCGCGAGACACCGACCTCAAAAAATAAACGGAAAGCATTTAGTTTGCATGTTAAATAGAGACGTGGGTTCAACTTCTGGTTTTGCAGGAGCCCATGTTTTGAAAAGGTCTAATTCAAAGTCTGAAAATGTTGGATCAAACTGTTGTGTTATGAACTTTTTTTCTCACTCCATTTGCTCTTGTTTATTTGCTTTCTGCTGGAACTCTGCTCTGTTGTCTGTGCTGGGATGGCGCGCTGGCTTGCTACACTGATGCGTGTGTTATCACCCCTGAAAGGGCCTTTGTGTGGCCAAGAACACACTTTAAACTTAATCTCTCTTTTCTGGGTCGAAAAGTCCTCACGAATGCCTGCTAGAATCAGTTGAGGTCACCACACACACACACACACAGACACACACACACACACACACACACACATACACACACACACACACATGCATTTTGATTTTTCTTTGTTGCTGAAAGTGCAGTTGACTGTGATTTGGGCTTGGTGTGGTTTTGTGCTTCAGGGTTGCGATTGTTTCCGATTATTATATTACACGCACGTAAGCACACACACACACACACACACACACACACACACACGCGCGCGCGCGCGCCTCTCATTATCCATTTACTTTAGTGTCTCTGGCCCTTTTTTCACCCGATGCCCAATTTTGAATCAGACACTGAGTGGTAAAGAAATCAATTCTCATTGAATGTTTATGCAGATTAATTTCTAATTGTGGAGCCCTGATGGGCCAGCCCTCACCGCACAACAGACCAAGAGATGAGTGAGTGAGAAGAACGGCGGATGGGCTCAATGTCATGAAGAAGAGCAGATTAGTAGATTGTTAATGATGGAGCTGTTTGACTTTGAGACAGGCAGCCAACTTGCAGCTGCTTCAGTGTAACAGAGGCCGAGGCCAGTATTGTAATGTTACATTGCGACCCACTGAAAGGAGGAGCAGGTGATTGCTTGGTGGTGGTTTGGAGATAACAAGGTGGGGTGGTGGGCAGGCACAGTAAAATCTTCTCTTTATTGGAGCCTCATTTTGTCCACCTGTGCAGACAGAAGACAGTGTTTGCTGGTCTGTCTTGATGTTGCTCAGCAGCTGGTTTGCTCATATTTCAACTCCTACTGGTGTGATCTAACTGCTCGTACTCAAATCTTATATCTACCTTTAAAGGAGCTGCAGGTGTGGCACATGTTAGGTTGTGGTGAATGCAGAAGAAGTGAGTACTGCAGTGCAGCTACTGAAGTATTTCCTCAGTGGAAAAGGTGTGGTGATTTTGCTCCCAACTCTCTTTTGTCACAAGCGAGTTAAGCACTGAGACGTGTTTTCTCGCCACGGGCCACTGATTTGAATCTGACACTGCGTTGATTCATGCGGTTGAAATGCTGTAACAAACCTAAATGTTCTATCAAGCTAGTTCCTTTATCTATTTCACCTTTAACCAGGAGTAACCCCACCTATGACCAGGGTGTCCCATGGACATAGCAAAACAAACAAACAAACAAACAAACAAAAACAAAAGCCCAACAGTAAAGACGGGTCGCCTGCAGATTCAATGTTAAAAAACAGAAGGACCACACTCTCAAACTAAAAGCTTTTGCTCCTCTTCATAAATACTTCCAATGGGCTCTTAACCACACGGCTACAGAAGATACAGAAGGATCACAATCTACCAATATCAGGAAACTACGTTCCGCACAACGATTGTTAGTTGTCAGCGCGAACCCAGATGTAGCCCCCTCCAATTTATGAATACATGTATGCAGACATTATTTCACTGTTGAAAAAGTAATCAAGACATTTCATTAAATTTTGCAACTCAAAGATACATTGAACATCTGTATTTATCATTATTATTATTTCAGTTGTTTGTAACATCTGTCTATCTATCGATCTTATGTATGTATCAAATATGTATGTATTAAATATGTATTCATACATACATATTTTCTACGTATGTATGAATAATTTGATATAATCATCATCATTATTATTATTATTATTATACTTGACTGCTCATGAGATGGCTGCCACGTGACCTGCATTTATTAGTGCTGCTGGTCTGGTCAAGAGGAAATAGACGGAGTGCTGTTTCCTGACAACCTCTCCTGGAAGCAATCTGACCGCAGCACAACACAGTCCTCAAGGGCCTGTGTGTGTGTGTGTGTGTGTGTGTGTGTGTGTGTGTGTGTGTGTGTGTGTGTGTGTGTGTGTGTGTGTGTGTGTGTGTGTGTGTGTGTGTGTGTTTCCCTGTGGTGTAATGGGGTGGGGTGGTGGTGGTCTGTGCATCATCAAGCCTTCAGAAAGACACACACACACACACACACACACACACACACACACACACACACACACACGCGCACACACACACACACGCACAGTGCACAGTGTGAAACTAAGCCTCGCTGAAAGCCAGCGTGTGAAGAAAAACCACTCTGTTGCTCGTGTTGTGGATCTGAGTCACAGTGTGGTCGCTGGTGGTCAGCGGGGGCCACTGGGCCTTGTAGTCTTCTGCCAGTGAAGGTCAACTATATCAAAGTAAGCTCAAACTACAGGAACTACAGTGCCAGAACACATGTGAGTGTCTGGCAAGCGATGATAAGGTGCCGCTGGGGATTTGAGTTGCTTCTAAATGTGACTGCGAGTTACTTTGTGGCGTCAAAAAATATTTTTATCTGGTTTTCATTTTCTATCGCCAGCTCTGCTGCACTCGGGGTGTGTTGGTGGTGCTGGAGCCCAGCTGTCTTTGGCTGAAGGCAGGTGGACACCCTGAGCACGCAGCCAGTTTATCGCAGGGCCACATGGAGACAAACAGCCTCTCGCGCTCGCGCCTCGGGCCAGTCTAGAGTTTCCACTTGGCCTCAGGTTGGTCTGAGAGGAGCTGGAGAACTTGGAGAGAACCCACACAGGAAAAACCCCAGGCCTTGCAGCTGTGAGGTGAAAATGCAAACCACTGCACCACCGTGTTGGCCACCAAGTGGTTTGTATTTAGAGACAGAAAAAAAACCAACCTTTTTTAAATTTTTCTTCTTTTTTTTTTTTAATGAAAAACAAACCAAAGGCAAGTGGTCAAAATGTTTATGTCACTATGCAACATTTTAACTTAAAATTGTTCTGGAGTGGAGTAGCAAGTTCATCTGGTTTGATGTACTGTATTATACACCGTTAATACTAACAACCTACGTTTGACATCCTGTTAATAAACAGAAATGCACTGTAAATTACGGAGGTCCTGAGGGGGGGGGGGGCGGTGCTAATCGCCTTATTGAGGAACTGAACGAGTGAAACTACTTATCTGTCTTTCATTTGACATGAACAGCCGCATTATCTTACCTGAGCTGATGAGGTGAAAATACATACAAATTCAACAAAAAGCCCAACTAAAATAAATCCTACCATCACCATTATTCCAAACATTGACGAATGTTGGGAATGCTTCACAGGGAGATAAAAATATGACAACAGGAGCGTGATTGCGGTTTTTTGTTTCGGCAACAAAAGGGCAAAAAGCAACAAATATAACTGCGGACTAATCCCTGGTGTTGCCACTTTAAACATCAAAGGTGGAACATTTGGAAATGTTGTCCGGCATTAAATGTTGACGCTATGTTCAGTGGCTGCGTTTATGGAACGGCGAGATGCATTAAATGTGCAGCCAGCGGCAGGAGGCTCCTCTCCGAGCACAGATTTCCCCACTGGGTGAAGTCTTTCTGTTTTGTCCTCTTGCTGTTTTAAGAGCGGCGCTCTCAGTGGGGAAAAGCATTGGCTTCACAGTGGCTGCCTGTTTCCTGTGGCTGTCATTGGCTGTTTTCTCCTCTTATCACTGATCGTTTAGTTTAGTGTAGTTTAGGGAGTTAATTTCGGTCGTTTTTCACTATCGTACGTGCGTGATACATGAAACAAAACGGTAGTTATAATGATATGCATTGACTGAAAAGGCGTCGGCTGAAGCCTCAGCTTATTTTGCCCACCCTTCTTACATTAATAAGTTAAGAGAAGGAGAGGAAATAAGATGAAATACATATAAGATAAATAATAATCATTTGTAATAATTACTAATATTATTTTTCTAAATATTGCTTTGAACACGTGAGCTGTGTTACATAGTTTCATTTCTATTTTTAAATCATTCCACCAGTTTCCACCTTCCACTGTTATACTTCTTTGCTTTACATCAGTGCTCACCTCTTCTCTTTTTGGAACATGCAAACTCCTCTGAGATGGTACTGACTTACTCGTCACCTTATCGTCGTTGCTTGTGTCATGTTTATTCCCTAGAAATGACATCATTATTAGGGCAGCAAAACTCTTCTTTTGCAGCCGTTCCCCTCAGAAGCCGCCCAACCTCGTCTCCCTTGCACAACGACCTTCGTGTTCCATCCATAAATCTCTCTGGTCTTCCTGCTCGGCAAGTCCAAGCTCGGCATCCTTCACTGATATATTCACTGTGCCCTCCTCTGGTCACATCCAAACCATCTCTGCCTGGCTTCTCTATATATAACTAGGCTTTATGATCACATTCTTGGCTGAATCTCTACTCATCATGTGGTATGACAACACAACGAAAGAAGCCAGTTTATTGTTGTCTCTACTGCAGCGCTCTGCCGTATCAAACTGATCACTGCTTTGTCTCTTCAAGGCTCATTGGCTGATATTTGTGTGAAAAAACACGTACACACACACACACACACACACACACACACACACACACACTGACTGTGGCAAATAACCCAATCAATATTGAGTGAATTCAATAAGATTATATCATGTTATGTATGTTATCAATGACACATTATGATGGATACTTTACTGAATACAAACTATATTTGCAGATGTGAGTCGCTTCAATGTGAACAGCTGTGTGTGTGTGTGTGTGTGTGTGTGTGTGTGTGTGTGTGTGTGTGTGTGTGTGTGTGTGTGTGTGTGTGCAGTCCTTGGACCATCTGTGTCACTGTGTTTGCAGGAGAGGGGCATGTTCATGAGCTTCAAGGGTCAGTGTGTGTGTGTGTGTGTGTGTGTGTGTGTATAAATTGATGGAGTGCAGCAGGATGCGTGTGCGCTGACCTCCGCCGATGGTGTCACAGGTCTCGGACTCGGCAGCGGAAAGATTGAGAGACGTTCATTTGGGTGGGATCGCAAAAGTGGGAAATGGTCATTGACCTTGGAGGACCTTTGACATCACTTCCTGTCTGTTTGCCGCAGTGTTTTGGCGTACTGAGGGGTGGGACACGGACACAGACTCTCACTCCTAATCTTGTCTGCAGTGTGACACAAATGCACACACACACACACACACAAATGCACACACACACACACACACACACACACACACACACACACACACACACACACACACACACACACACCACACACCTGAAGCTGCTGAGTCAGCGGTGGGACAGCAAGGGGACCTGCCTGCCCTTTGCAAGCTGCAGTCTGTGTGCATCCAAAGCTGTGATAAACAGTCTTTTTTCCTTCCTTTCAAAAATAACAATAGTAGTAAGACCAATTCAAACGTTACGTAAAGTTGAAATGTGAACTATTTTCACTGACTTGCATTAAAGGGATGTGGGTTTTTTTCCCCCCCTTGGTGCCAGAATCCCTACAGGTACGTTTCCTTTAATTACCAGTGCCTGTTGTGGATGGAGGTGAACAATCCAGGTCAAATCCAAATCCACAATCCAACAACTTTTTTGAGGCTACTTTTATGAAGTAGCATGTACACCATAGGTGTCAAACTCTGGCCCGCGGGCCAAATTTGGCTTGCAGTGTAATTCCATTTGGCCCGCGAGGCAGTACAAGACCACTACTAGAGCTGCTGGCCTGCCACTATTAAACAGCACACGTACTGCTAAAACTACAAATCCCAGGATGCTCAGCTTAACCAGGACGTGGAAAAAGGTTACCGTTAAAATCCAAATCAGAAGGCTGCAAATAATATTTTAATCACATTTTTGTATTAGAAATTCGATTTTGCATGCGTGCAATATTAAGTTTATTGTAATTGTAATAATTAATTGCAATTTTTTATTGTACTGTAATTGTGCATTAAGCGCTGCTTGTTCCATATTCAGGCTGAAGCAAAACTTGTTTGGGTCCATATAAAAAAGGTTCATATCTGGAAGAAGATTTTATTCAATAAATATCAATGTTGCTCCACGAAGTTTTACATTTTGGCCTCACTATGTGTTTGGCACCCCTGACTGACACTGACACTTGAGCTTGAGCTCTCCAGCTCCAGCTGAGGAAACACACCAGCCAGTCTCCTCTGTCTTTTACATGTTATAAGCACAGTGTCACTCACTTTGTCATGAGATCATACAATGTGTCTAACAATGTGTCAAACACGCCAAGCTGACCTCGTTTGACTTGAACTCTGTGAGATTATCACCGTCGAGGAAAGTTTTAAGGGCATTTAAAGGGGTTTGGGAACGTGGGGGGGAGGGGGGGGTTTGGTTTGAGATCAAGCACACATTTAAGTCCGGAAGCTCAAGGAACAGAACGTCAGATGCTTGTACGGTGCCAGTCGTGCGGCTACTGAGAGTAAATGACATCACAGCTGAGGAATTTGCTCTGGCCAGCAGCTTTCTTTCCTTTGTGTAACGTATCCCAAGTCATTTATTGGCAGTATTTGATCTTTGTGGTCAGTCGCTCGTCCCTGTCACTTTCCTAGCATACAGGAAAATAAAAGACAAATGTGAATGTGGTGGGCTTCTATGCCCAAGATGTGTTTCAGCTGACATCACAAGTTCTTTTCGTTTTTTTTTTGTTTTGTTTTTTTTTCAAGTATTATTTACACACAGAGGCTAAATCAGTGATTTGACTTTGACACGTGTACTCATGTGTCAGCCACAGACCACTTTCCTCAACTTGAAGTTGTCCATTTATTTCTGCTGCAGTGCAGTGCTTTCCTACTCTGATATGCAGTCTTTTCTGTCAAATATGATGATTATTGGGACATGTGGACGAGCAACATCTTTTTTTCCTCAAGATTTCTTTTGCCTGAGAAGGGATGTCATGCTTAGAATAAATGTGGACACAGAGCCTGAGATGAAATGTCAGAAACCATCACCAATGAGTTATTACCAGTGAAACTGTTTAGATCATCATCCACCAGCTGACGTGCTTTTATTCTGAACAGGCTTTAAAATCCACTGATTTATGTGTAACTTACAACAATAAAACTCAGTCTAAATGAAACTCCAAGTCATTTTTTTTTTTTTTTTTTAGCTCTATGACACAACAAAACCTGATGTGCAACAACAATATGAAATTATTGGAAGGAACTAACACCGTGCATCTTACTGAGCGTGAAGGGATCAAAATGCTGCGCAGTCGTGCCAGTGAAAATGTGTGTGTGTGGTCCTGTGTGATGCTGCTGCCTCACCGTCCTGATTCAGCTGTTTCCACGGCAACCCTGGCACAATAAGAGCATGAATTGAAAATGATGGTTATTAGTACCCCCCCCCAAAAAAAATATAATAATGTCTCCATGTGACTGTGACTGTGTGTGTGTGTGTGTGTGTGTGCAGAGAGTCATGTTAGTCTCTTCTCTGATTAACCATCACAATCAAAGTGACGCAAATCTCAGCATCAGCCATTTGCATAAAATTGGATTTTTGTTCCTGTTAGCAAACACGGCTGAATGCATCCGGTTCTTCAATTAGGCTCCTGACAAAACATATCCGCCCTACCCCTGCACACACACACACACACACTCTGTCTCTGTCTCTGTCTGTCTGCCTGTCTGTCTCTCTCTCTCTCTTCTTTGTATACCCCAACATCACTTTTGCATTAATGCAGTTAAAGAGCCATTTACATGAGAGGGCAGTTGGCCAGTGGACTCACTTCTACCGGCACTTCATCCATTCTCATAATCACCGTTTCCCTTCCACTGTGGTCCATTGCCACATCCAAACTCTGGATGTGCACTTTTCCCAGTGCAGTGACACCAAAAGAAAAGACTGCTGTCCTCACAACGCGGTCATGGGGAAGAGAAAGATTTCAGATTTCAGATTTCAGATTTATTGTCATTGTCACAGAAACAACAAAATGATGTTTAGAGCGTCATCACTGTGGCACAGGTGCAAAAACCCAACATACTGTCTTCCCAGTGGATGTGGCTGCTGTCCATGGTAGGGAGTCAGACATTTGTGGAGAGAAAGTGCTTGTAAAGTTGATAAAGTTTTCTTTTCTTTGCCATTTTGATGGATTGGCCCTTGCATCAAACACACTGGCTCCTCTGGAAGCTCACTCGCAGCCTCTTCTTCCTCCCAATCGCCGCTTTTTTTGTTTGCACGCCTGTAATGAGGGATTTATGACAGAAGAAGAACAAAGGGGGAAGAACGGAGATCTCAGGGGGTCAATACATGAGTGAGGAGAGAGGAGGAGGACGGAACCGGGCGTGAATGGGGGAATAACGGATGGAATCGAGTGAGACGCGGTGGAGGAGAGGGGAGGAGGCTGCAGGAAAGTGATTTAGAGAAGGAGGGAGGAGAAGGATAAACGAGTGAAAGGATGAATTGTGGCTCACGTCACTGTGAATCACTTCAAGAGGCTAATCGCTGCAGACAGGCCGGGCCTGGGTGGAGACGAGAGGAGCGTGCACTCGCTCAGTGAATGTGTGCATTGATTCGGCAGCTGTTTTTATGTGATTGCGTTTGTCTGCGTCAAAGCCAATTTGTGCATTTAAGTCGGCAGCAATTCCAGCAACACGGCTAAAATTAGAGTTGGTCTTTGTCGCCACTGTTTCCACCTGCGAACGCAGTCAAATGTGCTTCTCGGTGGGGGGGGGGGTCTGCAGCGTGAAGGTGCGTGTGGGTAGGACCGGATGACACGAGTCTGTTCATTTATTCTCAAGGCATGATGCGGTTTGGAAAAGGAGAGAGATTTTCAATCGGCCACGAGGCTCTCACAATCTGCCATGTTACCAGTCCTGCAGTATTAACTGTTGCACAGAAAGTCCAAGAATCTCATACAGATTCGAAACACACAGATTCACAACACGTCCTCTACTCATTTATGACAGTGTCTTTAATGGGAAAACATTTTTCCAAAGCCATTTCAAGACGGCGCATCAGCCAACAGAATCTTACACCACCTCATACCTAGTCCTCAACATAAAGGTGTAAATATAGCAGCGACGACAAACAAGTAGAGGAATCATTAGATAACCCACAAGTCCCACAAGTCACATGTTCTCACTAATTTAAATGGAGAAAAAAAAAAGAAGACAATTTAATCTATTTAGCACGATGCGAGTGGAGCGGAGAGTGGAGATGAAGATGAGTTAACGTGCAGTTTTGTTTTGTTATCCCTACTTTCTCCGAGAGAGGGCAGCACTGAGCTGCAGAGAAAACGTATACCAGCTGCAGCAGTCAGCGACCTCTCTCTCTCTCTCTCTCTCTCTCTCTCTCTCTCTCTCTCTCTCTCTCTCTCTCTCTCTCTCTCGCTCTCTCTCTCACACACACACACACACACACACACACACACACACACGCGCCCACTCTTGAAGTCAAATGCGCGCCCCATGCTCCATCTGATTGGCGACGAAGGAACGTTTGTTGCCACGTGTGGAGCTTCGACACTCACAGTAATTAGCCTGCTCTAGAGTTAATGCGTACCGTAATAATATATTATTATATATTATATGTCCTTATTCATCTGCAAACAACAGATTAATCGACCTTTATGTCAAAAAATACAAAAAAAAAACCCAACCCAAAACAACAGTTACATCGTGACTGATGCTGAGAGAGCGGATCTGTGTGCTCAGATTATCTGCAGAGAGGTCAGAAATATTAAATTGCAGGAATCTAAAAGATTCAATCTTATTTTCCCCAGGATTCCATTCACAGGTTAGTTAATGATGGGGGGGGGGGGGGGGCACTTTGTGGCTGCGCTGAGATTGAAGATCCAAGCAAATGAGAGGAGATGCATTTCCAAACAATACAACACAACATGATTTTAATTACTTTACCGTTATTAGATATATGAGGGGGAGAGAGTGTGTTTGGTAAAATGAGAGCAAAAGAGACATTGTGGGCTCGTTAGGCAGCATAAATCTCCCAAATTAGAACAAATGAAGTCATCAGACAAAGCTTGGATCAAAGCAACATGGCTAAGGCAAGAAGAACAACAAAACCAGTACAAGAGCATGTTTTCCCCCGCCGGGGCCCATTTGACGAGCTGACTCAATTAAATTCATTTTAATCACTTTCTAAATATCCACATTTTTCCCCGAGCATTTTTTAAATAACCCTGGTGCTGCCCTTTGTTCTTATTGCCTTCTGTTTCTCTCTCCTCTACTTTCTCTATGTTGTACGTCTTGCCACATGTGGCACTTTGTCGCCAATGTTTTGAAAGGCGCTTTATAAATAAGTCATTATTATTATTATTATTATTATTATTATTATTATTATCATTATTATTATTATTATTGCACTGTTAAGCAGAAACTCCCTGTGAATGGCACTGACACCTCTCCCATTGACTGCTGCCCTCGGTCGGTCGGTTGGTTGATTCTGCCCTCTGGTTCGACCTTGTCAATGCTTTGCTTTTTGTCTTCCATTCACACACATGGAAAACACGACCGAGCATCAGTTCTAGCGCGGCAATTGCATATTTTTTTTTTCTTCTCTTGGAAATTGTGGCTGGTCCACGTTATCTAATCCGGCATCGGATCTGTGATTGGTGGTTAGTGATAGCATGCAAAGAATATTCTCCAGTGTACATCCCAGATCTGAAACCATTCACCCGTCGCATCTTGCTCTTTTGTTCTGACTCACCATTCCTGCGTCACAGCAAGAAACTCCCTCGCTTGTTGCGATTGATGTCCAGTGATGTGCTGATTTAGCCATCAGAAGGAGTGCCCACTCCTACTTTGGCAGAGGTGGCAACGCGAAAACGGGAAGCAATACAACTTCCTGCCTGCAGTTTTATAACATTAATGTGACTCAGACAGGGTTTGGCAGCACCCTGAATTTGTTGCGAGCTATTTTGGTTTGCCCACATTTTGTTATTGACTTCCGTCCCGCTGGTTTGGCTGTTCAGCCTCGCTCTCTATTGGCAAAGTCATTCAATCTGATTGCGCAAACTGTGAAACATAAACATGGACAATGTTTACGCTAAAATCGAGAATTATACTTTAAAGGGACCATGTGACCATGTGATTTATATTTATTTAATTTTGTAATAAGATGAGCCCTCTTGCTTGTCAGTGGAGAAAGTGCTATCAGTAAATCAGCCCTCATTATGTCAGTGATCAAGAGGCTATGACCAAGAGCTGAAAAACATCCTTGAAAAACAGATGCCCGGCTCTGCCAAAGGCACAACTTTGGTGACAGTGTGTGTTTGATGCATCTGTAATGTAACTGTGTGTGTAGGAAACAAGAGTCGAGTCCAATTGATATTTCGCCCGCTGATAAAGTGGAACTGATTTGATTGTGAAGCAATTGAAAGAACACTGGACTGGTCAACCGGTCATGCACTAATATTTCCGGGAGCAATTGGACGGGGGTACTTTTTATTTAAGGTGAGGGGGCGTGAACCCCCTAAATTATATTACATGCCCTTATGAACGTAGGGTTGCACAGACTGGGTACACCAATTATAGAGAGGATGAGAGATGGACTTCCAAGTTTAACAGAGGTTTATTCTTTCTTTTACTAAGGTTAAAAAAAACAACATATAAATGGCAAAATTACACTGTGTCAAAGTTGAATGGGGGTGGGGAGGGCGGGGGGTGGGGGGTGGCAAAGAAAGCAGTGCTAAGAGCTTAGTGGACAGCCTAAATAAAAAGAAACAAACAACCAATATAAAAGGGAAGGGAAGACTCAAACCCAACTAAATTACAATCCTGCTTGTGGTAGGACACTCACGCAGATAGGAGGGGACAATTAAAATAGGAATAATTAAAATGGCCTCTAATGTTCCACACACACACACACACACACACACACACACACACACACACGCACACACCACCCACTAACTAACTGAATTACTGAATTAAATAAGAACACCAGAAAGCCAACACAACATTGAAACAAAACTTAATAACATCAAACTCAGCTATGGGCATTGAGCAGCAGGTGTAGTGACCGTCCCATGAGCTAGAAACGAACTCCACAGCTGGAGAAAAATAATTAACTAAAAAAAAAAAAACTAGAGTAGAGACTGGAAACCCCACAGAGTGCCAGATGAGGAGAAGAGACCCAAGAAGAACCAGCTTCAGCAGAGCAGCCAGTGGGAAAACTGTTAGCACAGAGCCAACACAGCTAACAAGGTTGACGGTAGATGAGATTTCTCCAATTTCACACTTTCCAAAGTGCTAATGCTGTGAGATACTCAAAGGTCGCTTCTATTAGCTGCTGTTGTCCCCTCGTGGTGACAACCAAGGTCAGCATGGACACTGTCTGCTTCTCTTTGATAACGCTGCCCACAAGGACACTTAATGTTGGTTTTTAACTGTCGGTAAATCCACTTTATCGCTCGGCTTTTACTAGCTGGGAGGGCAAAAAAAAAAAAAAAAAGAAGCAGTCCAGGCCTGTGCACGTGCACGGCACTTTGTCTTCGGTGGGCTTGTCGGCGGCCACTGACAGGGTTATTTAAGCACCGGCGTAAACATGGCTGCCTAGCGCCGGGCTAATGCAGCCGAGGCTCATAAAGCTGCCATTCAGAGGAGCGCGCGGCGCACACTCACACACCGGCTCAGGCCGGCAGTCGGTGGCAGCCACCTTTTCATTTTCTCTCACGAGTGTACGAAAGCTCAGCCCATGTTCCTCGCGCACGCCTGAAAACTGCGCAAGCAGGCGTTTTAAAAAAAAAGGAGAAACAAACGGTGAGCGACCGCGATGGTGCGTGGTTTTCTGTGAACGCGGCTGCCAGCGGTAGCATCCTGGGTGTGTGTGTGTGTGTGTGTGTGTGTGTGTGTGTGTGTGTGTGTGTGTGTGTGTGCCATCTTGCTCCCTGTTGTGAGAGTGGGCGAAGCATGAATATCACCTCCGTGTTTCCTGCGTGGCTGCCGCACACGGCCAGTGCAACCCTCCTCTCCTGCATCAGTGTGAACATTCTTGGAAATACTCACTGTCACTGGCGGCAACTCAGTAAATTATGTTCAAATGGAAATTCATTGATGAAGGAGTTCATGAAATGAAGCAGTAAACAAAACAGTAATGACAAGCAGGCATGGGGAGCAACAGTGCAGGGAGATTATTATTGTTATTATTATTATTATTATTATTTTTAAATAGAAGCTTGTTTCTCAAAGTAATGCTTCAGATGATCCAAAGAAAAGCATCAGTTGACTCCTGACAATGCAAGTTGTGTTGATTTGTAGAAATGTAAACTATATATTTTAAAGAGGACCCCCCCCCCCCCCCGCTGCCCTTTCTGACATCACAAAGAGCTGATTTCCAGAATGTGCTTGAGCGCGGAGGGATGGACTTTCCTCATCTCATTTCATCCATCCGTCCAAGAGACACGTCATTGTTCAAAATCACATTCTAAATAAAACCTTTACCTATGTATTGTAAATGGACTCAGGGCTGCCACGTCTCTCATCGGCTTTGCTTCTGTCCTGATCATTTTACTCTTCGGGAAGGAAGCAGAGCAGGCCTTCTGTGCTGCACAGACTGTGAATGTCGAGTGCCGTCTTTCTATTTCAGATTACAAGCGTCTTGCCTGGCAGTCATCGCCTCCTTTGACTTTCTGCCTGGCATTTTTTTCTGTCAAAATAAACACGACTGGTCTCGCTATCAGTGCTATCGTCTCGGCTCTCAGTCACTCATCAAGGACGAACAAATCGAGTTTATTAAGATTTAGTTTGTTTTGCATGCACGCAGACATGAGCGCAGTGCATTTTGTGCCACTTTGATTGGCAATCAATCCTTCGAGATATTTTCAAATCAATTCTGATTTTAAGTTAGATCAAATTATGAACCTTTTAAAAAGAAAAGGCAGAGATTTTGATCATAAAGTACTACAACAGCATGGTACTCATTTCCGACCGGCTCCTTCCAGTCAGTCAGTCAGTCAGTCAGTCAGTCAGTCAGTCAGTCAAGTCTAAAGGAGTGAGGAGTTATTTTTTCCTCCTAAATCTACCCACTGGTGTCTATCCTCCATCCAATCCCTCCATCCTCCTTATTTTCCTTGTCACAGTGGTTGCGTAAGGGAGGGAGTGAAAAAGGGTGACATCTCCGCTGAGGAGAGTGAGCTCTGTGTTAACGCCTTGCCCAAAGCCTGCAGCTCAACTTTTAATCAAGAATTAATTGTCACCGGAAACAAATATCCCCAAAGATTCGTCTCTCCCTTGAAGCTGTCACAACAGTCTGCCCTCAGTCCCAGCCTTTTGCTTTCTTCCTTTCTTTCTTTCTTTTTATTTTTTTTTAAAGTAAACAGCTTTAACGAGCTGTGGTTGCCATCGTTTAACTCTCAGGCTTCCCTGCAGTGACAGCCTTGGATTTCCTGTGTGTGTTTTTACACTTTTGGTCTTCCGGTTTTAAGATCTTTTCAAGTTTCTGAATGGACAGTTTAACATGGACAGTGACTGCTTACCAAGCACTGCACTAATAATCAGTGGTGGTAGTAGTAGTAGTAGTAGTAGTAGTACAGTCCTCACAATGATATATTCCTTCACACGTCCGTTGCTTTTGGAATGACATTTCAGAATGCACCTTAAATGCACTCTAACTTTTACAGGTGAACTTTATTTTGACTTTCTCCAAAGTTGTGAATACCAGAGATAGGAACTAATGAAGTACAAATACTTTCTGGCTTTAGCAGATTTTTCAGGTCTCTGTACTTTATTCAGTGTCTTCTGACAACTTTTTTTACTTTTACCTTCTTTACCTACATTTGTACTTTCTACTGGTTGCTTTGGGAAAACGTGTTTGTTGCTTTTGTGTTTGAAAGTGTTTCAAAGGTACAAATTCCGTTCACTTCTTATTTATTATACTTGTTGTTGTAGCTTGAAGTGGAGCTATTTGAACACCGCTGTTGTCTAGTGAAATATAAAAGTGGATCATATTTTAGAGGGAGATGACTTGAGAGTAGCTCGCCTCACCAACCCTTCTACTTTTTACTTTAACTTGAGTGAAGGAGTTGAATCAGTAGTTTTACTTTTACCAGAGGATTTGTTTTTACACAAATATCCATACTTTTACTGAAACACAGAATGCAAATACCTTTGCCACCTCAGTTCAATGCACATGTCCAAATGTCCAATCTTATTCAGTACCAATTCGCATGACTCACTATTTTAAGGTGATCAACCAGGCAAATCATGGACAACGACAACCAAAATGCTGTGGGTCAATGACAGTCCACAGTCTTCTTGGTCACGCTGTTCACATTTTGACATCATGACACAAAGACGACATACACAAAAAAAAGGTCACGGCAAGTTTTGGAGACATTTTTTGTTGCGCTAGATCCACAGCTGCTGTTAGCTTTCGGGTGAATAAATCGTTTTGAGACGCACAAGGAATTCCGTCCTGAAGCCGTCGTCTCTCCAGTGCCCATGCGGAGCAACAGTGTGTCTCCTTCTCAAGCCCCAGCTGCTATGCGGAAGCCCGCTTCAGAGAAGCACTGAGACACCCAGCGAGTGCACAGTGTGACCGACCGCTCAGTGCTCCTGATCTCATCCTGCTTCATCGTGCTCCAGCACCAGCGTTTACACTTAGCATGCACTGCGGCGGCAGGGGCGGTGGCGGCACTCAGTTTTTGTAGCTGGTGCTGGAGTCCTGGAGGCTTCCAGTCCAGTCCAGGAGAAACCTTGTTAGCTTGATGACAGCTCCTTGCTGTGCTGATGTACAGTGAGGCATTCTGAGCACGCTGCCATGGAAACACTCCTGTCTCAATGGCATGACAATGGAGGAGCTATTTGACAGTCTCGCTGCAAGTTTATGTCTGTCTCGATCAGGCATGGATAAACTACGGCCCGGGGGCCATGTGTGGCCTGTTGAGATTTTTAATCTGGCCTGCTGAACTTGAAGAAATTGTATTAATAGTAAATAAGTCATCAGTGTTTTCAGAGTCATTTCAATAAAGAGCTAAACACTGATTTTGTTGTAACGCTTTTGCTCATTTTCAATTGACATTAAAGCACGTTTTCCACATATCCCATGATATATTATTTCCTCCAATATGAGGTGGCTCACCCAAAACACTCCATCCATCTGCTGCTGCTCCGGCTCCCTCTATCAAATTTTCGAACCCATTGTGGCCCCACCGGTCAGAAAGTTTGCCCACTCCAGGTCTAGATTGCCTGTTTAAAGGGATTTGTGCCACATTTTTACACCCTCTGTAGTTTTACGACTTCAGCAGTCCATAAATACTCCACCAGTCCCAATTTACTCTGTGCTAATTTCGCATTCGAAGCCGATATACTGGGAGCATCATCAGAATGTTCAGGAGTTTTTCCACATTGATAGCAGGATCAAAACTGAACACGTTTCTTGGAAAATAGTGGTGTCATATTATTGTACTTACATTTTATTTACTTTCTTTGGTGAGAATTTAGTTTAACGCTGCCACGCGTCACTTCTTTAGGAAACTTTGAGCTCAAGTTCCTCTCTAAACTCTGTTAAACTAATCTGATTGTCTGACTGGAAATAAAGAGATTTCGCTTCTTTCCTCCCGGGCAGCTTTCTGTGGGATCTTTATCAGATTGAGTACACGACATAAATTCAATGGATGTATACAAATGTTGCATCTGGCAGCCAGGCTATTCAATATAAGTATAATTATTTAATCTGGGAGTAAATGTTTTTGATAATAATGTTTTTGCGTAGTTCTTTCTATTTATTCATATTTATCTAAACTATCCAAAATCAAAATTTGCAAATAAGCATCAACAAATGTTCAACATTTTTATTATTCTATTTCATTTTTGTTTCAGTTGATACTTTTACCTTTATGAAGAGGATGTTTCTTTTCAGAGGGATGGAAGATCTTGTTCTTTTCAGTCCTACGCAGTGTCTTTGCCCTGAGCGATCGGAGGAGTGCATCCTTTATTGTAAATAATGAGGAAAGAAGACAGATTTGAAAAGAGGCTCCCATAAATGCACTCAACCCCACATGACATCTGTGGTCAAAAGATTTCTGTCTGTTGCGGTTGGCAGTAGAAATGCAGTCTCAAAAAAGGTTGCAAAACACGAGTTAGTTCAACTTTGTCAACTCTTTATCGCTAATAATTATTAGTTAAGACTTTAAGCTTGGATTTTATTTTTTCTGCAGTGTCTTTAAAAACAGATCCCAGTATGTCCCTGCTTCAAATGATCATTTTATGACAAGACTGCGATGTGTGTCTGTGCCAGTGAACTCCCCAGGAATAAGAAAGGACGAGATGAGTTTGTTTCCACTTCTGTGAGACCTTTGAAACATGTTTTGTGCCTTCTGCTGAAACTGATATTATGTAGAGTTTCAGCGGAAACTGCACCAGGTTGTGGGTTTGTGCACGCTAGGATGTGAATGCGGGAGCTCTGTGTGTGAATGTGCGAATGAGTGAATGAGTGAATGTGGCCCTGCGGTGAAATGAAGACTTGTTGCAGGATGTAACTCACCTTCGGCCTCACGCAGCTGGGATCGGTCCGCACCCCAGCAAGCTAAGTCTCTATGCTGGAGGAAACAGAAACACGCACTCTGGTACACGACACGACATTAGTCGATCTCGCTTCTCTTCTCTTCATGGGCATCTTGGTCTCTCACTCTGCAGTTAAATGCGTGAGGCGACGATGCTCGTGTAGGATTTAAAAGAAATTGTCATTTCAAAGCTCTTAAGAATAGTCACAGCAATTACGGTCGAAAGGATTCCAAAGGCTTAAGATGCAGCGGAGAAGAAGTTGCTGTGCGTTTGCTCCTCAAAGTTTCCTAATGGAATATTTCGCTTCCAGCAAGTCCCACGCACAATGCGGCAAATGCAGATTACACTCAGCAGCAACAACAACAACAACAACAAAAGCAAGAATTGTAGATTTACTTCCAGTTCAAAAGCAGAAAGCTCCAGCGTGGTCCGAATGTACGTCGATGATACTCTGTCCTCTGCTTGCTGATGATATCTGACGGGGATTTGTGCATGCTAAACGCTGGCTCTGGTGGTGAGAGCCAGTCGTGTGAAAGCAGCTTTAGGAAGATGAAGCCAGCGTCAGCGAGGGTGAAATTGTGATTCCGTACAGTGCTGTGGGTTTTTACCGGCTGCTCCGGAGCCAGCGGGACGCGAGGGTGCCATGGGATTCGCTTGCAGAATAACTGTCTGCGCGTCTTTGTCTCAGACTCTTTCTTTGACTCTTTCATATGTGAATGAAGAAATGTGCCTTGCTCATTCCGCTCAGATATGCTTCCCACACGCTGGCTACGATTAGCGCCGAGTCCCAGCTGGAACAGGACTTCCTGTGTCAAACGGCGAGATCACCGCCGCTTTATTTTGCTCGCCGTCAGGGTGATTTTACGTGGATGTGCTGAGGTAATAATTGCTCAGTGAAGCCACGCGACCGTCACACTGTTTGTGTGCGCGGGTCGGTGTTTGTTGAGGCTTCATAGCGGCACAACTGGAGGTGATGGGCCCGGGTTTATTTTTAGTCTTCTTCCACCGGCAGACTGAGATGTTGCTGTTTGAGCTTTTTGCACAAAACACTGTTGTTTCCCAAGAGTCAGATGTGCAGCCCCCCCCCCTCACTTTCTGCAGTCATAAGCAAGTCCGTGACTTTTGCCTTCATTACTTAAAAGACTTTAAGTTTAAGTGGATTTGTGTCATTTGGGCTCCTTATGGACACCTGTGTGTGTGTGTGTGTGTGTGTGTGCGTGTGTGTGTGTGTGTGTGTGTGTGTGTGTGTGTGTGTGTGTGTGTGTGTGTGTGTGTGTGTGTGTGGTGTTCAACAATCACACCTGATTCAGGATTGTGCCGCCATGTGACGACAACGGCCGACAACACACAGTGTGCCTGTGCTGCGTGTGGCCCCCCCGGAGAGAAGCTCAGCTCGGGGATTTCCCTCGTTTGTCAGTCATGTTTTATCAGCTGCGGACGTGTCAAACGATTTCATCACTGCGGAATCAAAGCGGGTGCTCGCTCGCTCGCTTGCTTGCTCTCGCCGTCTCTGAACGGCTATTTGCGATCACTCGGACTGCGTCTGCTTGGATTGTCTCCGTCTCGCTCCCAGAGCTTCTTTTTGCTCTGGTTTGCCTGCGTTTGACCTTCCTCCACCCACAAGCACCCAAACTTCCTCCACTCTCCTCCCCCAAATGTCATCCCCTTTTCCCTCCTCCTCCTTCTCCTCCTCGTGTACTTCTTTCCCTCCCTAATGCCACAATCACAAATTGTACCTTTTTTCCCTCTCATACCTCCCTGCCCTAATCCCTCCTTCTCCCCCTCCACCCTAATTAGGCGCCGCCTTCCTCTGATTTGCCTCCAAATCTCCTCTCTAGCTCCCCTCCCGTCTCTCCCTCCCTCTGTTTCTCTCTAATCCCTCCGCTGCACCCCCACCCCACCCTGTCACCGCCCCCCCACCTGCTACCCCTCCTTCCCTCCCTCCCTCCCTCCTTCCTTCCTTCCTCCGCCCTTGTTCTCCCTGACAACACGCGCTGTTATGTAATGTGCGTTTCTGGGTATCCGCTATGCAAATTCATACATTTTATTTACGTGCAATATTTTTCTCTCTCTCTCTCTCTCTCTCCCTCCCCCTTTTCTTCTCCTCCTATCTCTCATCTGCTCTGACCGCCCTCGACTCTCACGTCCTCCTTGCTCTCCTCTCCTCCTCTTCACCATCTCCATCATTTTACTTCCCTCCCTTCCTCCGGTGCCCTCGCCTTCCTCCGTTCCTCCATCCATCTCTTCCCTCCTCCTCTCTCTCTCCTCTCTCTCTCCGTTCTCTCTCTCTCTCTCTCTCCCTCCAGTCACCAGCGGTCTAGAGGCGGAGGGCGGAAGGCGCGGCGGTGGCAGTCACGGCGAAGGCAACCACAGCAGCGTCAGTGGCGGCGGCGGCGGCGGCGCGGCGCACTTCAAGTCTCCATGGCAACAGAGCGTGAACGTGTTCGGCTCGTGGAGCAGGCCGGACTGCGTGGAGGAGCTGCACCAGCAGGCGCAGCTCAACCTCCAGAGCCTGCTGCAAGGTAGGGACGCAGCCACGGACGGAGGGAATGCTGGAATCTTTGTGTGTGTTTGTGTATCTAGGCGTGTTGGCTGGTGGGGAGGTGGGTTTGGCTTGAGTGTGTGTGTGTGTGTGTGTGTGTGTGTTGCCGAGTGTGTGCCGTGTTTTGAGTGGGTGGGAGCGGAGGGAGCGGAGGCAGGTGGGACAGTGTTGACACGCGTGTGAGGCTCCGGATGGATGGACGGATGAATTGATGAATTGATGAATTGATTTCTGGATGGATGGATGGATGGATGGATGGATGGATGAATTGATGGATGTAGCAGGGTT
>NW_027466072.1:1750000-2160000 GCF_046127955.1 Nelusetta ayraudi
GATGTGACGTACGGGGTCACGTGACCAGTTAGTTCACTTCAAGTGAAAATGGCGCGTTATGATTGGACGGAGGAGGAGACGAAATATTTTTTTTTACAAGTTATCGAAGATAAAAATATAGCAACCATTCTTGACAGCAAACAAACGTAAACAAATAAAAACCTATTTCGAGTCAAATCTCGCAGGACGAGATTGAAGCTGGTGAAAAAAGGAGGAATGCAAAGGAAGAAGGAAAAAAAAAATCCAACAGGTGGTTGGAATAAACCCCCAACAATAATAAATAAAAAAAAAACCTGTATTCATACATTTTGTATGCATCCACACTAATATAGTCAATGGATGCTTCATACACACACACACACACACGCACACACACACACACACACACACACACACACACACACACAGGAACTGGCTGTAATAAAATGTAGTAAATGTCAGATATTGGAAGAAAACGAGTCATCATCATCAGCAAAACTCCGCTTGGCAAGTTGATGTTATGGTTTAATGTTCTGGCTCAGGATGTATTCATATTTACTCTTCATTGTTGAAAGCATGTTTCGGTCTTCTCATCAGTCCACACATATCGCCATGTCGTTGATGCTGCCAGCCATGTTCCCACGCAATACGGAGAAACTGGAAAGACACCGTCGGTGTAAACAGCCGTCACATGAATTCAGTGTTCGCTATTCAGCAATTTACTCAGGAGGAGAAGCTATTCATTCTGGCATTAACTCACTTGCACTAAAAAAAAAACAAAAAAAAACACATGCATGCATGTGCAAATGAGATATTTTTGTTCCAAATGTTGCTCTCCCCATCATCACTGTTTCGCACTGCGATTGTCCAACATGCACAAAGGAGGAGGGAGACAGAAAGCTGGACGTCGCCACCTCTCATCTGCTGCTGCTGCTGCTGCTGCTGCTGCTGCTGCTGCTGCCACTTCCAAATTGCTGTTCCAAAAATGATTTGCTTTGTCTATTCTTGATCTCCTCCTGGCATCACGCGTCATTATATATTTATCCTATCTTTTCTTCAAAAGGATGATCTACTTTCAGTGGTTCAGACACCTTGTGAGTATTTCTGCTTTTCCTCATGAACGCGATGCTCCTTTCACAAACTGCAGAGAGCACAACCGGCGGCAGCCCGGTGACCGCTGCTGACGCTGGACAGGTGAATGTGGATGAACTGGTAAACCCAGCAGTTCAAAATGGAAAACATAGTCTTGTCACAAGCCAGACGCTGCATGTCAAGCTTTCAGCTGCTTTGTGACAGAGTTACGGCCATCCTGAGTTTTCCAGTCACATTCTGACCAAAGAGTCCCTCCTTGCAACTGATGGTTAGATCCAGGAACCCAGCTTATTACGGGGTGGTTCAACATTTTGGACATAGGTCCCAATTTCCAAGTTGGCTGGTGTGCTATTTATCAGTGGCAATCATTTCAACAGATTTCATCCAGTCACAACCTCTGCACACTCTAGATTAAACTAGATCAATGGTTTCTGCTAGCATGCTAATGCATGTAATCTTACCCACTCCGCAGCACACCCGAGGCAAAAGAATTATAATGACGGACTATCGACGTGAATGCCTATGTTTATTAGAATAATGTTTAAAAATAAAACTACCCTGGCAATAGAAAACTTGACTTGTGCTCGTCTTGCACCAGCAAATTCTGCTAAACTGGAGGACTGAATGGAACTTGTTGAAACGGTGTGATAAATAGCCCACTGGCTGACTCCAAATTTCTGAAGAACCCCTTTATCCAACTTTTGATTATATCATATGTTTGTTCTCTCTCTCTCTCTCTTTTTTTTTTTGCTTTTAAAGTATTTCTTCAGGTATTCATTTTTATTCGGGCCAATGAAAACAGGAGATACACATGGCACTATTTCTAGTTAACTGTGCTTTCACTTTTTAATCACGTCAGTATTTTTTGTGCTAAATTAGCCCATGATGTTCGGCAATGAAGCAAGTGCTCGTTATTTTCATTAGGATTTATAAAAATGAAATCTGCTCATTTTGCTATCAAAGTTTTTTTTGTTTTTTTTTCTTACCGCTTTAAAAATATTCATATTCTGCCCTATTTTATTTTTGAGAGTCTCCTCCACCAAAGGCAGAAATGTCCTCATGACAAGAAGATTTGCACTTCACACTTTTCCCTCAGCTCCTCAGTGAGTGTGCAGAGTACGCTACATATTGCCTCTGCCCAGAGATTTACTGTCGCCCCTGTAGTTTACCGTGGCTACATTTGCATTCTGTGTTTTTAATGTCAGCACCCCATTAATCAACAGGGAAATACTCGTTATTCCCATGAGGAGTGAAGTTCTCATTTAATGTTTAGCTTGTGTCATTTATTACATGGAGACGGCTATTTGCACGTCTGGTCTGCAATTTTATGACGGCCGATTAAGCAGCATCTTTTACACCTCTGCAAAGGCATTTCACTGCAGTTAAAATCAAGGCAATGTCCCATCAAACTGAATGTATAGCTTTAGGCTCAGTTGTACTCCAAGGAAGACTTACTCCACTCTATCATTCTTTTTAAAATGATAAAATGAAAATGATTTTCTCCCTTCTTTCTTGCTTCCTTTTTTTTTTTTTTTTTTTAACATTAAACTTCATGCCAAATCAAAAGACAGTTATTGAGGAAGTCTAATGTCCAAACATTCAATTAATTAATGCATGAAAGATGTACCATCTCGTCACTTTCAATATCAGTGCGCTGAAAAACGTTTTGTTCATGCTTTCTGAAATATAACATCACATGAACAACACCACAGTCGGTGCTTGATGGCATTGCCAGAAAATGATCTCGGCCTTCCACTAATGACTGGCCATTAAATGGCAACTGAAGAACTTGCTGACAAGGCGCCAGGAAAAGTTGTCTTTGTTTTGTTCCCCGCTCGTCGGTGGCGTGGGTGGATAAAGTGGCTGGTCAGGCAGCAGTTTGTGAGATTAGAGGAGACTCTGTGGGAAGACGAAGGGTGAGAAAGGCGTTTTGATTTATTCATTTATTTATTTATTTAGTCCCACCACTGTAGTTCTCAGTCTGAAGTGCCATGCAAAGCCAGTCCAGTGCTAACTCAAAGCTACGCCGGCTAACTAACGCGTGCTGGCAGAGCCTAACTTTCATTTCCAGACCTCATGTAATCTTCTGTGGAATCTGTTAATTATCTCCTCCATATAAACACAGTAGCCGGACTGATAATGTGCCTCTGACAAGTTTAATTATGTTTTTGTAATTGCATCTACTCCCTCTTCCTCATTAGAATCTGCTGGATGTAGGATTATGCAGCTGATTAAAATGGGGATGTCTTAGTAGCTCAGTCTTATGTTCTAGTGTATATATTAACTACACATGTTCTGTCTGTGAGCGTGATCTGCAGTGTCACAGACTTTAAGCAACGAATGTGAATAAAGTCTTCCAGTGTCAGACACTGCACTGACTTCCTGTCTTGTTTCACTGTAATTCCACACAGTGAAACAAGACAGGAAGTGGAATAGATCAAGAAGCAAAACACCTTTGTGCCGGTGATGCAGAGTGTGTTGCATAAACACGCCCTGTCCCAGTTTTGTCTGATTTATGATGCATAGCTCGCTTACTTTTTTTTTTTTTGTGTGTGTGTGTGTGTTTTTCAGGGTAAGATATATTTGCGTGCCACCTAGTAACACACTAACCCGTCCAATCACATCCCGGCGCCGAAGCTGCTTGAGGGAATGGGAACGAGAGCCGGCTGAGATCCTCTTCAGTGTCAGCCAACAGCTCTCAGCCGTCATCTCAACTGTTCGCGGTCACGCTGCGTGCACTTTCGTCCGATGAGTGTGTGTGAATGTGTCAGAAAAACAGCCAAGTCTGGAAGGGACAACAGTTTGTAGGTCTTTTCGCTGTTTTCGAATCACTGCATGACTGTAGGCTGACGGTTAAACTGTGGCTACATCCTCTGCACGTCTGTTGGGGGTGTTTTAGTATTTTTAGTGTGACTGCAGGGACGCCCCCCCCCACCCCCACCCCCCCCCACACACACACACACACACACACCCTTTCCCCCACATAGTGTCTCAATGGCCAATCACATCTGGCCAGGTGTGGCCGGTTCAGTGCTCCGTGGTGCTCGTAATCTTATTCAATTTATTGGATCTTCATGTCATTATTTTGAGGTTTGGAAAATTTAAGACGGTCTATTGTGAAATGCATAACAGTGTGCAGGGTGTCAGTAAGGTGGTGAAAGGGTCGTATCGAAAAAAAACAAAGTAATTATTGCCACCAAAACCTAAATGACAATGCATGAAAACATATGCAGTGTTTACTTATCATCTTATCAGTCAACAGCCAGACCAGTGGTGATAGACAATTACTTGACATGTTTGTTTGTGTTCAGCATCGTGATGACGGATGGCCTCAAGCACTGTCATTATGATTAAATAATCAGTCAATTCAAAAACGGATCAAAGTTATCAAAGCCACATATCGAAAGTGAGAGCTTATCAAACTCAAGCCACCGTGGAATCATTATTAAAACATCTGTACAGACCTCCTCTCTTGCACACATGCTTAAGGTGGTTCCTAGTGTTTCCAAATTGATGGAAACAGGTTTGCTCAATATAAGTGAACGTAGCTGACCTTCAGTTCATGTGATTGATGATTGAAGGATTGGCTGTTCAGGCTGCTGGCGTCTTCCCGTATGTTCCCGGTACAAGTGGGATTCCTGGAATCCTCTCCAGTCTGGTTTTCTTTTCCTCTGCTTCCTCCAGTAACCATGTTGTTCCCTCCTGTGGTGAGACCACACTTTTGCATCCCAATTAAGTCACAACAAATCATGATCAACTGATGGGAAAGCAGCACTGCCATTGAAATATAGCCTTTGATAGGGCAACTCGGTGGTGTAGTGGTTAGCACTGTGGCCTCACAGCAAGGAGGTTGTGGGTTCGATCCCGGGCTTGGGGCCTTTCTGTGTGGAGTTTGCATCTTCTCCCTGTGTCTGTGTGGGTTCCCTCTGGGTTCTGCGGCTTCCTCCCACTGCCCAAAAACCTGCGTTTGAGGTGAATTGGAAACTGTGAATTAGCTGCCAGTCGCAGTGTGAAGGGTCGTTGTCTTGTGGCTCTGCGATAAACTGCTGACGTATCCCTGTTACCCCTGCCTCAGCTCAAAGACAGCTGGGATCGGCTGAGTGCAGGAAAAGCAGGTCTAGAAATTTTATTTATAAATATTGCCGTAAAAGTTTCCATCCAACTTCTTTGAAAGTTTGCACAAAACTGATTTGACTTTTTTTTTTTTTATAGTCGTTTGTCTTCCTTTCAAGTCAGTATCAGTCCCGCTGGTTCATGCGACAGCGGCACCTTCTCCTCGCCATTTGCAATGAAAGCAAAAGCGATTTAATGGCCTGGAAGCTGAAAATGTCACAGTAGCCCTTTAACTGTGTCAGCGGAGTCGTGAATCAGTGCCACTAGGAGTCTGATAAGGCCTCTTTAATTGTGCCAGTGAAGGTTTCAGTCAATGTTAGCTGTTCTCCATGTGGCCTGATAAGGTTCTGCTGCAGTCGATAGACATTGCTGAAACAGGCGCAGCATTGATCGAGTGGGGAATGCCGATAAAGGAGGAAGTTGTTGAAATAACCTTCATTTCAGCAGTTTTTGACCTGGACAATTTTTTGACCAAACGTACTCGTCACTTTGGATTATTTAATCACATCGATCGATTTCTTGTGTGTCCTTGACTGACTTGAGATGATTAATACTGCACACGTCAATGTATTGTGTTTACAGCCATTATATGCAAATGATTTATGATCATTTCAATATTTACTTAAAGAAGCTAAAGTATTTAAAAAAAAAAATAAAAGTATTAACTCAAACCTCAGAAGACTCCAATGACTTACACAGAATCTCATCTCAAAGCAGCGACTTTGCAAATAAAGCATCACTATCAGTGGAATTTACCTTTATTACTCTGTGACTTTGATCATTTAGCATCCAGAATTTAGACCAGCTTTGCCAAGTTTACTCCTGTTCTCTGTCAAACTCATACCGCTGAATGATGTCCCAGTGAATCAGGGAGACAAACGTGTCTTTCTTGTTTCTCCCCTCGGAGGCCCTTTTTAAAAAGTTCTTCAAACAGTGGCTGAAGGGTGACACGCTTGGATGCAGAGATCTCGCAGACATTTGCATTCAAGACACCGTGACACTCTGAAATTTTCAAAAGAACCTGGTGCTTCTCAAACCCAGGGCTGCAGTGACAGTAGCCTAAAGGAAAGAGGAGGAGGTTCGTGACGAAAGAAGTCACCACCTTGAATTGGTTTCATAGACTTTGGACTCGGGATGAAGGGAACGTTGACGTGTGCCGTCGTCAGGTTTTCTTTGATCAAAGCCCTGGCGTGGGTGCAAGCAAGGCCAGAATAAAAAAACGCAAAGCCAAAAACCATCCCCAGACACATTTTGACAGTTTAAACAATTTCATCGTCAAAATATCTGTTGCTGCGTTTCCATTGCGTAAAAACCTAAATATCACAATAAAAACAAAAGCAATGGCAATGCGCTGCACCACCTGCCCTGATAAAGCATCAATGATCAATGAAAACACCTCATTAATGATGAATAGATTTGACTCGGCAGGTCTGAACCAGCAATTGTGGTCCGAGTTCTTATGTTGAAGTGACACAGCAGTGTTAATGTTTTCGCACCCATTAGACTGACAGTTGCACTCGTATATTGATTTTGTTTTGCAATCCCATTCTGGGATATTATATGGAAAGGATGTGCGACATTTCAAAAAACAAAAAACAAATAAACAAATGCAATAATGTTTGTGAAAGGGCTGTTCCAGCTCGTACAAAATCTATATGAGCTGGTGAAAGTCACCATGGTGACTGTAAGAGGAGCAATATGCCACCTGCTGTGCAAGCTTTTATTAGACTCCAAAAATAAGTGAAGTGCACGGTATTACATTGATCACTAAGTTCTTTAGAGCGTTTTGATTTAATCTGGAGTTTCTGCAGAGATCAGTGCTGCTCTTGCACTTCCAGTGCAGAATGTTACAAAGCCACGGGCAGCAAAGTCTTTCATATATGTGATGAGTTTGCAAATATTTATTTAAATAGACAAATTCAGATCAAATAATTTTTGATATAAAATCTCACGTCAGACTGAAATGGGTCCGTGTGCAGTGTGGAAATGCAAGTACAGCTTCTTAAGAATCCATGTGCAGGCTGTCTGATTAACAGCAGGAGAGATCATCTGCTTTTCCTGGTAGACGCGCTGCATGTTGTCATTAATTGAATATACCTACAGTGTCTTGTTTGAGTCCCGCTTGAAATGGAACGGAAGCAGCCTTAAACCTGCATCGTTTGTTTTCAAGTCGTTTGACTCCATCACATCCAATCAGAACAGAGCTGGAAGAAGCAAATATCTACAACTATGGTGGAGTCATGTGAGCAGGACTGAATGCTAATTATACCCTGCAAGACAAAACCAGACATTAACGGGTGTTAAAGGGTTTTTGTCCAGAGAGGTATTTTAAGCCATCGGACTCAGAGGATGCATTGCTCGAACGGGACTTCCTGGATTTCACTATTTCGAGATGGCAGATCATTCACTGCCAATCTGTGTGACAGCAATCTTGCTTCATTGTCGCCACCGTGAAAGGATCCTGATCCTTTGTGTTTGCCTGATCTGCCGAGGATTTACGGGTGACTGGGATGGACGGAGAGTCGGCTCCTTTTAACTCTATTTGGGTTCACATCGGTACCAGGATTTGAATGAGCAATACCAGCCGTGCTCTGGGCATCATAAGTCCACATTTAAGCTGGACCATGTGATGTAAGTCTCATGGGATTTTTTTTTTTTTTAAGCAGCTGACATCAGTCTCTTTTTCTAGAGTTTAAGTCATGGAGCACACCTCACATATGTCTCTGCAGGAGAGCTGAGATGTTTCTTTTACGAATGGCTGTAGTTAAAGTTTGTGTCTTTGAGCTTTAATCAGCTCTTTAATTTGTTTATTTTTTAAGGAGTTTTTGTTAAAGTGTTATTGTTAATTGATTTCTGCCAGTATAAGAGGTTGCATATTATGGTTTAAATAAATAATAAGGTGCCTTCACCTTTACATATTTTGCTTGCTTCACTTTTGAGCTAAAACACATGACATCAATGCCTCTGGTGATGTCACAGATTGCGCTGAAAACGCTGCCAAATCAGTAGCAACATGTCGAGCAGAACATTTGTTCCAACCTGAAGCAAACAAGGGAATTCTACCTTGTTTATGTCGACCTCTCGACCGCAAAGTTGCAAGAGATCGTTTCAGCAGAAAACTTTAGAGGATTTTGAGGCAATCGAGGCAAAGTCCCTCTGCTGGATGTCAATGTTGAATGCAGAAAAAAAAAGATTAACCTTGAGCTGAAATCTTGGGCAGATGCCACCATCAGCGAGTCCCTGGCAGGTGTAACCAACTAGAAAATGTGATTCAACTTCCCCACCTAATCTCCAAACACAGAAGTGGCGGTAGGTGAATCCCCCTTTAGAAATCACTAATGAAAACAGCCATCCTCCAATACGTTTGAAGCAAGAAACTCCGGAAAGTACTCACAAAGAAAGCATCGTACATTTCCCAGCTTCTGATAACCAGCATGAACTGGGCTGCAAAGCGATGCCCTTCCAGGTCACTGTCAACCACTTCCATGGCACTTCCATCCTCTGAAAAGAAAAACAAGCAGCGCCTGTCTTGCAGTAATGGATCGATCAATTGTGCATGTTAAATCACAAGGACAAAGAGGTGCCATGCATATATGCGCGCTCAAAACACACATTGGTAGCAGTGTACATAGACAAACAAACGCTGTAGCTGCGCTGAAAGAGGGGCATTGTTAATTTGTGTCTCCCGCCCCTTCATCTTTGCAAAAGGGAGAAGAATAGATGACCCAAATTTGACATAACCGGGGTGCATCTTGCCAAGGATGGCTGGCTTTTCCTTCCTTTTTTATGAATGGCTGCACTGTACGCGCACAAACATAGAACTCCAGCACATCCAAATTGGTGCGTGGACTTCTTTTCCCCAGTAAACAACAAGATGGTCATTTCACACACACATTTTCTGCATGAATATACACACTTTTGCACACTTGCAACACCTAACTAATGATGCACCTACACAAACACACACAACACACAGGTTAGTGATGCATGAGTGAGTGGACTTGCTTGTCTGGACAGAGGAAGGGAGTGGGGGTAGGTCGGGCTTAACCAATGCGTGTGTGTGTGTGTGTCCCTTTGTGGGAGTGACCGGCATACCTTTACACCCTGCACACCAATAGCGTCCCGCCTCCCCCACCCTCATTTTCCCAGCCGAGTAGCCTGCAGTCATGCTGCTGAGCCGCCCTCACTGCTGCTATCTCAAGCATGGATCTACAACTGTTTACCTTCCCACTCCTTCCGCTCTAGCGCCACCGTTTCTGAGGATTCACCTCCTCCACAGGATCCACACAGCCAGTGTGTTTCAAACTGGACTGAGAGAAGCACATGCATGCACTGTTGAAGAGCAGAGTGACCATGCAGGTGACTCACTCTCAAGCTGGGAAAAAGAATTCTGGTTGTTAATGTAAGTAAGAACAGCCCTGAACAAGTTCGTTTTTTTTTTCTGGAAAATATCAAACAGACGTGTTTATTGTGTATATTACAGAAGCGAAAACTCTGATCTTGTGCTTGATAAGGCCTTTGATAGAATTAACCTTAACCGACTTTACTGACTGTTTCTTAAACTGTCCCAGTGCCGGGTCTCCCGACATTGTAGTTGGAATTTAAGCATTCTGTGATGCTCATCAGCAACTACAAGTTTAACCCTGTTTAACGCTGTGTTAGCTCTGCCTAATCTGGGTAATCTGGGTGTGAGACAGGTGGATACTTTCTCCTTTCTTCTTTAATATTTATACGAATGACTCGTCCAACCATGTGAATGTCTGCAAAACTGGTTGTGTTGTTGGAGGTACTGTTTTTCATCATCTTCTGTATGCAGATGACATGGTGGTGTTTTCTCCATGTAGTGCCAGTCGCTTAAGATATCTATCTATCTATCTATCTATCTATCTATCTATCTATCTATCTCTGTACGCTGTTAAAGGCAACATCCAGTACAATGCCAAGAAAAAGCAACATCATGACTATCAGTTTTACTTGAGCGACAATGTCCTTGATGTTTGTAATGTGATCAAATTCCTTGGTCACTGCAGTGCTGACGATTTGTGAGACAATAGAGACATCCAGCATGCATGTGCCTTGGCAGTGAATGCCTCACTGTTGACCGCTGCATGCTGCTCAACTGTTCAAAGACTGAACGTGGCCTGTGATGATGCTCTATGGCTGCGCCTCCGTGTCCCTATAGGAGGCACAGTGCCAGTCAGTTGTGTAGTATGGGTTTACCCACTCTTAAAGCACTTTTGAGAAACATTAAGGAAAGGTTAATTTGTTGTTTGGTTGAGTCTGAAGAGAGTCAGTGGTTTTAATTAACCCAGTAAATAGTGGCGGCAGTCTGTGGCGGCACTGCTGTAAGAGCCTCGGTCTTCAACACTGAGATGTTGTAGTTTTGCTATTTCTCATGTTGGTCTAAGTCTTTTTATTGTGTGTAATGTGCTGCTTTATGGTCGCATGAGTCTGAAATAAACTGAAATCAAAGAGATTTAAAAACTGCAACACAGTCGTCTCATAGACCATTGTGTGGATGATGTAGTTCGGGCACAAAGCTTCCGCTGTATACGGCATAATGAACAGCCATCCATCAAAAGTGAGCCAAATTTACTGTGCATTCATTTTTTTTTTTTACATTCTTTTATTTCCTGATCCTCTTTCTTGAATCGGAGCGTCTCTGCTTGGAATGAAACATTTGCATATTCTCTCTCTCTCACTCGGAAGCCTGCAGGGCTTCCACGCATTAATAAGGAGCTTTGCAGTAAAACAGACTTTGCCCTATGCTGCGGTTAAGCTGCTAAAGCAAAATGTTTTTAAGGTATTCATATAATTGGAGTAGTTTTAATAAGTGAGGGTCATTATCTTTAGTTTGTTAGTGTGAGAGAGGAGGAGGAGAGCAGAACATTGGGTTGGGTTGGGGTTAGATTGGCTGCATAATCCAATCCAGTGAAGACTCTGGCTTCACTGGAGCTTAAATGGGTAAAATGGGGGTAGTGGAATCTCGGTTGTCCAGGTGCTGCGCCACAAAGTTAAATGTGGTGGGGAAAACAAGAGGCGTTAACTCTGCTGCTGCAGCGACAGCCTTCACTTCCTCTCACCTCGCTCTTTTTACGTCTTTGGCATCCAACTTTTTTGTGATTCACAATCTATTTATTGCCATCCCCATCCAGTCCCAGCCCGCCTCGTCTTTAGCTTCCACACTTCCTCTCGCTCTCCTCCTACATCCGCTTCTGCTGCCTTCTTTGCTTTTCCTTTTTTCGTTTTTGACACATCCACCCTCTTCTCCTGGCCCGCTTGCTTGGTTTTGTTGTCTGTGTTTCGCCCGCCACACTTTTCTTTATCGTCTGTTCCCTCTTACCGCTCGCTACCTTTCTCTGTCACTTAAGCCCCTTGGTTTCTTTTTCACACTTTTCATTTTGATCATGGTTCATTTCCTATCATGCCCCTTCTGCATTTCCTCTGTCCGTCCGCATTTTCCCCCATTGCTTCTCATTCACATCTTTCTGCCTATCCTCTATCACCCTGTTTACTCCCTGTGTCGTTGGGACTCTCGCTGACTCTTCACTTTTTCCAGGTACTGCAATTTGGATAAGGCAACTTTTGGCTTCTGTTTGCTGTTTACTTACTGGCTGACCCAGCTGTTTTTGCATGCAGTGGTCAGGCCTTTCATTTGCATGTGTATATATATATAAATATATGAACACATAATTTGGCATTGCAATTTAAACACATTCTCAGGTAATGCTCAAGTAGTAAAAACAACCCTTGATATTATAGATATGCAAGGTTGTGGAGAACAAACTGGTGGGACATCCATCTTTTGATAAGAGAAGGACCACATTTTTAATGAGCACAATTGAAGTGATTGATGAGTAACAGGTGTGGAGGACGCCAGGTGTCAGGAAGACAGGAGGACACTGGCAAATGCCACCAATCCATCAGAGTTGGTTCTCACCTTCAGGAGGCGTATTGGTGCAGCGGTCAGCACCGGTGACTGGCGACTCGTCCAGGGTGAAACTTTGCCGTCACCTGGCGCCAGTGTGGGATTCGCTCTCGCACCATCCAACACTGATTGCAGAAGCAGCTGTTGGGAAATGATCATTTTGCTTTTGTAAAATTCTGTTAGTTAGTGAGCTGGCCTCAGACAGAAATACAGTCGGTTGCTCCATCAGTCATGTTCTGTGTATAGTTTTGCACTCGTGTTATGAAGAACCTCCTCTCTTCGGTGCCTTTTCAGGATGGCAAACATGTTTTGCTTCATGTTTTCATCAAACGTTGCATTTTTATCATCGAGTCCAATTTACTTTCAGTTTGCTTTCTTTTGTATTTGATCCTGTCAACACTAGAAAAAAAAACAAAATCATTTTCCGCGCCACCTCAGGGACAAGCTGACAAAACAGACGGCAGCTTGTAATCCTCGTCTTAACTAAACCTCTTTGCTCTAGTTTTTCATTGTGGCAGTCAAATGTCTGTCGTCCTTGTGTACAAAAACCTTATTTAAAGAGAGGCTGTAATGAAACTGACTTGCACCCCGTCTAAATGCACAGTTAATCACATGACTGTTGCCGCTCTACTTTCACCTCAAGGTTTGAGGCTGGATTCCACATAAGGTCGTCCTCCTGCTGTTCTCCTGCTGTTTTGCCACTTGTAGTTGAGCAGAATGAAGATGTCAAACAGGATGAACTTTCTGCCCTCAAGCAAAAAACACATCATGATCTTTCGCTATTTTTTTGTGATTGCGCTGCTGCATTAATCTGAATTCATGAGCCGCCTTGTGTTGATTGTATTGCCTGCAGTCTCTGCAAATATCTGACTAACACAAGTAAAAAAAAAACAACTTCCCATGCACTGTCTTTATATATTTTTTAATTTATTAGGTGTGCAAGATTATCACTGACCCTGCAGGACAGTGATTCACATTAAGTTTACAAGTTTAGTTTGGAGTTGCCGTCTAAATCCTTTGCTTACGATGCTAAACATATGATTACGTACCACTAGTAATACGACTACTTGAAACATGCAATCATTTTAATTCCCCATGTGTAACATTTACTCTGTTGGCACAATGTGCAACAGAAAACGTGATTATTTTTTCTTTTACTCTGTCATGACAGCTGATCTATAAGAGAGATGTGGGATTATATAGGACAGCAGAAAACATCAATGTCCTGCAGGGTAGGACATTCAATACTATTTTTATACTACTAGTATTTAATACTGCTAGTAAGACTAGTCTGACTGGAACCTATTTTTTTGCTGCTGAAGTAAACATGGCAGCATCGTCATGGGCGTAATGACGATGAATACCTAATAAATAAACAGATATTTATGTTCAATATCCTTTCACATGTGCTACGAATCTCAAACACTGGGCCTTTAAAGGAAGTGTGGGACGAATATGAGTTATTGTGAATTCATCATTCACACTTTTTTTTGTTGTTCTCCACCAACTCCTGAGTTGCTCCATTTGACGCTGTAGCTGGCAGATTAACTCCAGCATTCACCCTCATGTATTGATAATCTTACCAACCCCCCCAAAAGTTATTGATCCGTTTTGTAGTACATCAGTGTTGAACCCATGTCACACAGCACACAACACATTGCGTTTCATGGATTGTGGTGATTGCCATTGATATCCAGGTAATGGAAGTTCTGATGGGCCTAAATCTCTCCACGAGTCCCATAGTCATACAGGAGTTGATGTTGTCTTGTTTCAGTTTTCAGTTTTGATGAAGGGGCTGGGTGTTGATACACCCCTTGTGTTGCCAGGGAACCATAGGGCCAAAGGGAGGAATCCATATTGTCCCACCATGCAAGTTCAATCTGAAACTCCTGCCCTCAGAGACACTGCCTTTCTTTTAAAGCGGTCAGTGGGGTAGTGCCTGGAGTGTGTGTGTGTGTGTGTGTGTGTGTGTGTGTGTGTGTGTGTGCTAGTTGGAGGGCTTTATGAATGATGGGAGAGTAGAGTCGACAGTGTTTTGGGGTAGAGGATTGGCTCAAGGGTTTTTCGAGGGGGTGGTGTGTGCGTGCGTGTGTGTGTGTGAGAGAGAGAGGGAGAGAGAGAGGGAGAGAGAGAGAAAGAAAAGGTGGGGTGGGGGTAAGGAATCCATTTACAATGGCCTGAGGGAGAGTCGGGTGAGCGAGCAGAGAGGCAAAGACTGATATTGAGAAGAAGCAATGAGGGTCAACTGATAAAATGGGAGGAGAAAGAGGGAGCAGAGAAACAAGGGAGTTTGGCCAGAGTGGAAGAGGAGGAGTGACTGAAAATGGAGAGAGAACCCTTCAACTCAAACGAGGATTAAAAACAAACTTGGTGAGGCTCCGAGGCTCCGAGTCACAAGTTGAAGAGTGGAGGCAGGGCAGCGCAAAGAAGCAGGAGAACTAGATCCCTGCTTGTGGCTATGCAAATAGAAGATCTGGTGTGTGTGTGTGTGTGTGTGTGTGTGTGTGTGTGTGTGTGTGTGTGTGTGTGTGTGTGTGTGTGTGTGTGTGTGTGTGCCTTGCCTGCATTTGCGAGTTTGCACGCACTGTTGCAGAAAAATTCATACCAACTTATATAAACAATCTTTCCCCATTTTCTTTGTGTGCTCTGCTTTGCGTGTGTGTGTGTGTGTGTGTGTGTGTGTGTGTGTGTGTGCGTGCGTGCGTGCGTTCGTGCGCAGACTTTGAAGAGCAGTTGTACGACACGAAGCTGACCGGCCAGACTTTCCGCCATCCGTCCTCGCAGAGCTCCGACGACACGTCCACCTCGCTGAGCCGCTCGCCCGTCTCCCTCAACAACAAGAGGCCCGACTTCATCTTCTTGGTAATACACACTCGCGCAGCGGGGCAGACACCACTCACGCAACACTCGCCCACACTTGCTTATTTAATCATGAGGCTCCCTTACAGCAGAGATGTCAAACATCTCGCAGGGGAACCCTCTTGTTTCCCCAGATGCAGGGGAGGAGACACAAAAGAATTTCCACCTTTCTTACCTCATCGTGTGACTTGTGCTAAAGGTGAAACGCACACCGCAGCTCCTCTGTCTTACCCTCTCCTGGGCGAAATCTTGTGGACTCACGGCCTCATTCGTCCTCGTTTGCTGCATAAAGTTTCTTTGACCTCAGCAGAACGGAGGCATTTTCTCAGCCGCTCCGCTGCGGGAGGACAGAGTGCCGACTGCGCGACTATTTTGGTCTTTTAACAAATGACATTGTCACAGAGACCATAAATTTTACTTAACTTATTAATTTTATTTCCACCATCTGTAATGGAAACTTTCTCATAATTAATTTTGATTACATTTGGACTGATTACGTGACCACCCCTCTGGAAGTCTTCGCTTAGTTTGATAAATGACTCCCCACTCATGCATCCATGGCTGGAATCCATCTGCAACATTTAGTTAAGGTTAGAAATATTTGTCTCTATCCCGCCGTTACTAACGTCGCTCTTTTCTCTCTGTACTGTAGTTACTTTTAGTCTTTCCTCTTGCCTACAAGCCCTGTCTAATAATCTGTCACGTAAACATATACTAAAGCCTCAAACAAACCTAAAGCTATTCTTTTGTTTTGTTGTGTTACTTTGAAGATCTTTGTGTTTTTCCTGCCAAAGTGGAAAAGAGCTGGTACATGGCAATAGCTGGGTTCCCTCACCTGTACTTCTATAGGCCTCCTCCAACACATTTATTGTGAGTACAATGTGTCACGACTGGACCAGGAAAAATTAAAAATGACAAAATGACCAACTTGAAAGTCACTTTTTCAAGGAAAGAAGAGAAAAACTGTTCTAAACACAAAATCACTCCAGAGAGGAAAAGCTGTAATCAAAAGTTATAAACATGAAATCACTCCAAAGGGTTAGGGTTAGAGTTCTGGACATGACAATACGATTCAAAGACTTTGGAGCTGGACGTAGATCATCATGAGGAAAAAATCTAGAAGTACGAAAACTTCACGCCCAAAGGAGATCCGGGAGTCTCCTGGGATCCATGAATGTCAGAACCAATATTAGCTAGATTTGGAAGCATTAGCGCTTTGAGTCCAGGATTGGAGTGAAGAGTCAGTCTCAAAATCCAAGGCGGGAACAGGGAACCAGGTGTTAGTGGTGGTGCATTTGACTTGGTGGAGGTGGGTTGAGCAGTGGTGCAGATGAGATGCTGTCGTTCAGTTTGACACTAGATGACAGAGAGAGAGAGAGAGAGGGAAAGGGAGAGCAAATTAGACAGCTAGTAGCTGATTGGATGACATGAAAGTGTGGCAGGTGATTATAGGATAAAGAGACGTGAAGGTGAAGAACTGATGACACCTCTGAAGTCATGCTTGAAGTTTTCGACTTCCTGACTGAGCTTCATTTCAGCACCTGCTCCGCCAGGATTTCAACTGAGCCGTGATGAATCTACAACGAGATGTCAGCAGAGCGCAGACCACTGATTGGACGACACAGTTTCATCCCTTCAGAAAAAACAAAGCCGACATTTTTAAAGAACCTGGCAACTGCGACTGTGCATTTTCATCTTCAGTGAAGTAGACGAGGAGAAAAATGGCGAACAAACCAGCAGCGTGGTCCAAGGACAAGGTGCAGATGTTGCTGTGCTTGGTGCCGCACAAAAGAATTTCCGAGGGAGTGAGATGGAGAAGGTCTATCTGGTCTCCCAGCTGATGCCTCGCTCATGGAAACCAGCCAACATTAAAAATATGTCGAGGGGAAACTAGTTAGCATAATGCGAAGAGGGGAGCGTGACTTGTGATGTCATGGGACTTTTAGAGTTTCCCACAGGCAAGTTGGATAAATGCACAAACTGGGAGATGGAACACTGAACTCACGTGGCAGCCGTTTCCACAGAAAGCCAAACAGTTTGAAAGATTCTCTGGTGGCCACTGATCGTGACACAGTGCTCGCTGAGTTACTTGCTACGTTGGATGTTGTCAACCTGGCAATTATTCTTTTTTTGTATCTGTGATTTCTGACACATGTTTTCCGATGAACAAATGTATGGCTCAGAGATTTCCCAAAGTCTGATTTCGAACACTTTGGTTCCCGGCATTAATTAGTAACACAATGCAGCATGCTTTCCCTCTGTGACTCCCACTATTTCGGCTGAAAACTGTTGTGAGAAATTGTCTTGTCCCAATTAAGCGGAAAAGACTCAAGCCAAATTATCTGAGTACTTGACATCCCACTCCACTTTTAGCTGTGCCACAATCAGTCAGGACGCCTTCCACACTCTCTGCTGGTTACCACAAACAACTGCCACTTCACTTCTTGTCTCATGCTAATATCTCTGAAACAGCTGGCGTCAGGTCTGTTCCTTGAGCTGTGGGTGACTGACGGGACGTAATTGAGGCTTTCTAAAGCTCACACATTCAGAAAACCTCATCCTGTAGGATCGATAAAAAAAAAAACTGCTCACACTTTTATTTTGCAGAACTGGACCATTGTTGCTGCTCAGCAGACTCCCACTGTCCTTTTACTGCAAGATGGCTGCACATTTCATGCATGACATCACGCTGGTCCATTAGCAAGCTGCTTTGTTCAGTTCACACATCTCTCGCCCTGCTCAAAGTAGGCGGAGGTGAAGCAGAGACCTCTTCATTCTGAAACCTCATCGAAATGTTGTCGGTAACAGAGCAGCGGGAAAGGCAAAAATAATTTTGGCCGATTTCTCAATTCGGAATTTCATCATTTTACAGTCACTCCCATGTTTCATCAGAGCGACACCGGCGCAGGTTTTCTGCATTGCAGCAGCCCTGAAGTTGCTTTCATGCCTTGCCCGAGGGCCCTCTGTCAGTGATGCTGATATGGCAGTGACGGATGCCTACCAGAAGGGATTACACTTTCCCACAGGCACCAGGAACTGAACCAGCAATGTTCCTTGTCATCCTCTGTCCCTGCTGGCTGATTGGAGCCCAGCGGTCATTTCCCAGAAATCCACCCTTTCTTATCCCTCCCTCTTGTCTTTCTTTGGTTCCCCTGCACCTTGTGGCTTGTGGTTTTACTTCTCTTCTACCCGTCTTGTATGGTTCGGTTCCCTTAAAACAAGACAAAAACAAGAAGAGTATTTTGTCTGTTTCCTTGATCGGTCCTTTCCTCTCAGAAGCAACGAGGCAGCCTAATGAGCACAAACCAATTTCTTTCACTGGACGTTGATGACCTCCATCAGGCTGTCTAGACTTCCTCGGCTTTGCGCTTGTATTGATCTGGGCTCTAATTGAATTTATAGTTTATTTGTCTTTTTTGGTCTGCTTTATTCTTAGTTTGTCTCTGTGTTGAGGCTTGCATGCCATCAACAAACAGTGTCTTTCTTTCAAAACTGTCTTTTCTCAGCTATAGTCCCTTTTTCTGGCAGACGGTTCCAATTGGTGGATCATAGTATTTGGTGTTTCATGTAGCTTGTTATGTAACTCCTTTAAAAAAAAAAAAAGCATGTGTCTGAACTGTCACTTTCCTGTAATGTCCCTCGACATGTTTCTATTTTGAGAGGGTGGGGACCAAAAAAGACTTTCAAGAGAACAAACACTTTCAAGTTTAGTCGCTAGTACTTACAGTTCAATGTATATGTGACTGTGCATCTCAGTTGTACCTAAAGCCGTCTGTTCACACCTCCCTGTCTCTAGCCAGCGTCCAAACAGCTCTACGAAGATGAAACCGCCTCCTCGGTGTTCGGCCTGAGGTCCGCTACTGAGCCGTCTCCCTGCCCGACCCCGTCGCCCTGCGGCTCAGATCGCCCTCCCCTGGGCTGGAGCAGCAACAGCACTGCCACCTCAACAACTGTCGGACCACCTGTGGCGGAGAAACCACGCTGGCACCACGGGAGACGCACACCCGGTCACTTTATACCCCTCGACATCACAGGTACGGTCAGCAAAACTGCGGCTCTCTCACTCTTTTGATTCATTGATTGAATTTATGTATGCAGACTGCAGTGAATTACAGAATTAAAGGTCCAAAGGATGCATATGTCTTGTAAAACTTCCTGGCTGTCAGTAAATTCCCTTTTCCCTGGTTCACTTGGAGAAGCTGAAAAAAGTCGCAGAGCCTGTTCTCTGAAGGTCGTTGAAATATACTGCAAGATAAATGTTAGGATGCTCCACTGGGGTCCAAAATGGAAAATGAAAATATTAAAATGTGTTTATTATGAGACGTTTATTGCGAGTCATTTATGAGGCAGGGGGAAATGTTTACTGTTGTTTGTTAAACCAATATCAAATATACTCAAGGGGATATGAATCTTCTTCTTTTTAGTGCTCTATTATAAACATTATCATAAAACATTGTCTTGCAAACGTTCGCCTTTGAGGTTGTTGAAAAGGTGAGGCTGTAATATTTCAGGGAAAGCATGAATTATTCATTCCCGGGATGATCCTGAATTCTAACTTTGTTAGGGCGTCGTACTTAAAGCAGGGAGTGCAGGTACATGTAAACATCGAGCTGCACGCCTGAAGGTGCAGCATTTATCCAGCTGAGATCTTGCTTGTCATTTCATTGATTCAGTTATTGAAGAAGCGCAGCCCAAAATAGTTTTCTGGATGTGATTGAAGCAAAAAGGGAGACGAGCTCCCGTCGTTTCTGCCACAAATGTGAAAAATGGCTGGAATGTTTGTAATTCGTCAATATGTTTTTTTTCTGACCCTCACAGGCATACATGGTTAGCGCTGCCATTTTATTTGTTTGCTTATTTCATAATTGGAGTAACAATTCACTGGATATTAAATGATTAAAACTACTGTTGTTGTGTTACCAAACACACGTTAAAATGCAAATCATATCATATGAATAAGCTGCAATTAATTAAATGAATTAAGTTAGAATAATTGAGCAGTCTGTGCATACACAATGCCACCATATACTGAGCAAACATCTGTGTGAAATGAAATATTAATGATGGCTTAGCCATTTATTTTATGTCCCTGCCATCAGAGTTTAATGCAGGAGAAGAAGACTGTTGGCGTTGCTCTGGTTATCGCCGCTGAGAAAAACTGAATCCACACGTTCTGCATTGTACACAAGGGGGTCGTTCTCTCTCCCTGCGACTTTAGAAGTGAGAGCCCGAGGAAATTAGTCTGAAGGAAAACAGTAAATTATTACATTCTTATGCTGCTCAGCACATTTGGACTCACTGGGCTCAGTACAGATTTGAAAGTAGTTGCAAAAACCAAAGGTGACTCATGACGGTAATTTTCTCTCAGTGTGTTTGCCAAGTTCTGCCATTATGTGCAGTTTCACTTGTGAAAGACATATAATTCTAGAAAATAGTTTTGAAAGCTTGAAAAGACGGGAAGCGATCAAATCCTATTAAGTCCTAATTAGCCTGACAGAATTTTGCACTTAATCACCTGTGAGTTCTGTAGTCTCACCGGCAGAAACAGCTCAAGGAACAGAGACTTGGAAGAAAGATAGAAAAAAGCATTTGATTTCAAATAAAAAAAAAAAACTGTTGTAAAGTAATGAACTCATGTCCCGCAGAGACAACAAGTGATGTTCCCATAACGATGGTTTGGGGAAGTGCAAGCCTAGTTCGCAACATTGGTAAATATCCACTGTTGCATAGAGATGCTCTTTCTGTTGGTTTCTGTCTCCCACAGTAAGCCAGTCAGTTATTTCACTTCTTCTTCTCCTTCTTTTTATAGATTAGATGGAGATTGAGTTTATTATTCCTCAGGGCCCAGTGCCAAACATTCATTAGTGTCTAATGATCAGAAATCTTTTTGCAAACAATGTTAATGTCAATCCTCATTTTCTGACGTCTGACTGAGTTTTGAAACCCTGAGCAGATCCACATCCTGGCGTTCATGGTGCACTGAGGCTTTTAGTAAATATAATTTGAAAATAAAACATGATTTTGTTTATTTATCTTACTAACACACAACCGTATATGTAATTTTGGCTTGAGAGCTCCACGAATGTGGCTTATGAATACATGTATGTCTGTGTGACTTCGGGAGCACACAGATCCAGGCGCAGGCGTGCGCACACGCACACACCAACAGTAAACCTGTACGCCGTCACAATATAGCTGTGGATTTATGAGAGTAAAAGCAGAATAGACACATCAGAAGATCAAGGCATCGCCGCAGGGAGGATGCTTAGCTTCCCCTGTGCCTGAACGCTTGGCTGAATCACGCCAGGGGTCGTTACTCTCCGGCTGATGTAGACGTTTAGGGGGATTTGTCATCAAGAGCATTTCCTCCGTGTGACACCGCGATGCTGCCCTTTCCCATCTCCCGCCGTCTACTTGTGCTCTGGTGCGTCATCTCTGTGTCGCAGCCGTTAGTATGCTGTGGTCATCCTCACTGGCACGCTGCTGACACTCCCACTGCCGCGTCATTGGCTGCCTCCTGCCTTCTGCCGCCGTGCACGTCCATCTCTGGTTCCATCTCTCTTTGTCTCTCGCTCTTTTTTTTCTTTTTTTTTTTTTTTATCTTTGTCACACTGCTTCTCTCACTTCTCCTGGCTGTGGTGTTCTACTTGCCGGGTGTTTACTTCCTTCAGTAAATGCCAGGTATTTACTTCCTTCTCCCTGGCCCCGGGGAGAAGGATGAAGGATGAGGGCAGCAGCGTAGAGGAATCACGTCAGCAGAAGGTCAAAGCTGGAGACGAGTGATGTGGCATAAAATGATCCTCATGTTTCTGTCTCTGTGTGTCATTGGAGATATACACTACCAGTCAAAAGTTTGGACACATCCTTCTGATTTAATGTTTTTTTTTTTTGTTTTGTTTTTTTCATTTTCATGACTATTTACATTGAAGATTCTCACAAAGCATCAAAACGATGAATGAACACATATGGAATATGTATGAAAGAAAAAGTGTGAAATAACTCAAATCAGTTTTATATTTTAGATGATCTAGAATAGCCCCCCCTAATATACAATATATATCTATGAAATATATATAACATAACATAACATATTTAGTTATTTAACATTTCTTTCTTTTGCCACATTAATTCACATATATTGGTCATCTGTTTGATGTCTTCAGTATGTATCTACAGTTTAGAAAGTAGTAAAGATAAAGAAGAAGCAGGTGTGTCCAAACTTTGGACTGGTAGTGTATTTTTTATTTTACTATGTTTGAATAGTACCATGATGCTGATGCTTTGGAATCGGCATCTGGATTGCCGAGATTCCAGGTGCAATTCTGGAGAATCTTTAGTCTGCGTATTTAGAGAGAAAAAAAAAAGTCCTTTAAATCCCTGGTCCAGTTTAGCATTTCCTTTTCGCTGTTTGAAAATGGCCTGTGCCATCTTTTGCAAGTCCACCACCTGACATTTTGAAGGCGATTGACGTAGTGATACCTCTGCATCAACATTTCTGCTCAGCTCCAGGGAAATGCAGTCTTTCAGGGCTGCCGTGCCCCTCATCCTGGTCTTTGTTTCCTTTCCTCTCAGGAGGGCAAACACTTTCTTTGCTGCTGCCTGATGTGGAAGCTACGGGCTGCATACCTAATGCACGCTGTCGTGTTTGTCTCCGCTGCCAGAGGCCACCTGTCAACAAAGTCAGTCATCAAGATGGCAAAAAAAACAACCTTATATGTATGTTTTACCATCAAGCTGTCATACGGAGGCATTAATGAATCAGTGCGAGATTAACCATGTGTTTATGTTAGACTCCAGCCCTGTTGCTCCTTCTGGGGATTTTAAAAGTGTCTCATAATGTAAGGAGATACCTCTGTTTCCTGTGCAATCTTGTTTCTTGTACAGTCAGAGCAGTCTGTGTTGTCACTGTGAATCAATGCAAAACCGGTGCTCTGCTTTGTGGGTACTCATGATGTTGTTTCGAAAAACAGCAACAAGAAAATTGTTGATGTCCAACACAGACAAATAAGCTTTCAGGCTGATTATGTAAGGATCAGTTCACTAATAGCCTAGTTCATCCAAAAAAAAAATGTTTTTCTTGAGAGTAAAAAAAAAATTGGTTTAAAATGTATGTCCATCATTCTCTTCCAGTGGAAATCAGGGAGCAGATAGCCTGCAGCCAGCTTGTTGTTGCCATGGCAACTCTGAACTCTTCCTCTCTTCTCCCTAAAACTGATGGAGTGGTGGAGAACTCGTTGGGATGAACAAAAGGAAAACAAATAAAAAGCATTAAGATTGGTGCGTGGAGGGGTGGAGACGAGACAAAAGAGGAGCAAAAGGGCAGCTTGAGGACAGAAACGATGGAGGAAAAGAAGGATGGAGGGAAATGTGATGGAAAGATCATGAATGAAGGATAATAAGAGTGTTTAGTGGCAGCTGTACCCGCTCACCCAGCACTTCCTCTGTCATTTTGGCAGTTTTCATGAATCACCAAAGTGGTGACAGCAGTAAAAATGTGTATGAAAAATGGGCTCAGAGGCAGAGAGATTTTATCTCCCAACGTGCTCGTTTTCTTGAAGACTGAGAAATATTTCTCTTTGCAATACGGTGAAAGGAGTAATGGAAGAAAAATGTCTGCGTTTTGATGGCAAATTGGCAGTTGTCATGATTATCAGTTGCTTCCCATTCTTGGTGAACCTGTGCAAAATAAACTGACTTCAAGCCCACAAGGCAGTTTTAGCTCGTGACGTGTTACTTTTGGGAGATATGTAGTTGCTGTTGCTGACTTACAAGGACACATATAAAAGTGGAGATTGATAGACTGCTTGTGAATTTGCCAATTTCTCCAATATTTTGGCTTTAGAAAGTTGTTTTTTTTAATTCATTCTGTGGTGGGAAACAAGAAGACGAGCCAGGCAAGGACATGTTTGCAAATGTTGCTGCCATTCATGCCATCAAGCAGCAGACAGACGGACTCATCCTCTTAACACACCTGAAATGCTTCTGTCTTCTAGAAAACTGGCTGGAGGCAAAGGCTTATCAAAGTGAAAGCAGCTATAATTGCCCACATTTGCATCATTCAATAGAATGCAGACAAATTTGATGCTGAGGAGGCATTTAAAGCTTCGCCTCATCGTAGCTTCTCAGCAGCACATCGGGATTCCGTCCAGGTGTCTGTTACCTGACAACTCTACGTCTTTACATCACTTCATCACACCACACCACATTCAAACATTGTCAAAACCTTCATAAAACAACAACCAAATAAAGGAATCTGTCAACGGATGAAACGACTGTGTGTGAAAGGAGTACGTTTGTCAAATTGTTTGAGTTTCTGTGTTGATATGAAAAATTTGCGCTTTTCTTTGAAGAGTGGGTGAGGACGTTACGTTATTATTTTTATATGTTACATTAGTTTTGTTGCAGAAGTTGCTAACATGATTTTTTAGTCCTTTACACAGATGCATTTCCATTCAGTTACAGTAAGGTCCCTTGATTTTTGCATCATGAAAAAAAGGAAAAATAAAAACACATGCAACCCTCTGCGGAAGGGGAGAGCGGTTTAACTTTACCTCCACCGCATCCTACTTCATTGTTGTTGACAGCCAATCACATTTTCAGACGGGACTGCATGCAGGCACCCCTTGGTGCAACACGCTGGGTCACATTGTTTTCATTCAGCGGGGCCCACCTACCCCTGCAGCACTGCCTCTGCACAACTCTGTAGGGTTTTGTCACAGCACCGGGTTTGTTGTGAACGCAGCCTAATTGCTTTATAAAACAATCGCAACAGGGTATAGCTGAGCGCTGAATGGTTGGATATTTAGACACCGTCCCCAACAATGAGCCCGCATCTGCCTCAGCAACCAGAGCAGGAAGGAAAGGCAGCGAAGACAAGATCATACTGAGACATTCTGATGAATGAATCATCATCATCATCCCACTGGTGAAGTCTGATGATAGTTGAAATACGCTCTATTATTTATGGCTGCCGGAGCAACACAAAGACTCCCAACCTCTGCATGGCAGTTCCATCGGAGAAGCAGCCGGTCAAAAACAAAGATGGGTTCTGAATATCTCTGCAGGCACATGTGAAAGTCATGTTGCTGCTGCTGTCAAGCTTTGTTAAAACTGACTCACAGTCCAGAAGGCTCTGCAGTCTAGAAGGAAAATGGAAATCTTACATTTATGAGTTAAAAGGTTAAAGGGTAGATTTGTTAGCAAAAATAGAAAGAATACACAGTGAATATACTACATTACATGCAGTAGATCGGGTTGTGAGAACTGGAATGAAGACAGAGGTAAACTGTGCCCAGGATTTTATGAAGAATCTTTTACATTTATATCTAATAACATAATAGACCGTCAATTAAAAAAAGGAATTGATTGTCTGGGTGGGAAATTAAATTTAGCCTGTCTGCCAAATATTGATTGAAAAACTTTCAAGATGAATATCTTTTGTGATTGGTTAAAGCAATACGCATGGAGAGAAACACTTGGACAGGTAGCATTGAACTGATGGAGACTACAAAGATTCCCAGACTCGTGCTGTCTTGGTCTCTTGGTGGATGGATGATGTACATTTGTCTTGGTTGTTTTTTTTTTTCAGGAAAATAAAAAAATGTGTGAGTTCTGTTTTATAGCTGCTTCCTATAACTCTGTCGCAATAGAAACAAGGATTGTTAGATTTCATCCTGACATCAAGACTTATCTGGTGTTTATGCAGCAATAAAATTGAACTTTTTGGAGACGCTGCTCAGTTGGATGGATTAAAAACTACACGCCACCCAAATGTTATTGCGATCGGATGGTATTTTATATATTGATAAAAATGCAAAATAACAACAAAAGTAAATCTCTTAAGAGGCAGCCAGATTATGGCTGTATGTCATATTTCCTCTTCACTTTCCTCTGTGGCACAAAGAGAAATAATTTATAAGAAAAATAAAGGGAGAAATACATAAAGGAGAAAATGTCCTGTTTAAAGATGAATGAGTCTGATTTCACAGTTGCATCTCCGCAGATATTATTATTATTATTATAATCATTATTATTATTATTATTATTATTATTATTATTATTATTATTTTTTTTTATCATTATAATTATTATTATTATGTTCCTCAGACTGACACGCTGTGTTCCACTGTTTCCCCTGCAGGTGAAGTCGAAGGTGGGGGTGGAGGGAAATTCCACGGCGTTGACCTCCTCCAACATTCCCCGTTCCCCTCAGTGGAGGACCCTTTGCCCCACCAGCCCCGCTCTTTGGAACCTATCACGGACACCTTCCACCAGAACCTGCCCTTGAGAAAGACCCACTCTGACCTCGAAACGACTTCACCTGCAGGTGTGTGGGACTATCAGGGCAAGATCTCTCAATGCATTGGCGGCCTGTCCTCACTTTCTTTCACTACATGCTGCAGATTCTGCATTGGACTGATGAAAAAAAATCCCTTTAGTCCGCTAGACTTTACTTTAGAAGATAATATACTTTAAGAGTACGTGTTAAGTAGGTTATGATAATCTACTTTTCTCCATGAAGGTGGGATTGCCAATCGCAGCTCTTTTGATCTCAGTGGATGCATTACGTCAAAACGTTTCATCTTTAAAATCTTGTTGTTGTTTTTTTTCTTGAAAATTTGTCACTGTTCATGCAAAAAAAAATTGATGACCTCTGTCTTCCACAGAGAACACTTTGGAACAGCGTCCCCTTGACAAAATCCATCAGGACAGTATGAATCATTCTGGACTTTTGTGCTCAAATACTGCTTCCTGGAATGGACCCAAGGGCTCTACCTTTTCACCTGCAGCATGGAATGAGCCTTATAACTACAACATGAACAAAGGCCCTGCAGTTCCACCCAAACAGCACAGCGTTATTGGCAATGCAGGGGGCACCCAAGAGGGTGTGATGTTGGTGAGCACAGGGCCACTCCCAAACCTGCATTCCAGATCATTGACGTCGTCAACAAATCTTTTGGGCAAAGAGACAAATAAACCAGGCTTTACTCTTGCTGCTGTGATGATGGGAAGGCGGAGTGAGACAGAAGGGGCTGCTGCAGATGGAGGGAAGGAAGGAGGGCGAGGACAAGCCGGGGATGCAGCAAGGGGACGGGAGAGGTCGGCGCGTTCCATAGCAGCGGCAAATGCCTTCAAGTTCAGAGAGCGCTCCCTTTCCACCCCGACAGACTCTGGCTCCTTCTGCTTCACAGAAGGCCAAGCAGATGGGGATATCTCGTCGACAGGGAATGGTAATGCTGTGGCATCAACAGACCACCAACAACCATATCACAACTTCCTGGGTGTGGGCGAGAACTATGCCCTCCTTTACCCAAGAGGGAGCTCAGAGGACAGTGCCAGTACTGCAGACACCATCTCTGTAGCAGCTTCAGACTACAGCACAGAGGGCCGCCTGCGCCTACGTTCACGCTCAATCTCACTTAAGAAGTCAAAGCGCAAGCCACCGCCACCCGTGAGAAGCGTCTCTCTCATGAAGAACCTCGGTGAAGCTGAGGGAAGGATCCACCATGAGGGTGGTCTCTACCGGGATGGCAGGCCCAAAAGCCTGCACATACCTAGAGACCACTATCCAGACTTTCAGCCTGATTTCCTGCTGCCAAACTCCTCTAAAATGAACGTTGGCGAGCAGGATATCGGCCAGAGGGGTTCTGATGGACCTCCAAGCCTTGAAGTCCAAGCTCCAGACAGGGAAGGAGAGACAGTACTGACCTTCCCAACTCATTGGCAATTGGGGGAGTGGAAGAATGATCCATACAGGTAGGCAATGAACCTAAAACGAGTATTTGGTGTGTAGCTTGAAATTGGTATTACTGGCCAGTAATTTGGTTTTACCTTTAGCAATCAATTCTTTCTTAATAGTTTTTCTCCCCTTCTTCCACAGGTCTTTATCGGGCTCCAGCACAGCAACAGGTACCACAGTGATTGAATGTATGAAAGTCAGAGGTAGCTCCGAGTCCCTGCTTGATTCTCCCTCCACCTCCCGGGCCACCTCACCCTCACAGCTCTCCATGGAGACTGACATCAAACCATCTTCACCCTTTAAACCTCTAGGACTCATGTCCCCATCAAGTGGCTATTCTAGTCAGTCGGAGACTCCCACCCCGACTGTTTCACTCGGTCAAACAGCAGGTCAAGGGACCATTGGAACATCAGGGACATCTGGGTGCAAGTTGCGCCCAAAGATCCCAGAAAGGAAATCATCACTACCATCTCCAAAGGACCCAGCCGCAAGGTCTCGACTATCATTCGAAATGCCTGGAAATGCTCATCTGGAGCTCTCATCGATCAAACCAAAGCAAAAGGCCAGTAGGCGGCATTCAGACACCTCAACAGCAGAGAAACCTGGAAAAATTAGTCCCAACTCTTCTCAAGCGTTGCCTGTGGTTACACAGAATGAACTCAAGACTATTCGCCTACGCTCTGTCTCCCGTGGTGACTTGGAAGACTGCCCTGATGGGGCGTCTGACACCATTGAGGAAGAGCAGCAGGGCCGAGACCTGAGCGAGGATCCTAGCCCACCCCCCACCCTACCAAAACCAAAACCACCAGTTGCTGTCAAACCTCCACTGCCTAAGCGTCCTATAAACCTTCTCTTCAAGTCCCCTTCCCCCTCCTCCACTTCCCCCTCAGCTCTCGACTCACCTCCTGCCTCACCCGTGGAGCGGCCTGTTCCATTAGGCAACATCTACAAAGTCATGAGAAAACCCAAACCTAAAAAACCTCCACCACAAGCACCACCAAGCACCTGTGCATTTATCGATCCTAACACAGCACTGCAAACTGCCTATGATCCGCCACTACTCCCCCACTCCCTGTTTGATCTCCCTCCTCTTCCAGACCCACAGCCTCTGCTGGAAGACCCATCAATGGAACCTGAGTTTGATGAAGACTCAGAAATCTGTCTGGGCCCTGGAGATGGAGGCTCTCTTCCTTCACCTTGCAGTAACCAAGAGGCTCATGAGCTCCAGGACAAGAGCAAGACTCTCCCCTCAAGACTGACAATCTCCTGTCTGGCAGAAGTGGCAGACAAAAAGAAACCCAAGGTCAAAATGAGATCTCTCATAAAATGTTTTATTTCACATATTATAATTTTAGTCATGTTTAGGAACTGTTTACTGACACTATTTTAAACTCATTTGCAGGTTCCTCCTCCAGTCCCCAAAAAGCCAAATGTTCTGCTTCTTCCCTCATCAGTACATTCCTCCACCAATGGCAACACAGACCGCCAGACACCTGAAGCTGATAGCCCTGTGGGCCTTCGATCTCCGCTTGCAGCATTCTCCCCCGAGGAGTTTCCCTGCGCTCCTACTGCTCCTGATATGCCAGAGGAGGATGAGCATTACCTGGGAACAGATGAAGAAAGTTCCAAAGAGTCATCACTCCAGTCATCTCTGCAGGATTCCTCTTTAACAGAGCTTGAAGGCAAAATGGCCAGCACAGGATTTGGAGCAGGTATGTTTTAGGAAATCAGAATTCAGAAATGATTTACTTGTCATAAACTTTTCAACCTTTTTTCAACTTTTGTAAAAGTATTTTCATGACTGAACATTATCTCAAGTGTGTTTTGGAAGAAGTGCTTTTAAAGCTACTTTTTTAAAATTGGGATTCATGCTTGCTGTATTTTGTGCAAAGTGTCTTATTGTGTCAAGGGTAATCTCAAAGGTTTTTTATGCAAATTAGACTAATTGCCTGAAATGGATCAAATCAAAGCACGGTTGATTCCACCTGTTTAGAAGAGACATTTTTCATCCATTTGGAGTCACTCTGAATTTTTAAAATGAGGGCAGCACTATTGAAAAGCAGACAAATGCTAATCAGTGTAGGACTCCCGAACCTATGTCAATAACTGTGTACAGTACATAACATTTAAAATGTGTCTATCTTCCTCAGATGACATGGCAGCTAGTGAAAGGACAGTACTTCACATCGCTGAGGAAACAGATGACGATGTGTTGGCCAGCACACCTGCAACACACACCACAGAAGACCTATTCACTATCATTCACCGGTAAGATCACATGGACACACATTCATATATTTTAATCCAAATTTAAGATGATGTCATCCAAGACAGAAAATGAAGTACAATTTCAGCTATGGGGAATGTTTTTGCATTTGAGAGATTAAACAATTTACAATAGCAAGTCAGGTCTGTTTTATATTGTGCATCTAATCTGAACAGAGATTGCTTCATGAAAACATGTAAATGTCTTATACTTAGAAACACTGGATGCTCTTCAAAAAGCAGCTGTTTTCTTTTCAGAATCTCGCTCACTCTGTGACACACACACACACACACACACACACACACACACACACACACACACACACACACACACACACGTGAGAAAGCTAGTATCTAAGCAACACGTGTTTCCAGTCTTACCTTGCACGATGCCAAAAAAAGCTTGAAAGGAAAAGAAAAAGCAGGGAGGGCAATAAATGAAAGACATTTTCATCTTCTACAATAAAGACCGGAGTCCCCTCTGTTCTTGCATATGTGTCAGATTATTTTATGCTCGAGAGAGAAAGACGTCAGTAAGTTTTGGAGTAAATATGGAGTGTGTCAACACAGCGCAAATGTGGGAATTTCAGTTTGTCTCTTTGCACTAAATAGCTACAACAGTGAAACACTGTGTGGTGAAATTAATAATGTTAAAAATCTCACTTTGTAATATTTACCAGAAACAGAAAATCTTGAATGATGTAGTTTCCACTTTACACAAATCATTAGTAAAGAAAAACAAATGTTACCAGCATCAGAATTATGACAGCGTCAACTTTCCCGCTGGCAATTAAAATATTATTGGAGTGAGCCGAAATAATGTTATGCAACCTAGTTAGCATGGTAGCGTCACCTTTTAATATGTTTTGACATGGCCAAAGAATTCAACAATGTTCACAAAAAGTTTGCTTTAATGATTATCCATCATATACATCTGTACCTTTAGCCTCTGTACCTCCCACCTCTTTATCCAAAAGGGAAGCGTAGACCATCTTAAATGTTATAGCAGCACAGCAGCTGTAAGACTCAGATTTCAGCTCACTTCCGTTTAATAGCAAGAGACTGGAGAGTTGAAACCAGCTGCCATGCAACTTACCAATACTTCTGTATTTTCTATAAAACTTTGTTTGTTTGTTGCCAGGTCCAAGCGGAAGGTTCTGGGTCGCAAGGAGCCATCAGATTCCTTCAGCTGCCGGCAGACCCTGATGTCCCCAGTGAAGCATAGCACCAGTGGAAGTGATCTTCGAAATCTGACTCTGGGCAGCAGTCAAAGGTCAAGCTCCCGTAACGAGAACTTCATGGCCCTGCTTCAGAAGAAAGGCAGTAAGTCTTCCACCGGGGGAACCAGAGTCTCTGCCATGGAGCTTCTCAAAAGCACAAATCCTCTGGCAAGACGGGTCACAGAGTTTTCAGCAGCCACTCAATCGACCACAGGCGAAGGAGGAGACACAGCATCGAGCAAACCCAATGATCAATGAACAAAGGCAAAGTTAACCAGGTCCTTCTGAGGAGAACAAAGATGCCAACTGATTCTACAATGTGTCGCCCATTGCAGAGAAGGCTTTTTGACCAATGCTCAACCATATTGTTCCAACTACTGACTGGCCATTGCTACGGTCCAACTTTGTGCTTTGGACAGAATGGTCCTCCCATTATTGAAGATCTATTCTTCTCGTCCAAATCAAAAAGAAAGTGGAATTTTTTCCCCCCTCACTGTTCTCCAAGAAAGGTGGTAGATCCCAGGCTCTTCTTCTTCTTTTTGGTAAATGGTCAGTGCAGCTGCTGGACAAATGGTTGGAGTAAGCACTTAAATGATGTTTTGGAATATACAGGCAATCCTTGATGACAGAAGGATGAAGAAAACAGGAGTCCTTCAATATGACAACGGTAATGTCATAAACCAGCTACACTGAACCACAGTGATGCGATGGAGGGTCAACAAATAGTCACATTTAAAAAAAAAAAAAATGATAACGAGAAACTCAGCACAATTCTTCGATGATTCTGCCAAAACCCTTCATCCAGTACCGGTCCAGCACCAGATCCTGTAGATCTGCGTGAATTGAAGGGCAAATTAAAAATTGGCGTGACGATGTGCCAGAGTTTTGGATTGGGTCCTCTTTTTATGGTAATTGCAATACCATGGCAGACCCCAAACAACAACAACAACAACAACAACAACAACAACAACAAGTATGTTTGCATCCCGCTCATTTGCTGATTTTGAAGTTCAAAGAGAGACCACAGTGGAGCTTCATGAAAAAAGACGATGAGCCACGAGCGCGTCACAGATTTGGCTGTTTATACCAAGAACGGAACCTTCACAAAGCATTCCACTCAAGCGTTGGAAAATAGAGGACATCTTGGAACGTGAGCACTTTTTTTTTTTTCTTCTTGGATGTCGTTTACATGACGCAGGTTTTGTGTCACTTATTTTTTTTTTTGGTGACACTCGGTTCTAATTTTTAGTCATTATTTAGAGTTCTCTCCCCCCACATATTTTTGCATATGCTAGAAGGCCATATACTGTACATGTTTATTGGATTGTACCATATGTATCATATACAAAGATATATGTAACACATCCGTCAGTCTCATTTGTGGACAGAAAGACTTAAAAATAAAACAAAAAAAAAAACACTGCAGAATGCAGCTGACGCACCTACAAACAACAAAACACAGTCACGCATTCATGGATGGTGGAGTGAGTCCGTGGAAGACAAACGGAGCGGACGCCAGTGTGCATGTGTTGATGCGGCGTGTGCTGATGAAATCTTGCCTGTGGAGTTTCTGTACAGAAAGCATGAAGCAGGCCTGGTTATTAAACAGGGTTTCTAATCATATTGGTCTCTGGTTGAAGGATCATAGAGGACGGTTAAATAAAACAAAACAGACCAGAGGGGACCTAACGTGCGTGTGTGTGCGTGTGTGTGCGCGTGTGTGTGTGTGTGTGTGTGTGTGTAAAAGAAGTGCCAAGAACAAAAGTGGAGAGAAGAATGAAAGAGTGCTTGCACACGTGTTTCTGTGTATTTTTCGTGTTCCCAGAGTGTCAGTGCGTGTGCAAGTGCACGTGTGACCCTACACCCCCCCCCCCCCCCGCCCTGCCTCCCCTTAGAATGGGACTAGACAGATTGATGAAGCCTCCAGAACACACTCCATGGCACCAGTTACAGAAAAATCAGCTTGACTGGGAGAGTCCATCAGTCAGGCTTGATGTCACCGCGGTTTCTGGCTGACAATCTGGACGGCGCCGACGTGCCGTCAGCGGTGTTACGGGACGGGACAGTCTGTTCTTACTTCCTCCACATATGTTTGTGAAGGAAGTCTCCAAGGGGAGGTGAAGGTCTGCGCCTCGCTTCTCCCTCCCATTCATTCTCCTCCTCCTCCTCCTCCTCCCACTTTGGGCGCCACCGGAGCTCGCAGCTCCATCTGTCTGCGCACACGTCTCTGTCTACTCACTCCTCTCCTCCGACACATGGTAGCACACTCTTTTCATATCTCTCTCTCTCTCTCTCTCTCTCGCTCTCTCTCCCTCTTTCTCTCTCTCTCTCTTTCTTTCTCTCTCTCTCTCGCTCTCTCTGTCCCCCCCTCTCTCGCTCTCTCTGTCTCTCTCGCTCTCTCTCTCTCCCTCTTTCTCTCTCTCTCTCTCTCTCTCTCTGTCTCTCTCTCTCTCTCTCTCTCTGTCTCTCTCTCTCTCTCTGTCCCCCTCTCTCTCGCTCTCTCTGTCCCTCTCTCTCTCTCTCTCTCTCTCTCTCTCTCTCTCTCTCGCTCTGTCTCTCTCTCCCTCTATCTAAACGCGTAGCATCCTCGGTTTTCTCTCCTACCGCCGCCCTTCTCCTCCCTCCCCCTCCACCCCCTCCCTGAATTGCAGCCGCCGCTCTTTGGATCCCTAACTTGTTCCTTTTCTTTCACCTCTCTGCATCCACTCTATGCATCTGATCTCGGCGACACAACACCGTATGAATGTCAATGAATGACTGTTAAGGAGAAAAAAAGCCGCTGCGCTTAATGTGAGTGCGCTAAAAGCATCTTTCTAGCAATGCTTCGTTTGCCTTTTTTTTTTTTTTTTTTTTTTGAGTTTCTATGGGTTTTAACCGTTTCTTTATCCCCTCTTGAGAAAAAGCATGGATGAATAAATGAATGGGGTCTGTGCACAAGCTTGAGAGCCGGCTGCGTTTTGAACAAGTGTTCTGAGACTGAAAACTGACTTCCAGCTGTTGCGTGGGCGGGCTGGCTTAACCTTTTTGCATGGACGGACGGACGGACGGACGGACGGACCGTGCGTTGAGGGGAAGCAGCGTTGCTCATCTTGAGAGACTCCCAGCTTGTGAACTGTCCTTCGGTGCTATTAGGTCTGTGCTCCCCCCCTGGTGGACGGAAATGGAAGAGCCACCCGTTAACGTCTGAAAGGAGCAGGAGAAATACAAACACATCCTTCTTCTTCGTAACAGTCCTTCAGGTTTGCCATCATCCTGACAAAAAAGAAGATTTTGCAAATGCATAAATTATCACCATTTATGAAAACTAGTCAAGTGATGCTTGTTTAAATATTTAGTGAATGAAAAAAGATAAACCTATAAAACTGTGTTTGTTTGCCTTGTATACTGAATTATGGGTTGTCGCTGCAGCGCCCGCTGTATTAGTTCTTTCATTTGTTTTTATTACTTTTTATAAAATTTCATCTGACTTTGCTATACAAACACAACCCTCAACAAAAGTATTTAGATTCTAAAGGTATAACTACATATAGTTGAACCTATAATGTCCTGTATAATTTATACCACTACACATAATGTTGAACAAGCCTGAAGGTTGACGATGTTTGCCTCAAGTGAAAGGTTTGAGAGCATTTGGTACTCAAGCAAATATTTGCCCAAATCTGCATTCATGCCTTCGTAAAGTGGAGGAAATATACGTTCTGTATGTTTTGTTTTTGTTTTTTGTTTTTTAATTATTTGAAGTAAATCCAAAGATATTGTTCTCGTAACAAAGGAGATAATTGTAAAGGGAGAAGGTGAATGGAAGGTGAGCAAGCATCATTCCAGGTTAGGTACTTTGTGTGAACAATTCATGATTTGTAGCAACATGCATCTAAAATTAGGATGTAATGGATTGCTAATATAAATCTGACAATTTATGCTTATAAACTGCATGGAAACACAAAGTTGTAAACTGATTGCAGATATTCTCACAGAGACGTACCACCCTATAGTCTCTAGTGGAAACAGGGAGAAAAGTAAACTAAGGGACATATACGTACATTGAAAAACACCAAGGGTAAATTGGTATTTTTTTCCTCCAGGTTTTCTTAGCAGTAGAATTAATCCCAGCAGGCGAGCTCATTAGTAAAGGAATGAGCCAAACAGCCCACTTGAGGTTGGAATTCTCTGGAATATATTTCTTTATAAGGCATGAAAACCTTACCTCAAAGTCCCCTCTGCTTCTAAAAATGTTATTTTAGCCTCACCACTAACCTTTCAGACACATTGACAACATTTTTTTGCGGATTTTTCTCCAAAGGGGATAGAGGGAGTCTCAGAGGTCTGGTGACTAATCTTCAAGAAGAGATTAGGAGTTGCTTTTGCCCTTCTCCTCCTCTCTTCTCTCTCTTGGCTGTTGAGTGTGACTCTCACTTTGATTATTCCACACATTTTAATAAGAAGGGCCAGTTTGAAATGAAGCCACGGAGAAGATGGGTGATGGCTGCAGATTTGGGTCAAAGAGCGTCTTGAATGTTGTGACGGTATGCCGTCGAGGCTGGGGTTTGTAAAGTTCCGCATTATAGGGGAAGTTCAGAATGTGAGGTCAGTGGTCGACCCACCCTTCTGCCACAGCGAAACAAAATGAAGCCCCTTAAAAATCTAACGTTAGCGGCAGTTCAGGGGCTGTACAGGGGGCCTTTAAAAGAGGTGTTAATTAGGGTCACACAAAGAGAGCTATTGGAATTGTTCTATTTTTGTTATATCCCTGTGGAGAAAAGACATTTAAAGGAATATTCCATATATTTACTGAATTATCTCTTTTCCTCGGCCCCATCCAACGGTGTGAAGAGTACAGCTGCTAAAGGGAGTTATATTAGAAAGCTTTCCTCTGCAGCTATGTGATGCCAATGTGATAAAATGATGATATCATTATAAATAAATTATTTTTATTGCTTAACAAACAATGGAATATTTTGTTTGTGTGTCAAGGCTGCTGCGTAAATTTTCGTTTTCCCAAGAGAAGCAAATGCATTTGTCTGAATGAAGCTCAACATGCAGAGAAGCTTCGTGGATAAAATAATTATCATAATTTGTTTTTATTTAGTTATGGAACAGTGTCTCTAAGTTACATTATTACAACTTTTTGAATTTAATTATTTAACATCTGAACATCCTTTCCTTTCAATCACTTCAATCACTTCCGGGATTCATCGTGAAAACAAAATCCTTGAATTGCCTGCACAATCTGCTGCATGCTGCCTGAATGCACCACTTGGATGCAGTCTTGGAGCAGTCACAGTCACAGAGGAAGTCTCATCATCCTTTGCGATCGATGTGTTTACCTTAAGATTTAGTTAGAACAACTTTTGTGTCAAAATGTTGGAATTTTCCTTTAATGCGCGACTCTCTCTTCAGTCAACGAAGACATTTTCTGCCAGGTGTCTTGTGTTCGAGCGCTGTAATAGCATTTTCTCCTTCCTACATACAACATCTGAGTCTGGGTGGGCGTGTATAATGAAAAGTATTTATTTTTCTTTCTTTCTTTCTTTCTTTCTTTTTTTTTTTTTTTTAACTCCAGAGCCCCCTGGTGGGTATTTGTAGTAACTGCATCGACAAAAAAAAACAAAAAAACAAGGGTTTGTAGATCGTTGACGTTCATGATGTCTTCGTGAATGATAGACGTTGCTATTTCTTTTTCAAGACAAGGGTTCCTTTTTCTCTCTCTCTCTCTCTCTCTCTAGATGGTCTTACCTGAACATGTTTCGATGGAGCTTCTGCCGTCTTCGGAAGTGTCACACGCCATCGTTTTATCAGCTGGTGTTATGGACACTTCCGAAGAAGAAGGCGGAAGCTCCGCTGAAACATGTAAAGGTCTAGAGAGAGAGAGAGAGAGAGAGAGAGAGAGAGAGAGAGAGAACAACAACTTTGTATTAAAAAAAGAAAAAAAAATAGCGACGTCTAACTCAGGTTTGTTTTCCATCTTTGACGACTGTGGAGAACAGTAGTGAGAGCTCTCACCTGGTAACCCCTGCTAACAGCCACCTGCACAATTCCATTCTCTGATTGTCTTCCTCCCATTAGCTCAGCTGTGCCTTCCAGAAACAATGGTAGCCATTAGGCCGCCGCAGAGGTTGTTTTCATTAACTTGTTGGAGGGCGAGGGGCCATCAGTGAGATGCCATTGTCCTTTCCAACTTCATAAGGGGATAATTAATTTTTCAGCATGTAATTTCAGAAGCAAGCAAAAAAAAAATAGAGAAAGAGAGTCAAGTCAAATCTCCGTGTCTCTTTATGATCATGTCGTTTTCCCCTAGACACCACATGACACCCTTGACAAAGTAGCTCATATATTTAATGTTGAAGGTTATATACATATCCTCCCTTAAATTTTAAATTATTTTTTTTTACTGCTGTCACTGCTTAAGTCTGCACTCATGGTTGTACTGGAGTCTCTCCCTGTTGCCTTGGGGTGACGGTGTGTTGCATCCTGAGCAAGTGGCCAGTTCACTGCAGGGCCACACAGAGATAAACAACCATCTCAAAACCAAGCAAACAATCATCCATAATCTCATTTGGCCTAATGTGAGTGTGGTTGTGTCGCTGTGTGAGGAAGCCAGAGTACCCGCCCAGACGAACCCACACGGGCACAGGGGGAACCGCTGCATAGCATGGTTCAAATGATCATTTTAAAGTGAAGTCTTCACAGGTGAACAACTGCTGGAGGCACTTGCAGGAATTCTGAAGTGGAATTCTAAACGGATCTTGATCGAATGCATGTTCTTTTTCAAAGCGGCCTTGCAGGATTGATTTCATCTTTCATGTGGAACCTTGTTTATGATAACATCACATTTTTGATGCATATTTAGAGGCATGCAATTTACATAATGTAGTGTGAAGAGATTTTAATCTGTTTACTTAGAGTAAGGAGTAGAGGTCATGAACCCTGGGCACCCCGTGTGTGTAGGATCATGCAACGTTACATTACATTAACGGCTCCGAAGCAAATCCGCACACAATCTGCACACACACACACACACACACACACACACACACACACACACACACACACAAAGGAAGGCTCTGTGATCAGGGCCAAACTCCACACTTTCCTGTTTCTGACAACAGAATAGGCGCCTTGTTATCTATTGTGTCACACACACACACACACACACACACACACACACACACAGAGCGGTTGAGAGAGAGAGAGAGAGAGAGAGAGAGAGAGAGAGAGAGAGAGAGAGAGAGAGAGAGAGAGAGAGAGAGAGAGAGAGAGCTACAGGAAAAACCAACAGCAATTTGTATCAACTCAGCGGCAAAGAGAAGTGACAAAAAGCAAATCTTTGTTGATGTTTTTGAAGATAACTTGTTTCACTTTTATTAAAACATTAAAAGGAAAAAGCAAAAAGATGTAAAAGTAAAATTTAAAAAATGAAATGAGAGATTAAACTGCAGCAACAACAGGGGGAGGGAAGAGATGCAAAAAGGAGTAAGAAAGTGGAACCAAAAGGGTGGTTGGAGTTTGTGTGTGTGTGTGTGTGTGTGTGTGTGTGGGGGGGGGGGTGACGGTGGTGATTCCTCTGCAGTCATGTGTGCAGAGGAGGGAGGGTGAGAGAGAGAGAGAGGGAGGAGGGAGGAGTGCAGGACAGAGGAGGTCGCAAATACGAGAGAGAGAGAGAGAGAGAGAGGAGGGCATAGAGAGAGAGAGAGACAGAGAGAGAGAGAGAGGAGGGCATAGAGAGAGAGAGAGACAGAGAGAGAGAGAGAGGAGGGAATAGAGAGAGAGGAGGGACGCAGCAGAGTGAGTCGCAGGAGACTGGAGAGTGAAACAACACTTGGAGTACCTGTGAGCAGAGGCCACGCACCTCATACACACACACACACACACACACACACACACACTGATGCTCCTTCTGGATGGAACGGCTCAGTCACCTCCAGCTGTGCACGTAGATGAGCGGCCTGTTGGAGCAGACATGCACTTCTGCTACGTGGTAGGTGGCCAACATACACGCACGTGTTTGTGTCTTTGTGTGTGTTTTTTGTCTGTTTTTGTTCCGTGTTATACGTTGCTGTGCAACGTATAACACCCCCCCACCACCACCACCACTCCCCCCAAAGTTCAGTTTCTCTTATTGCTTGTAGAATTTTGCTGACATGCAGCTATTTTGGACTGCAGCTGTTCCCCTTTTGCTACTAGAAAAGGGAATTTTCTGGGAAATGCAGCCAAGGTTTAGTTATTTTAGTTTTGTTTTGGAGAACATTGTTCACTCGGCTGATGTCTGCTTCTGTTCTGATTCGTCGTCACTCCGGTCTCAACAAACAGGTAGATGTGCAAGGATGTTCTGAGTCAAAGTGCTCTGATGAAGCATGTTTATCCAACACATGGAGACTTTAATCTGTTTTCACTGCACTTTTGCCGCGATTCTAAGCCGCCATAAATAATTCTGTCAGTGTTGAAATCGCGACGATTACGAAGATTAAACAGTTTCTGCAAGGTCTTTACAAACTTTGTAAACTCCGTTGCCAGGAAGACAAAATATCCCTGTTCCTGGCAAACTGTCTGTCCGCCAACAGGTGTAAAACATGTGTGCACTCCCTGCATTTTGTTTTATTTGTAGATATTGTACCTGGTGGTGACATCGTACAGGACAATGATTGCTGCTATACACCATTTAGACACACCCAGTACCCTGGGAGGGAATTTAATTTACAGCAGAAAGTTTTCCTATATCATCCCAACTCTGTTATTACAACTCAGGGAGGTCGGCAATTATCCCTATCGATACATTTTTAATGACAATGGCCTCACATGAGCCAAGTGACATCGTGCCTGGTCTGAACTGGGACTTGGAACTTGCACTTGGATGGGTTGTGCACTGAAATCCTGAGCAGATCCACGTTCTTTTAGAAGCTGCTCTTGACATGTGATACAGCAACACGGTGCCTCTTGTTGTTCATAGTAATGTTGACCCATCCAATGACCACGGCTGTTAATTCTGTTAAGTGTCTTTGAGATTGTGTTATAACAAAGCTTTGTTATGAGAGGATTCTGGATAAAAACAACTATATAGTGCTTGTTGATTATTTATATACTTTCAATGCGAATCTTTTGGAAATAGTTTCCTGCTACTGATAATGGTTGAAACCGTGTCAAGTGTGACAGCTAATATGTCGCTAGCACCCTGTAGTTCCCCGTCATGTCTTGACATCAGGGGCGGAGAGATCTGGGAATTAACATTTGAAATAGAAAAAACATTTCCTGTTAAAAGTCTTTCATGATTACTAGCTGATAACAGACTGCATTAGGATAAAGCTTCCAGAAAGATGAGGTCACCGCTGTTTTCATTATCTGCAGCAATAAGAAAGATAAGTGGAGGAGTCAGCGATGAAAAAGTGCTGCGAGCCACCAGTGCGCTGTTTGGGGGGAATTAAAGGCTTTTCCCCTGGATTTACGTCCTTTTTACAGGAATCATTTTAAAATCCACTAATTTGGCAAAGTCCACAAGTGGGTACTGATGCATGACGTGCTTGCTTAAGCAGGCGTGATTGCCTTGCATGAGTGTGTGCCATGTCTTATCTTCTATCTTTATCTTGTCTTATCCAAACAGCCGCAACCATGATGAACCGACTGTACCATTAAAACAGGCACTAACTTTCTCCAACGGAAGTGAGGCTTGCTCATATGTTTTTACCTCAGTGAGGAAACAGTTCAAATGTTGAATGATAATCCAGTGGAAAGGGTACAAAAAAAAAAAAACCACGACATAATAAATTAATCTCACGAGGAAAAGAGATGAAGAATGGATGATGAGATCTTTGGACGAGTGTTTTAAGTTAGTTACACTGTAAAACTTTTGTTTAGAAACTCAGCTATGTAAGTTTAACATTGACCCTCAGATAGAAGATCCTGGGTCCGAAAACTCAGCTGCCCTCTCAGGATCTCTCTGTGAGGTGTTTACATGCTCTTCCCGTGTTTGTGTGGCTTTCCTCCCACCATCAAAAAACATGTGAGGTGCTTAGGCCAGGTTGGCCAAAAGTGTTCAGGCACTGCATTGCAGCGGCTCAGGACTAACCACCAATTCTGATCTCGCAATTTCCCGAAAATGATCCAGGTAATCCTTGACTTTGCCGAGGATTTTGTCATTAAATGACAGATTTTCCTGTGGGAAGTAAACCAGCACCGTCTATTGTTTCTTGATACCAGAAAACATCCTTGCCAGGTGTCCATTTCTGAGAATGTTGTCCAGTAAATGTTCAGGTTTATAGCAGCTGTATGTCACTGTCTGTTCCTGCCCCCCCTGCATACAGCTGCATCTCCTTTCTCCCCAACTATTACGTCTGCTTCGGCCCATCTGTCATCCCTTGTTCTACTCTCTGCACGGCCGTGCTCCGTCTCTCTGCTGGAGGACCATCTGTTTCTGCGGCCTCGACCTGCGGTTACGCCGCTACAGCTCTTACGGCTGGTGTGTTCGGGTCCATGGCCCCCTTGTACGCCGACTGGCACGAGGGCCTGACGAGGGAGAAAGTGCGTGTGGTTTTGGAGTCATTTGGAATATTTGCTGCCTTGAGAAAAACCCGGGTTCAGAAGGTGACGAGGCTTGAGACTCTCTACCTCAGTGGTCGACTCCCCTTCCTGCTTTTCCTCCAGGGGCCTCGGATCTTCTTTGGTTCCCAGGTCACTGGGAGGGTGGAGGGTCAGGGGAGTTAGACGTGCCTGTCTGGTCTTCTCCCTTGGCTCTTCATGATCCCGCTCCTCAACCTGTAGCTCACATGCTTCTGGATTTATGGAGTCACTTGGTTCTGGACTCCTGCAACCCTTGTAGTTTTAACATCCATCCATCCATTTTTATTTCCCACTTAATCCTGAAGTCAGGATCACAGGGGTCTGCTGGAGCCTGTCCCAGCTGTCATATAGGGAAGGCAGGGTACACCTAAGGTACACCTAGGGTACACCCAGGGTACACCTAGGGTACACCCAGGACAAGTTGCCAGTTCATCACAGGGCCACATAGAGACAAACAAAGACAAACAAGCATTCACACTCACACACACCTACGGTCAATTTAGAGTTTCCAATTCACCTCACATGCATGTGAGGAAGCCGGAGAACCCGGAGAGAACCCACGACCTTCTTGCTGTGAGGCGGCAGGGGCCAACCACATCCATCTGCAATAATCTCAATTCTATATACCATTGATGACCATGACCACAGTTTGCTTGCGCTCGGTGGTGAACTGACATCAGCGAGTGAAACTTGATTTAAATGTCGAGAGGAATACAGGTGGAGGTTGCCCATTAAAAAAAATTGACAGAATTTATTTGTTTTGATTTCCTTTCTTTATTGAAGGAATGCTTGTGTCTTCTGTCCATGCTCTTACTGTCGAGGGAGAATTTAGTTCAAGTTAAGTTCCACTGGTGAGGTTGTAATTGCCTTACATGTAGTAGGTTACTACCCTTGCTAAGTTTTATGCTCATATTTTATGAGGTGCAGAAGGCTTTGATCGGTGGAAGAAAATGTATCGTCCCTTTAAATTTAAACCCACTCATACACACTTTGAGATGACTAGAAAATAATCGCTCAAACAAAGATCCTGAGAGGAGATAGAAGAGGAAGTGAATGTGACAAGTATCTCATTGGTTTTCCTGTTCCTGCCTCTGCCAAACTTGCTAAAACTGCTTAGGTTAACCCATAGTCATATGTTATTGTCTGGTATAAAATATTAAACTATTTCTCTTTTGGTTTGAGAATGTTTGTCAGAATAAAGTAAATCAAGATAAGTGGCTCTGACATAAGAATTAAAGTGAGTTGACAGATGTCAACATAAATCAATTTAGATAGCTTTGAGTTGATATGAGCAGAGTATTGGGCCATAGTTGCATCACTTAATGCTGAGAAATAAGGAAATCCTGAGTCAATGGTCATATTTTTTTTTTTACATCTGATACAATTTAATTGTGTCCCAAAATCAGAATATTCTGCATCTTAGTTGTTCATTTGCAGTGTTTGCATGGAAAAGAGGCCTGTGTGATGATTTTTACGGGCAGCAGTTTGATGGAAACTTTAATAATTGCAACCATGTGTCAGTGGAAAGGTCAAATTTACGGGGAATTCTGCACAATTGCGGGAGGATTAGGGAGGGAGAAGCTATGAGTTGTTGAAAGTGGAGACAGAAACATGAGGATGTGACTCGCTCAGACGTGGCGTTTGGGTTCAGACCCGAGGCTCCAGAGTCACATGACTCTGCTGGAGCAGGGTCACATCCCACCTCAGCAGCTTCTCCTGTGTCACCTCCGATCTGTCTCGGGTATCCCCCCGGCTCTGCTTCAGTTTGGTTTGTGCGTTCGCCATAACAAGATCCAACCAAACACTCAAAACTCATCTCACCAGATGAAAGTCAGTCTCATCAAGGTAGGGCAGAGAAAAATAAATGCACTTTTTTATTTGATAGAGAAAAAAAAATGTTTGATTGTGCTGAATTGTTTGCATGGTTTGGTTACATTTCGAATTGCCTTCTGAACTTTGTGTGTGAACTTTGTGTGTGTTGTGCAGTGTAGTTCATGTTGCTTTGTTGCACGCTCGTGTTGCTTTGCTTCTGTGTTTTGGAACTTCACAACTGTTGTGATTGTTAAATGCCATTCTGATTTGAAAATATTTTTGAACGTTTACAATCTTTTAATACATTCTCAACTACATAAGAACAGCAGATGTCAGCTGCTCTGCTGTTCTTTGGAGCTTCTCATTGGTGCAGAGACAATCTTGTCCAACGAGACAGCGCATGAATTTTACCCTGCAGTGAATCTGCTCCATATAGTGCGACGCCAGTGGTGGTGCCTTCAAGGTTTTTGTGGTATCTGGTGCATGTCTCTCTCTCTCTCTTCCGGTTTATGTGTGTGTGTGCGTGTGTGTGAGTGTGTGTGTGAGTGTGTCTTCCTGTATGTGTGAGTGCCCATGCCTTGAGGGCGTCCGAAAATGATGCGTAATCTTCCATCATTTGACCTCAGTTATATAATCAGCGCACAATTGTTGCATCCAGCAGAAGATTGGCAGCCTTGACTGCACAAATGTGGGAAACTGTTATTTGTACCTTAATAGTAATAACTCTAATTCAAAGCTTGTATACAGATGTTAGTTGTGGTGAGAGTGTATGCGTTTGAGTGTCACTGACGAGCAGTGTCGTGTGTGGCTAAATGAATACAGCCTTCCTCTGTGTCGCTCTGAAGTCAGGGTGGTTGTTATTCCTCTGCAGAAAGGACTCTGCTCAGTCAGTCTTTTGAAGCAACACTATGGAGTATTTCTACATTATAATTATAGTTTCAAGGTCATCTGTATGATTCATTGGCTTGTAGCACAGAGAATTCCAACCCTGGAATTGTTGGGGACGTTCCCTTGTGTGTCGTTTCCAACACAAGGGACGACACATTGTGTCGTCCCTTGTGTTGGAAACGACACAATTTGACTGCCTGCGTGACAGACAAGGAGATCAGACACTGAAGTGAATTTGGAGTCGGTCCCAGTGGAGTTTATTGTGGCGTGCTGTTTGCAGCGGTTGGTGTTGCCATTAGTGCAGTTTGAAAGTCGTTGCAGCGGCTGCACAGCCTCTGGTCAAAGAGTTAATCAGCGATCCCGCTAATGCGCTCATTTTGAATATTCAGGCGATTCAAGGGTAAAAGCTGGGTTGGAAAGTAGACGTTGACACGGCAGCAGAGCCGTGCTGGACTCTTTGTCAAGGTGAGCTTCATTTCTGCAACAACTTCTGTTGAGTTACGACAGGAAATCACTGTGCACTTCCTGTTACTTAACATTTGGAGCGTCGTGGTTGAGCGAGAGAGCAAAGAAAATAGTCAAAGTATGCCTGTCCACGTCTTTTTGCTTTCTCCTGCACTGTTTATCTCTCGACATTATATAACCTCGTCCGTCCCGCTTTTATCTTTCATTTTGTCTTTTCATCACTTGAACTCACACATGGAAACGCAGCGCAACATACGGAGAGGAGCTATCACTCAGTGTGTGTTTCCATATGTGTGTGTGTGTGTGTGTCATCATTCAGACTTGGTCATGAATCTCCTGCTGGCTGACCGCAGTCGGCAGCCCCTCTGGCTGATTTACTGACTTCCAACGCTGGCGCAGCGTCCTGAACCTCCAAACGCACGGCACGCAATCTACCGACACTCACTGCGGCCTGACAGGGATTTTATATGTGAAGTCACAACAATGGCCAGATGTTGGCAGAAGCCTTGGAACGGATCATCTGCTTTGAGGAAATGTACATATGGAATGCTGCGTGCGTCCTTCTAACCCGTGATGATGTCAGCCAGTGAGACAGAGGTCTGGCTTCTGCCAGGGGAAATGGAAGTGAAAGATGCAGCAAGTGACAAAATATATGTTCAAAAAGCTGAACGGAGCATTTTTTTTTTTTTTTTTTTTTTTGTACCAGTTATGTAAAACACTGAAATGAGACCCACGCAGAATTTTCTGTTGCTGAGTTTCCGTTGCAGATTTTTGTAAAAATAAAAGCGATATTTTCTAGAATTTCAACAAAGTGCAATTTCAATTTGCAGGTGTTTCCATTGAAGGGTGTGAACCACATAAACCATAAAATCTCGTCCTGCGAGACCTCACTTTGAGGAGAATGGAGGTACAAAACATTTTCATTGGAAGTGAACTAGTCACATGACCCCGTACGTCCCGTCCGGGCGATGTGTAAATGTCTTTCCATGACACTTTTGCGATATACCTCGATATCAATACGTCTGAAAAGCCAGCTCGTGAGGGGGTCAAAACCTTTGAGCCATATTTGAGAGATTCTTCCGAGTTTGTGCGTTTCCATTACCAAGTTTTTATTGCGATATTCAGCTTCTGCGCAATTCTAGGGGTCATGGAAACGCCATGACGTCTACATGCTATCAGTGTCTGGTTCTCCAGATTCTTGTTCACTGGACACAGGTAGATGTGTACTGATCTCTTTTGCTCCTGCTCTCAGAATTTGTGGCCTCCTTCTAACGTCATGTCAGAGAGCATGACAAACTAGAGCTGTACAGACGCCATGAGATCTTTAGAGTGTGTCACCCATTGCAGGGCTGTCTTCTTTACGGTAGAATATGTTGCATCTGTGAAGGTTGTAAAGCACCTTGAGGTAAATAGCATTTGCCTTGGACTATAGAAATTAAATTTGATTGGTTGGTTGGTTGGTGGAACATAGCCTGCTAACATGGTAGAACTCTTACATGGAAGGGTTAGGGTATGATGTTCTTACTTTGCCATTCCAATTTGCCCATAAAACAGCTGCTCCTGTTTTACAACCTTTTTTTGCATTGTGCATTTTCACTGCTTGCCATGGCAGAGGTTGAGGAGGATGTGCACAGACCCATTTTGTGTGCGTGTGTGTGTGTGTGTGTGTGTGTGTGTGTGTGTGTGTGTGTGTGTGTGTGTGTGTGTGTGTGTGTGTGTGTGTGTGCATCCGTGCATGCACGGGTGTTTGTGTGTGTGTATGTCTGTGCACGCGCTTACTTTAAAAATGACAAAGCAAGTGTTTTCCCTCAACTAAGTTTAATAAATTATATTTATCTAGTTGTATTTTTAATTGATTGTGCTTCCAATCGACTCTGCTGAGAGTTTCTTGGTTCCAGAAAGATTTGTCCTTCCTCAGTCTTTTCATGTCAACCATCCATAAACCCACTTTGCTGACTTGACAGCAGAATTGAAGGAATTTACTCTGAGTCTGCAGCCCAAAGCAGCCCGACTGTATTTGTAATTAAAATGATTTCACGCAAGATTCCAGCAATCTGTCTTTGTCGGGACCTTTCTCTCGAAATGAATTGCTTGAATAGAAGCTCAACGTTTTAGAAGACTGCAATTACGTGGAGCAGCTTTAGCAAACGCGCACCGTCGTCACGGTGACACCAGAGATGCGACGGCTCCTTCATGAAAGATATGGTGGCATTTTCCACATTTCCTTCCATTTCCCCGTGGAGGAGGCCCCACCCAGTCCACGACACGCACATCCAACACGCCCTGCAGAACAAACTGGATCGTCATTGGCTTGGACGGATTAAGCCGTCCAACTTTCTTTTCGCTCCGACAAATGACTTTGCAAAGGTTGATGGAGGCAAGACACAACTTGTCTGACGTTGGCACCTTCTGCAACCTGTCACAGAACAGTGGCGTGAGAAGTGGGTCTGTTTTCTGGGCCTGTGTGTGTGTGTGTGTGTGTGTGTGTGTGTGTGTGTGTGTGTAGATTTTAACACCAGGCGGTAGTGTTTTTTTTCTGAAACATGTAGCACAAACCACCGCAGTAATTCTGCTTTATGTGCTTCTGTCTGCCAGTTGTTTTATTGATGTCTGTGGTTTCGAGAGGTGCCAATTGAAACAGCAATACCTTTGTCTGCTTTACTGCAGTACCAGTAGGAAAGTATGTCATTTGAAGGTACAACTACAGTGTAGAAATCGGTTAAATTGTGGACTAATTTACCTGTAATAGGTATCAGATAAATTTATTATCTACTTGAAAGATTCCACAGTGTGGAAAATTCACATGACTGCACTCTTGAACAAAAATGTGACAGCAGCCTGTCAGGGACCTTGATTTGCAAGTGGAATGACAGGAGTTTGTACGCAAAGCCGTCACATTTTTTGTTTTTCCTGGTTTATTTCCCTGTCACAGTGAAGCGGCCTGAAGTTGGGAAACATCACTCATCAGAGGAGAATAAAAAGCAAGCCCCTGTGAACTTGTGTCAAGCAAATGCCACCTGACAGAAATAAAAACGTATTGCTGAATGCTGAAACGCATGTGGTGAAGCCTGGGAGCAGATGGTGGTTACATCACACCATATCTTCTGAAGACACAGATTTGTGGTTTTTTATTTTTTGGTTTTCTGCCGCTGGCATTAGCAGATGAAGCTCTCCTATTTAGTAATGTTCATTAGCTCTATCCAAAGTTAACTTTAACTTTGTAACACATATGTCTGTATGTGTGTATCTTTAACACAAGCTTTACAAATATCATAAAGTTGTGTTCATGTGGCATTTCCTCTGAGAAGTCACCAACTGTGCACTTTTGACACGTTGCAAACCAGTTCAGTAAATGCACAATACCTGCACTGAATGTTGTTAAAGAGATTAACGGGGGATTTTCACCCTTATCCAATTATGTTAAATGGTCTTCCAGGAATTTTACCTTCCAGCGGTAAACCAGTTGCTTTGTGTTTTGGTGAGGGTCAGGTTGAGGTTTTTCCAGGGTTGGTTTGTTTCTTGTTTAAGTTGGCCGAGCAGATGTTACTGCCATACAGTAGATGTGCATGGCATAACATGCAAATCTGCAGGGTTCCTCTCTGTGTTAGAAACAGATGCAGGTAAAGACTCTCAGTTAATACAGATCCTCCCAGGGCACCGTGTGATATTTGCTATCTATCACCTCGGATTACGATGCCTGTCTTCAGTTCTGAGTTGTAGACTGATGTCTCTTTAGCTATCGAGCTAATGGGGGCTAATATTTTTTATCATCAATGTGTGCATGATAGTGGTGCATTTTTTTGGCATATTCGCCATGTTTACTTCTACATATTTAAAAAAAAATAAAAATGTCTACAAAATGGGTGTTATATTCCAGGATTGGGACTCAGGGTCAAAGGTCAAGGAACAGGGATGAACATTTAAAATTGGATGTGTTCATAAATCTTGCAAAGTGTTGCCTCAAGTCCGGTCTGAAGACCACTTTTATGTGGCGTGATTCATAATTCATATTTCATTACATTGGAGCGCTGCGTGTTGACATTGTGCGCTGCCCAAAACTCCGCACCGCTTTCATTTGTTGCCTGTCACATTTTATTGTATGATTAGAAGCAGATCCACAGACACACTTGACAGCTTCAGAGATTCCCAGCACTAATCTGCAGTCGCATTAATATAATATCAGAGGTGATGGATGTTCCACCACGAGCAGGATTAGGACATATGGGCCATTGTGGTGTTGAATTGAAATCCAATATAAAATGAGCGTCTTTTCATCACGGGGAATGTGTTACAAGAAGACAATTACTGAAAGTACGCTTTGATGTAGTTTTTGCCAAATTAAATCCCCCAAAGCATTTGTCAGAATAGAATAATCTCTTTGTTCTGTTCACTTACAGAGTTGATTTTAAGAATAGGAGCCGCTGGGAGAGGAGATAACGAGCCTCTTCTCAAACTGAAGGAGGCAGAAAAACATGAATTGCCTTCACGCTCGTCTTTTCGCTCCTGCGCGCTCTACACCCCCCCCCCCCCTCCCCCCGCCCTCCACCCCACCCCCACTCATCAGAATCTTGTTCTTTGATTGTGTAACATTCGAGTGCGTCTGCGTAACATTTTATTGCGATGGGAAACGGGAAGAGAAGGAGCAGGAGTGGGAATATGTATGAAAGACAGCGGGGTTTGTATTGGCAGGGGCAGAGTCGTTGGCACTTACGACAAGCCGCCGCCACCGCCGCCGCTCCTGTTGATCCAAGCCGTCGGTCCGTTCAGGCTTAAATATGTCAACAAGTATTCTGAATGGCATTAAGGGCTTTTTTTTTTACTGTCCCAAAAGGTGACCTTTTTTTTTTTTTTTCCAACTTCAAACAATTGAAGACAATAGCTAATGGACATCCAATTTCCATTTCCTGAGCAATTTGCAATCACACGTGGTAACAGGAGAGCCATTTCCAGGACTGAGCTGAGAGGCCGGAGCCAAAGCACACAGCGGCGCAGGATTCCCTAATAACAGATCAGGCCACAGGGTCTCCGAAAGGGAAACAGGCCCTTTTGCACATGTTTGCCCACTCACAAAGATCAAAACAGAAGCATGATGTGAATTAAGTGTGTAAGGTGTCAGGTTTCCCCTAAAAGACTTTTACCTCCTGATCCCCTGGGGAGCAAAGCCTAAAATATATGCTAGTGAAAGTGTAAACTGCTGCGTGGAAGATAGAATAGCTTGGCAGCGGACAGAAGTCACTCACTACTCAGCAGTGACAGAAAGAAAGAAGAAGTCCAGGCTCTGATGTAGCGGATTTGAAATTCCGGCAAGGCTTTTATTCCTTTCTAATATTTTATTTAAAGTCACTGAGTGCAAAGCAGGATTCCACATCTTAAGGAAGTGGCAGTGACGGAGGCGTGTAGCCGAATAAATCAGCCCGAAACACGTTTAGGTTGGAACCCATAACCTCTCGAGTGAGCGCTGACACGATACCTCGCTCACGCGTCACTGCAGACATGCTCACGTAGTGTCGTGGTCGAGACGGCACCAACTGCGACCAAGACCAGACCAAGACTTTATATATCAAAGAAAAAAAATCAACAAAACAGGAAAAAATGACCAGTATCTTTTTTTAAATTCAAGTTTGCTTCGAAATGGGACAGCAACGTCTCTTTTATCATTTTCTTCAACATTTTGCTGCTTTGCCAGCTATTTTGAGACATTTAAACAAAACAACTTTGCTTCATAAAATTAAAAATGAAGTTCACTGGGAATAAGGGGGCAGGGTGTCACTCTGGGTGTCACCAACAGAGTGGAAAACGGCAGCAGCTGGATTCTTTTCCGTTATTATCGTGTCATTACAGTGGTCGGCTGAGTCTCAACCGGTCTGGATGAAAAATCCCCAGTGCGTCCAGTCCGAGACCCGAGACCAGACCCAGTAAAAATGCCCCAGAGTCCGAGACGAGACCGGGGGTCTGGAGACCGAGACCGACCTCCAGCACTACAACACTATGCTCATGCACATAAATGTCCCCAAGCAGTCTTACTAAAGAACGTGCAGGACGTAACAACTGTCTGCCTAAAAAAAAAACCAAAGTATTATTTGTGAATTATTTTCATTATCTTATTTCTCAACACATGAAAAACTGACACACATGCAAATTCAAACAACCATCTTCTCTTTTTTTTTTTTTACACTGTGCTTGCAGTTCGTCGCAGTCTTGTGAAATAATTAAAAAAACAAACAAAAAAAAAAAAACCGAGACATCACTCATCTGATTCCCTGACTGGATGTTGGAAGCATGCGCAGGCGGCCAGCAGGCAGGGCTCCCGCGGCTCCTGATGATGGGCGTGGATGTGAATAACGTCCTGTTTTGAGAAGAGATAGAGGGACAGAAAGAGCGACTTGTTATTGATATCCTCGCTGGAATCTTGTTTCCTCTGTTGGCCGAGGCATTTCCTCCTCTCCTTTTCCCAAATTGCTCTGGGGACACAGACGCAGGGAGACGCCACAGGATGATGAAACGCAATACAGGAACATGCACTGTGCTACCGCGTCGCCGTAATCCAACGCTTGCATAAAAGCGCTTGTTTGTGTTGTCTGCAACCGATATGGATGTGATTAGCGCGACATCAATGCCATTAGATGAAAATGTTGATTTGCAGGTGTTTGCAACAAGCCGGCAGCGTGCTCTGATTGTTAACTGGTGAGTCCGACGTCATCGGGTGTCTGGAAAAAGCTCTCGGTGGCGTCACGCAACATTAACTCTTGGTCCCCTGAATGGTATTTTTAAGCAGTCTTTATCTTACAACCTTTGCATTCTGCACAGTGATAAGCAGAACCCTGTGACCGCTCATTATGTCTGTTTGTGGAAAAAAAAGAGTCAAAACCTCACCAGCAAACAAGTCAGCAACCGTCCCTGAAGTCTTTCATTGGGCTTGATGAGTTGTTATACGTGATGAACCGTTGGGCCGCATTTGAAAGAGGTAAACACGAGCTTTTAATCAAACCAGCGTAAACAGAGTTTTTGCTCCGTTGGCTCCCAGCGCCTTTTTTGTTTTGATCACGTCAGCAGTTTTCCACAGCCATCGGCGCAGTAGGCGACGAGTCTCACAGGTCTGTTTGGTTGTGCTTTCATTTGAGCAATTTGTGGCTGCATCAACGACTTGAGGGTTGAGCAGGTTGACTCCTGCCAATAAAGAGTCGTGAGGTTCGAGACTTCATCAGTGTATGTTGGTTTGTAGTCACCCTTTTATAATATGAATACAAAAAAGTGCGCAGGCAATTCAGCAAAGAGGATGTGGACGCATTTATTTTCACTTTTTGGGTCTCTAACCTATATTAATAACAACAACGTTAATAACAACGATAACCTTTCTAATCAAACTCTATTTCGCAAAGCTATTTTCTAATTTGGAACAAAAGGTCCTGGTCTGGTTTATTACTCAGCATTTGTTTTCATAATCAAAAGTATGCAGATACAAATCAGCAGACTGTATGATTTGTGTCGCACTGCAGTAACAGACTATGTTATCATGTATTTTCTGTTGGGACTTTAAAAAAAAACAAACTTAGTACAGCTCCAAAAACTATATAAAGTGGCTCAACTGAGAAAACTCAGCAAAAATATCTTTGAGCTCAGCAATGTGGCCCTGCTGTGCGTAGTTCAGCCTGTAGGTTGTGCTGTAGCCAACAAAGTGAGGTGTGGCGGTTGTGGACATCCTGGCCTGGGCACCCGGGGAGCACGCTGTCCATTCATCATCCATCCTGTTGTTGACGCAGACGGCCAGAGTCAGCACTCAAGTTGTTAGGCGGTGAGTTTTATCAGCTCCCCAAATGCAACACGTGACCTTCGACCAGGGAAGTGTTGCGTGGCGTCGCAGGATGTGAGCAGGATCAAAGATGATGGCCAGAAGCAGGAAGACGAGACGCACACGCTGACCCGCCTGATGTCCATGGGATCAATGGAAAGGGACAAGCCAGGGGTCAAAGGTCAAGATAATTTCTACTGTAATAAGCACTTTTCCACGAGAGCCTTGCAGGGCACAGGGTCCGAAAAAAAACCCAAAATGAAGCTTTTACTCCGCATAAAGTGTGAGTCGTCTACAGGCGTGAATGCTGATCCACTGACGAAGATGTTTCATGGCTTCATCATCACTGCACACTTTAAAATCCTGGTTCTACGAAGCCTCAGCCTCAAACATAAAGCAAGTACTCAGTATGTTCTAGTAGTTAGTCACTAAAAACACTTGTGGCTTTATTGGCTATTGCTATGAGTGCTTGTGTTATTTATTAAGAGCAGCTCAGCTCAGTAGGAGGCACAGCAAATCAATAGCAGTTTGTTTGGTTTGTGATTATGCGATGATATCGCAGTGTATATATTGTAATAGATATGTAATAAATGATAAACGGGGTGACCGTTGTAAATATTTGCAGCCTGCTGTCTTACTGTAAGATTAAACGAAACATTACAAGTGCAATCAGCTGAGTGTTTTCCCGCTACTGCTTCACTGTCATTGCTTTATGTTATCGCTGCGCCATCCTCTAACAGTTCCACGTTTATTTCACGCATACTAATGCAGCCACACAAAGCAGTTAAATAAACCGATGTCTCACTCCCTCAAACTAAGCTAATTTGCTTTGTCTTTTGTTGGCTTTCAGTGGCTTGGTTACTCGGCCGTGCTCCCGACAGACTATATTTTTAACTTCCGCAACAGTTTTCTTTATCCCTCCCCACAACTGGCCACTGCTATTAGATAACCGGGCCCACGAAAGTGGAGCTGTGTCAGGGGAGCCGACCAGAGAGGCCAAAGGTCGCGTGCCACCCATTCTAGCTGCTGTTGTTTTGAGTCCCACAGCTGGAGCGCTGATGGACGTTTTCCATGCGAGTCACCGCACAACGCCTTGACACAGCTGTGGAGGGACGTCAACAAAATGCTCCGATGGATCTTTGCAGATCCGGCCCGGTTTGTTTTTTGCCAGGTAGCGCCGACTGCTCCAGGTTCCTCGGTGCCACAACCGTCCTGTTGCTGGTTTTTGTTAACCTTTGCTGTCTTTTTTTAGGTTCCACTCCTATATTTTATACGGATGTTTAAACAAAGGTCATAGTTTTCTTCTTGCAATTGACAGCTGTTACGACCCGGCTCGTTGTTGTAAAAGGAATCGCAACAAAAAGAAAACTCTCCAGATAACGATGAGATTTGCTTTATTATCCGTTAATAAAACGAAAGTAGGCAAAGCCAAACTACAACTAAAAAGAGACCACTTGGTGCTGTTAAATCAATAAAGAAATAAAACCAAAAGAGACTCTTAAAAAAACAAGTTGCTGTCCAGTCGGAACTAAAAATGCCACAAAACGGGGAACAAAAAGCCTCGATAAAAACCTGCAAACCAAAGATACGAAAACAGCACTCGTCAACCTGAAAACTTCTAACAGAAATATTTCTCTGAAAACTCAAAAACCGATGGCAAAATAAAAAAAAAAAAGGGTAGTGTGTCTGCCTGCGAGTTGTGAAAAAGAGCTCAGTTTTCCATCTTCTCCTCGCACTCCTTTGCCAACAAAATCTCTCTGCAGTTCACACTTTGTTGCGCAGCTGTTTGCTTTTCTCTATCTCCTGTTGTCCTTTTGATAGAGATTTTAATCCTCCCACTCACATCCTCCCCCTCTCCCCCCCCCTCCTCCATTTTTTTCCTCTGCTTTCTTTATGAGGTCAGTTTTATATGACAGTGTTTTTGACTTCCTATTCAATTTCCATTCTCCAGCGTCCTCCATCTTTTCTGAATACACCTCTGTTTCTTCTCTCATCCTCATCCTGTTTTCACCTCCATACTTATCCATAACATTTTTCTTGCTTTACTGTTTGTCCTTCCTTTTTCTTCTTGTGATTTTCTATTTTTCTCCCACTACCCTTTGCTTTCTTGCCAGTGTCTCACTCTACCATGTGTCCCTTTACATTTCCTTCCTTCCTTTTTCTCCTTTTTTCTTCCCTCCCTTCCTCTGTACTAATTGCCGTGCTGTGTATATGTTCCAGGCTCCTGCCGGTGAAGTTCAGTCTGCAGTGCTCCTCCTCCTCCTCCTCCTCCTCCTCCTCCCCCCCCGACCCCCACCCCCTCCTCCTCTATCTCTCCTGTGCTAAACTCACTCCTTGGCCCTCCCTCTTTCTCTCACTGTCTGCCTCTCTCTCTCTCTCCCTCCCTCTCCCACCCCCTCTCTGTGTTTGTCGCGCTCTCTCTCTCTCCTCCACACACACACACACACACACACATACACACTGAGCAGCGGCGCATTAAGCTCGGAGCTTCTGCGCGATGTGTCTGAGTGTCTGAACAGTCTGGATAACAACTTCTCAGTGGAAGTGATTGCAAAGGATTTAAAGTGAGAGGGTGCCGCTCCACCGCAGGTATCATTTTGATTTTGCACTTTGTTTGTTGTGTGTTGCGTGTGCGGTTGTTTTGCTGGTTGTCAGATACATCTTTCATTCCAATGGTTGACGTGCCAGTCTTTTTTTCTCCTTAATAGCTAAGAAAGGCTTTGACTTTGTATCAAAAACAATGCATAAAAACTTCCATAATCCTTGAATGTATATTTAATAACCTCCAATTATTTATATATGTATATGGTAGTAGCAAGACTTTAAAGTTTATATTCGCTAACAAAATGTCACATAACTTTAACTAACTATCCAACTAACTACAGTTTAAGTTGTTTTTAACAGTGGACCCATAAGTGTCATGACCGTGTAAAATGTAGTGAACAGGTTTGCTGAATTGTTCCCTCTGTCTGAGGTCAGGCACTCAAAAAAAAAAAGAAGAAAAAAACTCAAAGTCACCTGTTTTGCCATAGTGATGGTGAGAATTGCTCAATAATCAAAAGGTGTTGCTGTGAGTTGAGCGCGGAGCTCAGATTTGCGTTGCGCCGCGGTCAAACGCCACTCCAGTCCAGTTTGACTGAGTGCGGCTGCTGTTCAGTTGTGGATGCGTCTCTGTGGCTGAGCGCCAGTGGACCTTCCACTGCTGCCTGCCTGTCTGCAAGCACTCGCCTGTGCTCCCTCGTGTCCCTGTTGGCAGCAAATTAGGAGGAACCTCGTGTGCCCCCTCGCTTTGCGTGTGCGCGCGACAGCATTCTAGTGAGCCGTTGATCACTGCGATGGGAACACGAGGTGCGACAGAGTGAACAGCGAGGACCGTCTTTTGTTGTTAGGATGGCCTGCAGTGGTGCGACAGGAAATCAGAGCTGGAGACAGGGGAGGACTGCCAGTTGAGATCGTGTATCAAATCATGCGAGGGATCAGTTCTGTTATTTGAATTGTTAAATTGTTCTGTTGGTGCACCCACAATGTATTTTGTGCTGGCCTTGCGCTTTGTGTGTATTTGCCTCTGCTTTTACGATATGGATGGACAAGACAGCTAAGAAGTGGGTTACAGTCTATGCGCCAGTGACTGATGCGATATACTTATAGTGAGTATCAAGTCAAAGTTGTTGTATTTCACCAGTGAAGCGATGAAGCCCTCAGGGCAGCGGAGAGACGGCTCAGTGGGACGTGACATCAAGAAAGATCTTACTGCTTATCTTCAAGTTCTGCTGTTAAAACTGAGCAACACGGAAACTCCATTATGACTGCTTTCATAAGTTAACAAAAAAAAACCCTTCTGGTCAAAACTGTAATTACTTGAAAGAATTTCAAATAGTTACGAGAAAACTGTCAACACTTAAAGTCTCAGTCTTTGGCCTTGGGGGGGGTAAAAAGGGGGTTGAAATTCAGCAAGAGTGCAAGATTAATGCTAATTGAACCATGCTATGAAATAAAGTGCATCAGGTTTTATAGTTGCTTTAGTTGCTCTGTAGGAATTCAGCCTTCATGTTCAATACCGGACATATTCATTGGGATTACACAGCAATAAGACTGCACTGCACAAATACTTCATGGCACAACTGGAACACATTGAACCTCTCAAGGGGAATTATTAGTGTTCTGATTCTGAGTTTAAATGAATTGGTGTTGCGTTACACACAGTGCGCTACTTTATTTACAGGACTTTTTCAAACACGACACGCCTTGATGAATTGATGATGAATAAGATGTTGCTTTTATCAGCCCCAGTGTGTCACTGTGCAAACATTGGTAATTGCAACAAGTACTTAGACCTTACTCAGAAAGCTGAGTAGCCGTCATCGCAGTCTGTAAGGCAGCGTTCAAGAGGTCAAACCTCACAGGGACAAAACCACCCAAGTAAAGCTGCCTGAGTTCGCCTTGAGAAACACTATGGACTGACCGGACTGGGTTGTCAGCCTTTCACTCAAAGCTAATGGCTAAGACAAGTTTTACCTTTGAACCAAATGTTAAACAGACACTTTAAAGACATATTCAGAATTACACGTCCGCTGCGTTTAATGTAAACCCTCCCAGTTCAGCTAATCATCCGCCGTGTAGCTCGTGTTTTAGAAGACTGGAAACTGGACGGAACAGTCGTGCGTTCTTAGCCACCACGATGAACGACAAACAGGAAACCAGAAAGTATCAGTCAGAAAAGTCCAGTCATGACTCTCACATCCCTGAGAAAAATGAAACGTTCGATTCAGGCAAAAAATAATAACAACCAACAATGAGTCAAATGTGTCTCATTTGCACTGTGTGCATGTGCTCAGGTTCATGTCGAGTAATAGCAGACGGTAGGACACAGACACGGTCGCACTCTGAGGGTTGAGGGTTACGAAACGCAGTGAGTGAGTTGTTGTAGATGAACAGATTGCAGTGTTTCCTATATGGAAAGCATGTTCTCTTCTCATACACTGTACTGTACTGTCGGCAAGAAGGGATTTTCATCATTGTCAGATTGTCAAGAAGATTGTTATTTCCTCTGGGGTAGAGAGCGCCACATCACTCAGCCTCTCTGTCTCCAAGTGTCTTGTTGTTTTGTTTTTTTTTATAACATATGACTTGACTGTCAGCACCGTGTCATGCTGCTCACATGCGCCTGAAATTCTCCCCCAGGGGACAAATAAAGTTCTCTGAAATCTCATTGAAGAGCATTTGCTGTCAACCAGAGTCTTTATCAACGTGCACAAGTGTGAAAACAAACAAACATCAATTCTCTTCTGTTACAAAGAAAAGACATTGAATTTAAAGATTCTTTTTTTTTTTTTTTTAGATGTTTACTGAACTATTGATGAAATCTAGATCAGTTGCTGTTTGTGCTGCATATTTTAGATCATTCCAGGTTATTATTATTATTTTTTTAAATATATATATTTTGTATTAGTTTGCTGTCATTCTCGCTCTCGTCCTCTCTCCTCTCTCTCTGTCTCTCAACAAGGCGTTTTTAGTCTATCGTAAGTTCACTGGCCCTGTTAAACTGAAGCCTGTGATTAATGGCTCTCTGCTTTGTGAGTTGATGGATTGTCTGACACGCAGGTCGAATTGTCTCCCTTCCTGCCTCCACTTGAAAAGAAAGTTTAAACAGGAAGAGGGTCTGCACGGCCCTGACAGTCGCCTCCCTCCACATCTTTACCTGCAAACTTAAAACATATTCATGACTTGCAACACAGCATTTCTTTGAGTTTGATCAGCTAACAAACACCTCATGTCCGTGTTGGCACCAAGCTGCTCTCAGTACGTCAGTAATATCCCTCAAACATGCCAAAGCCATTAATGATGATTTTTCCAGTTTGGATTATGCGCTATACCAGGAAAGAACAAAGCTGTCAGAGTGAATCAGCAGTCGCTGTCGTCAGCACCAGGGTAGTAACACACATTTATGAGTCGAGTGGTCTCACACACGGGGGGGGGGGGCAGACGTCACAGTGGCAGGCAGCAGGCGAGGAGGAGGTTTTATTACACTGAATGGCGCTTGATTTACGTTTTGTTATTTTTTTTAGTCGTCATTGAGGGTAAAATCAGTGCTTTGTGATCTCGTCGTCCTTCTGCTTGTTTTGGCGGTTAAGACACCAGAGAGAGGGAAAAATCTTTAAGACCGGCTGATAGATGTTGGCGTAGCAGCATCCTAGACAGGAGCCGTGGACAACCAGGGCTAGAATTACAATGCCATTTAAGTACAATTCCTTCATGCATTCCACTTTTAATGCTACAGCGAAGTTTGTCTTCGTTCTAAAACGGGCGCTGGCAGATACAACTGTTGGCTCTGATTCCCTCCCTGGGCGAAGCCACTTTTAAAATCTATGTTGAACTTCTATACCTCTGTCAGGTGAAGCGGAACCCACCAAAGATGATTGGAATAGTGTACGTCCCATTGGTGACGCGTGATCCCACTGATTTCCATTGCAAGACCAAGTAAAACACTGCCAGTACCAATACTGATCATTTTTCCAAAAGTGAGAAAAATGAACTAAAATTGCAAATCATAGGTACGCAGTACCACAAAATCACAGATTGTCTTTCTCGTCGTTTAATTGTGGTGTTGGGTGGTATTCATTCTTTATTTTTAGAATCAACATCTAGACCAGACGTGTCTAGTATTGCGATTCTTGAGTGTTAATGACTGACAACCCTTCTTATACAAAACAATACAAGCCATTGCACTTCCAGCTGTGTGTGGTTCATCACTTGCATGCCCATGCATGACTGTCATGTGCACGTTCTCATGTTAGCCGTCTAGCAGTACCTCCCAAATAAAAGCATTGCTTTCAAAAGAAAAACTGAACCTTGCATAGTGAGCTAAGTAATAATTAATGATAATATATGAGTTACTGTGAACAGTACATAGTTTATTGAGTCAACTTGTACGCTCAAGCAATATCAATATGTAAACATGTTGCATGCAAACACAGAATCTACCAGGCAATGCAACGTTTCTTTGTCAAAGCAAAACAAAACTGTGTCAAAAAAAAGAAAAGAAAACCTTCCAAAGAAGTGTTTGTTTCCATTGAACTGTTTATTTCGAACTGTTCTATTTGCCGTTTTTAATAAAAAAATGTCGAGGCCTCACCAACAGCTGTGTTCCACTTGCAATCAGTTTAGCCACGGCGTGATTGCACTGCTTACGTTTAGTGCAAAGGCCAAAGCAATTTTCTCCAATCACCGTGCAGCCAGACGTGAGACAGGCAGAGGCACTTGGACGTAAACATTCGTCGACAGACGGCATACATACCAAAGCAGTGGCTGTGGATAATTACATAAGGTCACCATGTTTAAGTCAGGAAGCTTCAAAGGATGAGATAAGGCCTGGGGCTGATTGTTTAGAAAGGAGTTGTTATATAATGAGCAGCACAGTGAGGTTGTTTCTTCTGCTCCAACGGAATTCTGAACTCTATCAAAGCCCTTTGACAGCATGGCTACTGTAACTCTTGCACATGCATCACTTTGACATTCAGGGATATTGGAGGTCGATGTTATTTCTGTTTTGTTTTTAGCATTTACCAAACATCATTGTAATAATCAAAAGCCAGTGAATCTAATCAGTGAGTTGTAATTAATGCCCACTTCAACATATTGTGCCGCCACAACGACGGTGATGACAATCATGATGATAATTAACGCAAGTGTTTAACCTTAATATTATTTGCATTACTGGCTGGTGGATTACTGTCTACAAGTAGAAAGTATCGACAAGTGCATAGGTCTGGTATCACAGCCACTTCCATCCAGGCTATATGTGGTCTGGCAGTTGCTAATAAGTGAAGTTATTGAACTCCTTCCAGAGTGAAGCTCTGAGAAGACTCTGCTTTGCCTTCACCGTGTACGCAGACAACTTGGGCTCCGTCCCATTTGTTTTGACATCATCTTTTCCTGGTTTTTACAAGTTTATCTTCTGCGGAACAGCAGATAAAATGGGAGACATGACCACTGGATGAACGATCTGTGCTCTTCCAGTGCAGTGGGAACGAAGGGCACCGGGTGGCGTTCTCTTGCATCTTAAAATTGTTTTATTCCCCTAGATTACAACATTGTGTCAACAAAGTGATAAAACCAAGCTGTTTCCAGTAAACTGTCATTTCCCCCCCACCCCCACCCTCAATTTCTCCAGGTTTCTGATTGGCCAGTGGGTTGCTATTCTTAGAAGCTATACAAACACCTCTGGGTTTGGTGTGGTTGCCAAGCAGGTGCTAAAGAAAGTGACAGCTGCAAGTTAGTTTGTTCATTTCTTTAAACCAACAATTTCACATCAGCTCTTTAAAGACAGTCCCCATATTTTATAATAGGTGGTCTTGATCTTTTCCCCGAGGATGACAGTGTTCTGAAACAACAACTTTTTTTTTCATCAAGTCCTTCCGCTAACCAACTTTAGGTTCTCAGAATTTTCCTGATTTAAGAGCTGGTTGACTTGCATAATACTTGAGGCTTAGGATTAAGAGTTTTTTGGATGGGTTTGCACTTGGGCCCCTTTCATCACGCAAACACTGCATATAAATTCCAAGCGCATTTTTGTGTGATTGATGAGCCGGTCGCCTAACGCAGATCTCAGACGTATGTGCGTCTGGTTCTTGTTAACTTCTTCGCTGTTGCGTCTCGCCAGCAAATGCAATCACGCTCGCCGCGCCGACTCTGATTGGCTCCCAGGCCGTTTCGCTTTCTGTGGTAAAGAAGCAGTTAACATCAAATGCAACACCGCATGTGTTCCCCTTTATACCTGGACTGCCGTTTATCTATTCATAATGTCTCAACATGGGCTTTAGAGATGCGTATCTACTGCTGGCACGTCTGGATTCCCTCCAACAACTAGAATGCAGTTGGTGTTTGCAGGCCCTATGTTAACTTTGGAACCATGTGCAGATGTTTTCTGACTCACAGAGATAAGCCTTAGATCGGTGGAAGGAAACAAACACCAAACTCGGGATTGCTCTTGGCACCCGGGTTATCATTTTTGCTGTTGTACGGCAGTCTGTTCCCAGAACTGAACTATTCAGTTAGTTAATAGGACATGGAGGAAGATGTCTTCAAAAGGTAATACTCAGTAGGAGTCCATTTTTTCGTTCAATAACATGTTACAAAAGGCTAATTTCCCAGACAGTGGAGGGAAGGTCATTGGTGGGGAAAGTACTTTTTGTCATCATCATCATCATCATCATCATCATCATCATCATCATATCTGTACAATGATGGGCTTTCTCTATTACTCCTTGGAATAGCTGTCAGGGGAATTTGGTGAAAGTCAAACGTCATTCATTTCAGTGACACAAGACTCACAAGCATATTTTTGTTTCGGAGTGACAATTGTTTTGATTGATTCTGTAAAAAATATTCTGTCTTTCTCTTGTTTTTTTCTTTTGATTAGGTCATAAAACCAACCTGCTGACTTTTTTTTTCTCTCCAGTATTTAAAACTTGATGGTTGGATGCAAATGGCAGTCTGACTTTGGCTGAACATCGGCTGTAAATAGACGCTGCTATTGAGGTCAATTAGGATGAATGGTGTTCCACCTCCCTGGTTCCCCACAGTTCTAACTTAGTTAGTTCCTAACCTCTCTCTCTCTCTCTCTCTCTCTCTCTCTCTCTCTCTCTCTCCATCGCAGGGCGACGACACGTGGGCAACCATGCTGGGCCAGAGTGTGCGATTGCAGCCGGTGCCCATTCAGATCCTGTCGGAGCTGGAGCGAGCTCGGCTACAGGAAGTGGCCCTGTACCATCTGGATGAGAGAGACTTGGACTTCAAGATTAGCATCCCAAAAGGTACCGAGTCAACCATGATAGAGAAACTCACTCTGGCTTAACAGAGTTAGTTTTTTTTTTTTTTTTTTGGTTACACTTTGTAATAAGTACACACTATTAAGCATTATTTAAGCATTAATAAACTGACATGAATACTCATTAGTATGTAGTCTATAGACACAGTTATAAACGTTTAACTCATCATTAATAAGCACATTAGTTATGGATTAGTAAATACTGATTATTTATAAATCATGTTTCTGACATAAATACTCATTGGCATGTGGTTTATAAACACAGAAACAGGATTTATAAATGATGCATTGAGTATTTATTAATGTTTAACTAATGCTTAATAGTGTGTGCCTATTATAAAGTGTTAATATTGCTCTTTTAAAACCATATAATAAAGGAATAGATCTCTCCTCCAAAACTGCAGTATGACGTAATATGTAAGATGTTATATAATGTTTCTTCAACAGAACAATGATATCATTTGCATGGTCTAGAAAAACAAGTGCGTGACACCACTGTAGAGGATGTTATTGGTAGTGGGGAACCTCCTCTTCCTCCTCCTCCTCCTCCTCCTCCTCCTCCTCCTCCTCCTCCTCGACAGCTGAGGTTGACCTGTTGTAGGGCAACAAAAGCCTCCATCCATCAGCGGAGCCATAACAGTCTAGTGAATCTGAGGAATGAGAGTAAAACAGGAGGCTGAGGATAAGCCTGAATGCTCGGTCCACTCCCCTTTTGGCGCATCACAAACACTCTGTAAACGTGTGGGAGTGACCTGTGTTGTCCGCTATGGTAAGAAAGGCCGTGATTTGTGACTCGTTCAATAATTCAATGCCCACGCAGCAGGTTTTCAGACCGTCTGACAGCAGGTGAAAGTGCATTTGTCAAACACTGGACAGCCTTGCTGGGCGCAATAATATTGTTTTTGTGGGCTGCTGCAAAAATGACACCAGTAAAAATGAATGCATTTTCTCATTGATGTGAAGAAGAGTAGTAAGAGGTTATATGATGTCAAAAAAATGTCCTACTTGCGCTGACAAGATCCAGGCCATCTCGTCATAACGTCATCAGGGAATGGAGCCATAAATAAAAGTTCAATCTTGGAACAAACTGTGACCTGCACTTTATACTCGCTTTAACCTCCAAACACTGTCATGATGTGGCAGTGAGGAAATCACATCCGTCCCTCTGCCTGACCTTTACTGCCATTTCATACTATCGTTGGAGTGTTTGTTACTGAACATCAGGAGCCTTGTTAAAAATGATTAACAGCCCACAGTGTTGAGTTAATCTCACTTATTTCCTTCACCCTCTTGTTATGACCACTCGTCCTGTCTTTCAAAGCCTCATTACACCGATGATGAAAGCAGCACCAAGTAAATGAACCACTGGAAAAAATACTGAGCACAAGATTAAGCAATAATATTCAACCCGAGCAGTTCTGTCATTTATATTATGTTATTGTATTATAAGAAGAAAGCTGTCAAGTGTGACCAGAGGGAACCTTGATAAACAGACAGATGGGTTTTTTCTGATATCTTCCTGATATCTATGGAATGATAGGTTTACAGGATTTGAAGTTACAGTAAGTAAAGCATGTCATCATGTTATCTCCTGCTATCTGACTGCACCAGGCCCACGCTGGACCTGAGCCGTGTTACATGACTGCTGGATATCACATAGAGCTCCTCGCTTCTGCTAAAGTTTACTTGAATAACCCCTCATTTCTTTTTGCTAAATGGTCCGCTACCCGTGTTTCTGCAGAATCGGCTTATCTTCCAGAAGCCCGAGGTCGTAAACCTTGCCAGGAAAAATTGGATGGTTTAATAAACAAGCTGTAAATTTTGCAAACACCTTGCAGGCTGCGCACTGGGAGGTTTTTGGCCACTTTATTGGTGCTCGGATCAGGAGATGGGAACACAGCAGATTGTGCTTATGCTTGTGTGTGTGTGTGTGTGTGTGTGTGTGTGTGTGTGTGTGTGCGCGCGCGCGTGTGTGTGTTTTTCATTCTCTTTTGAGACCAGTTGGTATGTAAGCAGCTTTTCTCAGACGCCACTGCCAGCTCTCCCATACTGTTGTTTCCCCCTCTGAGGGTTATTAACCTCTGACTTCCCCTACAGCGAAGGCATCAGGGACTCAGGCACAGTTCACACATGGTTTCAATTACACAGCGACGCTTCACTGCACCGTGGAGCATCTTTGAGGATCATTCTTGTCTTTTCCCGACTTGACATTATTTTTATTTTATGAGGATTTTATAAAACCACACTCATGACTTTGTTTCATCCAAGTTGAAATCGGTCCTATCAGTTTGCGCAAATAGAAAAATCCTTCTTTTTCCTGGTTAATTGGAAAACAAAATCTTTGTTTTTTTTTTGTGTAGCAGAATTACGTCAATTTTTATTTCATTTTAAGGATTCAATTAATTTGTTCTGCAGATGAGATGTGTTTAGTGGAGGCCACTCAGCCCATGAAGACAAGAGACAGAAGAGTGCAGTCAGCGTTGAAAAAGGATAGATAGACAGACAGACAGATAGATAGACAGATATATATATAGATAGATAGATAGATAGATAGACAGATATATATATATATAGATGGATGGATAGATAGACAGATATATAGATGGATAGATGGATAGATAGATGATGAACCAACACTCTTGCAGCACTAAAAAACAGTACAAAAAAATAAACCTTTTGACATGTTTTTAAAATTGATGCATCCCGTTGGTTGCATTTGAAAATGACAATGATAATATCTACGTAATAATCGTAACACTGCCCAAGTGCAGCCTACCAGGTTTTTTGAAATCCCCACAAGACCAGGGCAAGACGGAGACCCTGTACGTGTGGTCTTGAGACCACTACCAACTCTAACATCCTGTGAGACTGCACCGTCCCCGACCCGCAGGACTGTTGGGAAGTCTTGACTTGTTATCTTCTTCGTAATCTTCTAACTTTAGGGACGTTCATGGGAAACACGGGGACATTGGGGGACTTGGTCATTCCCCGGATGGATTTCCAGTGAGATGTCTTCCTGTGAATTTCCCTCTAAATCGGATTATTTGAAGCGCTTTTCAACGCCAGTGCTCGTCAGGGGTTGAAAGGCACACGGTGAAATTCAAAATTCAGGGGATCAATTTAGTAAACTCAATACATAGGAAACTAAACACTTTGCACGTAAACATTTGAAATGGACTGAATGTCTCATTCTCTAATTAGATGCACTGGATGAGAACGTGTAAACACCAGGCCGGTTGACCAAAACAAGATGTGTTGCCCATGAGAACACAGTGTGATGGAGAGGATGTGGTGCTTGAAAAACCACAACAACGAAACAACAAAAAAAAACACCCACATTTTATTAGTTCCACAGAACTGAAGTTGTTGCATAATGGTAATGGTGGCAGATGAAGGGGAATTGTTAAAAACAAATACAGCGTACTGTTACAATCTGTTACAAAAATACCGCTAAACAATTCTCAGGTTCAGTTCTTCCATTGTGACACATTAAAACCCATCTTGATGTTTCACAAATCAAAGTATTTTTCAAAATGAATTCTGCAGATGCTACACAATATTGTGAATGTTTCAAAATCCGTCTCGTTCCAATACTTTTTTTTTTTTTTGGGGGGGGGGGCTTTTTTTTTGTTGGAATGCCACTTACAAATACATTCACAGGGTAATTCTAGTTAGCAACACAAACTGTGGCCTGTCATTTACAGTAGTGTAGCCGTACCCAGCAAAGTTATTCAACATCAAATGACTCGTCGGTCATTGAACTGAATTCTGAGCTCATGACAAAATGTGAAATCAGAAAATTCAACAGCCAACTCGAGGAAAACGAGGACAAATCAGGTTGATGACCGTGCTAACACCACAAGCCCGAGCACCAATAAAAGGTTTGTCAAATGTTGTGGTGTGTAAATTTGATTGAAGGAATTCTTAAATTCTTAGAAACATTTGCTTCAAAGGAATCCATGGAAAAAAGAAAAAGAAAAAAATGTGTCAAAAATAACTGTGTGTGTGTGTGTGTGTGTGTGTGCAGTCTTGCCGATGTGTATGGCACATGCCACAGCTGCTCCATTTGTTCCATCGTATTCGGTCTTGGTGGAAGGGCGGCGCTCCTCACGGCCGACACGAGCTGATCTCCAAGAATAATACAACTCTTCTAATCCCTGATAGTAATTCCTGAAATCCTCTCTATTCCCCCGGTGGATTTGTTTACCTCTGCTTATTCCAGTAGCCGCTTAGCAACTGCTCTATAAGTAGCCTCATTAAATTGCAACAAATCACCCGGTGACATTTTGTGGAAACTAAACTTGTCGTCGCGATTTGTCTGCTGTAAAACTACATTAGTAAGGATTAATAGGCTGTCAGTCCTACTTTTAGGTTCCCTGACAAAAGCACTCTGTGCGTAAAGTGTGGGAATGTTCATCCTCAGCGGCTCCCCTGAGGATGATTCACTCTCATCCACCGAGTCGGTTACGGTCTCTATGTCGCCTCCCTCTGAGCTCCCTGTTTCTCTTTTCGGGCTGCTACGGTTGTTTTTACGCACTTGATTTCGTCCTGTACGCTCTGGACCTTTTCCGTTTAAAAATCCCCCACAGCGCTGCTACGTCACCTTCGCCTCTTCTCAGCTGGTTCTGGTGGGATGATACCTACAGGAGCGAGGTATCATCGCTTCAAGCAGCTTTGACTCCTTTGACACACAGTGAGATTTGAAAGAAAGAAAGAAAGAAAGAAAAATATAGATGAACGCTTAGATATCTCTATTGTGCCAGACCAGCCATGGGCAAACTACGGCCCGCGGGCCATTTGCGGCCTGTTTGGCTTTTCAATTCGGCCCGTTGAACTTGAAGAAATGATACCAGTAGTAAGTAAGTCATAAAATAGCTGTATTTCATCCATTTTTTCAGTGTTTTAAGAGTCATTTCAGACAGTGACACTGATTTGGTTCAAACTTTACTTTTGTTCATTTTCAATTGACATTAAATCACTTGTTTTCTACGTATCCCATCATATATTTTTTACTCCTATGAGGTGGCTCACCAAAACACTCCATCCATCTGCTGCTGCTCCAGCTCCCTCTCTCACATTTTAGAACCCATGTTGGCCCACCAGTCAAAAAGTTTGCATCTCTTTGTGATAGATATAGATGGATGGATGGATGGATGGATGGATAGATGGATGAAAATATCCATCTAACCAGTAGATCTTGCTATATGATGACACAGAGGTGTCGACAGTGTCTGCAGCCATTTTGCCATGGAAGCGCAGGGGGTGCTGCTCCTCTCTGTTGTCTTTTGTCTGAGCTCATCATCTCACTGTTCCCTGAGTTTTTTGAATTATGTAATAATACACAGCGCGCACACACGCACACACACGCACACACAAACACACAAACGTGCACGTGGGCAAAAATCCAAGGGATTTGCTGTCACCGGGTTTGTATAGTGTGTGATGGGAGGGGCTGCGGACTTTAAAAAATAAACTTTAATTTCCTGCAGTCATGGGAATTTGACCCTTTTATCCCAACATGCACACTCACACACACACACACTAAGCACCAACATATTTACATGAACACAAATGCTCTTTCTTCTTCCCTGGCTTTTGTCCTTCCCTGCTGTGTTTAAAGGTGGAAAAAATGCCAAGAATCTCTTCGTCTTGGCTGCCAAATACTCTGCATGATGATCTCTGATCACTCCTTAATAGGAAATGGACCCAACCTTGAATTGGTTATTTCTAAACACCCACCTCGAGTAACCCAAACAAAGGGCTTTTAAAAGTAAACCCGGTCAGAGGGGGATAACGCGGAGCTTGTAAAACACAGGGTTGACACAAAACAAAACACCAACCATAAAAACAGACGGAGAATGGGACAGCGCTCACTGGGGAGCAGAGAGCCACAGAGCCACAGAGCCACAGCTACTACAGTAGTTTGGCTCTGTGTTTCTTTGTTGGCTCACGCTAACAAACAAACAAATGCATGCTTTTACTTGGCTTGCTGTTGTTTTCTCTCCATTGATTTTAGACCTGTTGGACAAACACAATCTGTTGCATGTAGTGTAGTCAAGAGGGCACCAACCGAGACCAAGAGGTTATCAAGACTAGAGAGTATCAAGATCGAGACCAGACCAAGACTTTATATAGCAAAGAAAAAAAAATAACAACAAAACACAAAAAAATGATCGGTATCTTTTTTAAATTCAAGTTTGCTTCTAAATCCAACAGCAACGTCTCTTTTCAGCAAGCTGTCTTTTAATCGTTTTCTTGAACGTTTTGCAGCTTTGCCAACTGTTTTGTACTATTTAAAAAAACCAAAAACAACTTTGCTTCATAAAATTAAAAAAAAAAATGAACTAGGAATAAGGGGGCAGGGCGTCACTCTGGGTGTCACCAACAGAGCGTAAAAAAAATGGTAGCAGCGGGATTGTTTTCTGTTATTACCGTGTCATTACAGCGTTGGCTGAGTTTTGACCGGTCTGGAACAGAAATCCCCAGTCTGGCCAGTCTGAGACCGAGACAAATTTACATTTCTTTCCATTCTTACAGCGTGTGTGTGTGTGTGTGTGTGTGTGTGTGTGTGTGTGTGTGTGTCTGTGTGTGTGTGTGTGTGTGTGTGTGTGTGAATGCTTTACGTCACGTCCGCTTGTCTTTCATGTCTGGGTCAGTGGAGCCATTAAGCAGAGGGCTTCTCAAACAAACAGCAAGGTCCGTTCTATTGAAAGGCCGTCGCTATTCTTAGAACGCGGGAAGAGGTAGAGGCTCTGGGGACAAAAGAAAACAAGGGGAAGAAAAGGATCAGGGTCATCGACGGGGTCGTTCAAATTTCAATCTGTGTGCTAAACGGCGGAGGTGATTGGATTTCAACTGTGCAGTGTGACCGTGGCTTGAATGCAGAAATGGAAATAAAGGCAGACGCAGTGAGATGAAAGTCTGTGCTGGGAGAGAGGTTTTGCCTGGCAGCGTCACCCATGCCGTCTCTGTTGTTCTTCCCCACAGAAACACACAAACGGAGGAAATCTCTGCGCAGGAGGTTCGATTCCTTTTCAAAGGAGAAGAAGGAGCGAGGTGAGTTTCTGACACAGAGCCACCGTCAGGCGTAAAGACTCTGTTTCTCCTGTGTCCGTCCTGAACGTTACACTGGAAAACCCCTGCACACACACACACACACACACACACACACACACACCGTCCCCGCTGTCCTCTCAGGCAGCATCGCTGTCACTGACCTTCAGACGTCTCCACAATGGTCCCACTCAGAGTGCTGTGTTTATTGGTGTTGAGTGTTACCGACTTTCTCGCTGACTCACAGTCCATTGGTGAGTCAGACTCCTTTTTATTGCCGCGCACCATTTGCCGTAAAGTAAACAAAGACGCACACACGCACGCACGCACTCGCGCACACACACACACCAGCGCTGGTTGCCGTGTGTTGTCGCACTCCCGAAGAACATTGTGATTGCTGCGTTCGGATTGCGTGTGCTGCCAAATGGCAGAACTTGAGGATTCCTCCCCGCTGCTTATTGCACTCGCCATCTATTTTCCATTTGCCATTGCTGATTGGTGGGTGGTTTCCGCCCCCTGCCCTGCTTTCATTACCTCCCGCTCCTTCCTCCGAGCCACGTCGCCGCTCGTCGTCTGCCAGCGAGGCTCCGCCCTCTCATAAAGAGATGTTCTCTATTCTCAGGTGATTATCGCAGCAGTGCCAAGTGGGAGCAGGGCACACGGGCACACACACACACACACACACACACACCCTCACCCTCACCCTCACAGACTGTCCCTGCAGGTCTGTAAATCCAGCCTCCAGCCTCTTACACTCTTAGCAGAAGCTGGTGAGAAGTCAGAACTTGGCAGCAGAAGCGATTTGCTGGCTCGGCTCTGCTTACGGTTCCCACAGACTCACTGTGTTTTGTTGATGGAAGTTTGACCCCAGAGATGAGTTTTCAGTCAATTTTAGCTCCTTGCACATGAGAGTCATTGTATTCGGTGAACAAGTGTCTCCCCTCCTTTGTGTTTATAGCGTTCCTATCTTGTTATCATGTCTCTGAAGAACGCTTGCAGTTGGACTTGCCACACACACCCAGGTACTTGAGGATAAATTCAACATATTGGCTGCCTAAAGTAAAACTCTGTGAATGTTTATGTTGGTTTTTCTCGTGCTGCTTTGTCTTCTGCCTCGTTTTTTGCCCTTGTTGCCGAAGAACAGGACAGAACTCTCAGAACTCTGAAGAATTTTGTGCCGGAATCTTTGTTTTTCCTCTCTCCTTTTCCACGTCTGTTCACATTGTCCGCCTTCCACTCCATCTGATTCTTTCAACATGCTCACTGTCAGCCGTCAGTCCCGGACGGTTTCTTCCAATGAAAGCCTCAAGTCTTAAACTAACAGGGAACTTAAAGCGGAATTAATTGGTATGATATTGACTGAACTGGTGGCTCGGCCTTTTATGTTCGCCTCTGTGATCTTTCACAGGGTTTACTCAGAGGACAGACAAATAAACTTTTTTTTTGTTATCATTATCATCATTGGCTCACAAAGTCCCAGAAGACCAATACCACAGTTATCAGCTGCAGGCCTTCTGAAAAGAGGATTTAGCGGAGAGTCCTGAACATGCACCTAAATAAATCTCCCTCAGCCTTCCAGTAACTGTCAACCGACCTTGGAAACAAACAAATAACAAGGAAGGAAAGTTGTGAAATTCCGAAACAATGAGTTCCAGGCAGTTGTCTTCCTGTTTCAACATGTTGTTTCAGCTGTAACTTGGGACATGTGTGTAATTGTGGAATGAACTCCCTGTGGAGTTGATTAATCCCGCGCAGCGTAAGCCGCTCACGCCGTCATCGCTGGCGTTTGACGCTGCAGAAAGTGTGAGGGAGGCCACGCGGCAGACGTCAGCGCTGATGATTAAGTCAGAGACCATTTATTCACATGTGGTCTTAAGAGCACTGACCAGTGTCCCATTTATGCGGATGTAGACTGTTGCAGCTCACACAAGCTGCATTTCCATTAGCCAAAACCTAAATATCACAATAAAAAAAAGTGTTGTGAAGACGCAGCTTCAGTCTCTCCCTCTTCTTCTGCATCCTCTGCTCTCACACCATCCAACTTCATGTCCTCTTTCACTACATCCATACATCTCCTCTCTGGCCTCCTCTAGGCCTCCTGCCTGGTAGTTCTGACCTCAGCCTCCTCCCTCTGATATATTCACTGCCCCTCCTCTGGACACCTCAGTCTGGCTTTATCTCCATAGACACCCAACGTGCACCGTCCCTCTGACGTACTCATCCCTCATCCTATCCATCCTGGTCACTCAAACATTGTAATCTCTGCCACCTGCAGCTGTGTATCTCCCCACAAGCTCCCACACTGTGTCTTTCTGTTGTCGTTATATGCATGTTAAAAAATAAGGCTAAAGTTTGCTGTTGTCTGTAGGTACATTCCTGGACGTTAGAACAATTATAACCATCAAGAAATGTTTGCATTAAGAGTAGAGTATTCACACTTTACGTGACATTGAGTTACTTTACTTTATTTTTTATATATGTATATATATATATATATATATGTATATATATATATATATAGCTTCATTGTCACTTCATTCATGGCAACTTTGGGTAATGCTTTACTTTGTGAGAACGATGAGAATATTACAAAGCTGGGAGAAGTTTATCTGATTTGAAAGAAAGCTGGCAACACGCTGGATGATTATCAAGTCTTGAGACCACAGACATAATTACTTTCAACCAATCTGAACAAGACACAACACACCTGACCACACATCTACTGTTTGTAATAATTATCCTGAAGTGGCAGTTTCGCAAAGAACGAGATCTCATGGATAGTTGTGGTCGTTTCTGTGGAATACACCAATGGTAACTTCAGGTCACTTCAGTATCACTGAAATAAAAAAAAACTCTTTCATCTTTGAAGTCTTTCAAAATAAGACATAGGCAATGCACGTTGCATGAACATTCATTCGTAGTTTCTGTTTTAACACAAGGTCAGCAGCTTTTTGTACATCGTGCTCTGCTCGCGCTGCAGTGCGCTGACCTAACTACTCAGCCAGCCCACAGTTATTTCCAGCTGAGTCAATCCCATACGTTTAAGGCTTTACATGGCACCCTGCCAGTCTGCAACGACGGTCTGACCACCATGGGACTTTCCTCACCTGGTGTGACAGTGCATGTGTGTTGCTGCACATGACGGTGCATGAGTGTGGATGCAACGCCACCTAAATCTCTGCTGTGTTTCTCGCTTCACTCAAGTTCCAAATCTTGGATTTATGATCCACTTCAGGAGATTTAGTCGTGTGGAGAGTCGCGCAGTCAGCGTTAACACATTAATCGTGATTAGTTAAACACAATCCATAACGTAAGCCTTTTTTCTCCCTTTTACTAAGACGTAGTCCGCCCACCTTGTCGATTTATGGTAAGAAATACTTTACATTGTGGGCTTAAAACTGCCTTGAAATGCAAAATAAAAGAATTTTACACATGCAATCAAACCGCGATTAATCTCAGTTAATTAAAGATTCTGCGATTAATCCTGATTAAAAAATAAATAAATAATTAACAGCCCTAGTGGAGAGGCAATAAATTAGATTGCAAACAATGTAAATTCCTTTTCCATGATGTCCCACTTGATCTCACATCTTTTGTGAACTTCTACAAGCCAGGTTTGGGGTAAAAATCATAAAACTTCAAGCAGATCCATGCTCTGGGTTACTGTAGTCACATGGTAGTAGAACATGGCTCCCTCCTGACCCTTAATATAACAATAAATTCACATCATTGGCAAATTAAAGCACAAGTTAAGCTATTCACACCCCCCGGCCACTTTATTAAATACATCTTTCCACTTCCTGCTAAAGTTAATTCACTGCTTCACGGTTGGAGGTGTTTCTGCAAACCTCGGTTGCACCGCCGCTCACTTTTTCCATTTTGGGACCATTCATGCTTAAATGCTTTGAGTTGCTGCTGTGTGATTAGTTGATTTGCCATTTGCAATAACAAGCAAATTAATATTGTACTTAATAAAATGTCCAGTGAGTGTGTATAGCCCAACATTATATTTTTTTTCCATTTTACATCACTAGATCACTATCAAATTTTAGAAACTTTGGACATCAAACAGAAATCTTTGATCTTTATTCATACATCTTTTGGTGTTGTTGTTGTTGTTGTTTTCCCAGCTTGGGTGTCTTTATAGCAGTGTGCTGTGTCAGAGCATGTGAAACACTGGTGGGATGTGTGTCATGTGATGTTTCAAAGGAGCTTGTGACCATGACTGTCATGGGAAAATGGTGACACTGCCTGCCGCCTCAACACTGCCTCTGAATTAAGCTTGTATCAGTCTGAGTGTGATGTCTGGTCTGTGGCTGCGGCGGCTCTAACAGGATTACCTGCTTATCCCCGTCTTACCTGCCCTTTCCATCCATTCTGTCTATTCTTACACTGCTCGTCTACTCCAAGCTCCATAATCCCCTCTGTGTCGGGCTGTGATGACCCTATTCAGGTGCTAAAACTGTCCATTTCACCCAGACGTATACACGTGCATCAGTTTCCCCATCAAGGCTCACACAACCGTAGATTTAGAACGCCGTTGTTATTTATCCCAGTATAATGCTCTCAGGTCAGCTCCTTTTTTCCCGCCCATTCAGCATCAACCTTGCGTAACAATAGTGTCAAACCATGAAAACGTTGCACTCATGCTCTATCATGGGTTCACAATGATATGGAGTTTTTCTAGCTTGAGTGAATAGTTTCAGAAGACTTCATTGGCTTGTTAGAGGAAGAAAGGCACCCAGGTCCAGCACCTTCTCACGAGAACATGAGCGTTCAGCTACTCACCCATTCTCTCTTTCTCACCTCCAACTAGAACATTTTCTTTGGTCTCCTTTTCTTCCTCTGCTGTCATGAAGATTTGGAGATGGGCGAGCTCGAGTGTTGCTGAAAAGCCAGGCGTGGCCTCGCGAGACGGTGCAGGTCACACTGGCCCAGTCAAGAACTAGAAAAGAAAGAGAGAAAATGTGCCTTTATGTGGGTTTGTGCCTCAAGGTTGTGTGAATATTGGGAGCAAGTTCACCGAGCGGCTCAGTAAGTGGGGCAAATTTTTCCAGTTAGGTTTTTTTTTTTCTGCAGCAGGCACAAAAGGTGAGAGAAAGCGAGTGCAAATGAAAGGAGAAGAAGAGGAGGAAATGAATGGCGGCACTGCCAAAGTGGCCACACTGAGGAAAGTACAAATACAATGGTTTCCCATCAGGCCGTGTGCCTTGGGTATTCGTCCACTGCTGCCACCATTGTTTCTGCAGTGTGGGAGTCCTGTGATTTCTTAATGACATTCAAGTCTGTTTACGCCTCCGCATAATGACAGCTTTCCCACCTGCCTCAAACAAAATCTTTTTTGATACTTCAGGATTCCCATGATTCACACACAACACTCACAAAACAACAGTGCTGGCAAAATCCCACGCTTACAAGTCAGTCCCTTTCAAAAATAATGTTGACACCACGCCTTTGCCCGATGGAGCCTGGCAGGCTGCAGCAAACCCCTGACACCCTGAGCTCAGGAATAAGCGGGTGTTGAAAATTAATGGATGGATGGAATATTGTTCTCTATTGTCAATATATGACTACTTTGCAACTCCCTGTTTCGACTGTAAGGAAAATGTCCAGTTCTGAGCCGATCAGAAACAACACACTGCATCTTCCTCAAGCACGGTGCTGATTATTTCCCCATTCCACTTTGAACAAGGCACTGATGCAGCGTCTGTTTAATCCCCTCTTCCCTCAGAATCCGCCCCAAAGGCATTTGGCATCCCGCTCTCCGAGGTCATCGCCAACGACCGGGCTTTCAAGCGGCGGCAGGATGCCCTGAAGGAGAGCCGGCGCGATTGCCTGGACCTGGAGGCCAGCGTGCTGCGGTTCAGGGCCGAGAAGAGGCAGTTCTTCAACGGCAGCAAGCCGCTGGTCAGCTCCGTGTCCATCCCCGGTGGAGGACTGGGCTCTCCGTCGGCAAACTCTGTGGCGCCGGCGCCAGACGCCCCCAGCAGGCCGCTGTCACCTCGGCCTGTAGACAGCACTGGTCGACAGAGGAGGGTAAGACTTCACCGCCTCCGCGCCGGCTTGATTTCTCTCTTCAAAACTGGGCAGGTCATTTGAAAGGTTACTAAAAAAAATAAAGAAATAAAACGTAAATCATTATCATTAAATAACACAAGTGAGAATATAAGTGTTATCTTGCTTTAGGCATTAAAAATTGAATTATTTTTATTTAATTCATTTTATTATATAATGTTGCTATTGTATATTATATCACTGTATTTTTTTACATGACGTTAAATCCACTTTTCTTAAAAATGTCAGATTCCGCTTGACGATATGCCCTTCACACAGCCATTAAGAAGAAGAAGCTTTATTGTCATTTGTACTGAATACAATGAAATTCCGTTTGGCAACATCTCTCAAGTAGCAGCATACACGTCAGGTAAAAGTTTAAAAACAAGATAAAGTGCAATTGAAGTTTACAAATAGATAAATAATAAATTAGACAAACAATGACATTCCAGTAATATTGAAGGAAAATCAAATATGCTGGCCACTTGGGTCAGCTGTGTGCATTGATGTGCGTGTCAAGGCAGCTCGATAATGTGGTTCTGCCTCTGCAGTTTTGTTTTGTTTCGATTTTGTTTTGTTTTTTTCGTGATCCCACTCTGCTTGAGCATCGCACCATGTAATCCCCCAGTACCGATCTGGAAGCAGTTGTTAAGTTAGGCCTGTAATGAAAATCCTCTCTGCCACTGTGGACAGTAATCAAACCTAAACCAGCCACCGATGAAGCTGATGGGAGCCAGGGTCTGATGGAAACAGAAATAAAGGTGTCTGTAACTTCGTAGTTTGGAATGAATCATCATTTTGACCAGCTTATGGTAAAACTCTTTGAGTAAGGACTTAATCAACTGCAGCAATTTCATATAAATTATCATTATAATACTCTCTAAGAGATGTATTGATCTGATTTAACCATGAGAACCAAATATTTGCATATTTGCATTTAACCATGCAAGTCTTACATTTAGTTCCAAACTTCTGATCTGGCTTTGCTGAACTCTGCTTGAAAGGGCTGCAACCTTCATATCTACAGAATTCAAGGTTAACACTCTTGGCCATTTTACGTATATAAGGTAAATTATCTACTGTCATAATAATCTACTAGTAGCAACTACCACTAGTGAACTACTAGTAGATACTACCATGGTCATGATGGTAGATCGTATCATAACCATGATAGCATCTACCATCATGTGGAGCTGAGTCTTTATGAACTTGCCATCAGGTATTACAGTCTGGTTGTGGTCGGTTAGAAAACCCAAGTGAGTGGAAGTCAGCCTCACATTGGTCCTGTCTAGACTCAGTGTTTACATAGCTATCCACACAGCGACACACGCACTTGGCTGCGGCACGCATTGTCGTTGTCACTCTGTCGTGACTTGTGCAGCCGAGCGAGTGTACAAAGTGACAACTTCAACAAGACAGGAGAGAAATGTGCCCAGAAGCTGCTGTGTTGACCCTTGAAACAATCGAACTGACTGTGGATTCTTTCCACTGTGGCCACACGAATCACTTCCCCTCCGCCTGCAGCATATTTAATGCAAAACGTTACCAATAAAAAAACAAAAAAAAACAAGAGAAAGTGTGAATGTCAACACTAGAAAAAAAAAAAATCCTCCTCCGTGCAGGGCGGCCTGTCGGTGGACTCAATCTCCGACCTGGTCGAGAGTCAGTCTCGACTGCTGGAGGCGCTGCAGCTCTCCCACCCGGCCGAGCTGGAGCTGAAGAAGACGGGAACGGAGGGCAGGACCCAGAACAAGCTCAGCCTCAACCCCATCTACAGGCAGGTGCCGCGAGTGGTGGAGAGGTGCTGCTGTCACATCGAGACGCACGGTGAGAGACGCTGCTGCTGTTCACGCTGCTTTGACTGAACTGATGGCATAGTTCTCGCTAGATTCACTCTTTGTGTGCGATGAAATGAAGTGATTTTTATTAATAGGTGATTTTACTTAATTCTGTGATCCACATGAGCATTAAATATGCCAGGAGTATAACGTTATAAGAAGGCCTTTAAATGTTTGTATCTCAGGTAGGTTTTCATGCAATTGTATGTGAACAATTTCAATAAAGATGAGTAACTTGAAGAGAATGAGACTGTTTCTCCTACTTCCTGTGTCCCCAGGGCTTCAGACTGTGGGAATTTTCCGAGTTGGTAGCTCAAAGAAGAGAGTGAGACAGGTGAGCACACTGGCTATTCACTCTCATTTACCCTCAGCTGGACAGTTGTGGAATGAAATTTAGATAATTTTAGGAATGGCCATGCATGTAATATATAGGTAGAAGCACATTTGACAGGTTGTGTGTTTTTATAGAAAGTTTTCTGAGATGTTTCTGCTTTTGTCATACTTCTGGTGTCTTCGAAATGTGGCTTTTTAAGTTTACAAAGCAGTAATCTAAAAGGTCAGCGTGTGTGAGTGTGTAGTGCGTCATCTAAAAATAATCTGTCTCGAAAAAATTTTTAAATAATACAAAAAAATGGTGAAATCGTTTGATTAAAGATCAGATCCAAAATGTTCACCATATTTACATTTCATAGAATTGACCGATAGACTGATACGAATCCCTGTTCATCCATCGCAAATACTGTCGGAACATTTTTAGCTCCAACTGTCCAACTCCACTAGATAGTGACACAAGATGTCGTGTCACACCTACAGACCAGGAGGAATAACTGCTGCCCATAAAACCATATCGGATTTTCCAAGTAGCTGGAAAAGAAAAAAAAAAAAAAAAGAAACGCTCAGCACTAAAACGGACTATTAGTTCATGCATCACAAAGTAGCACACTGGCGAAGCCATGTTTTATTATGGGAAAGAATCGTGTTCCATCAGTCTTCACCTAACAGGCCGAATACAAAAATAATCTTGAAGTGAAATGTTAATGATGTGTGATATCCTGTTTTGGAGAAAGTCTGACCATCAGGGAAGAGGAACCTCTGTGTTACCTCGGTGTGTGATCATCTCTTCCTCTGTGTGTGTGTGTGTTCCCCTCAGCTGCGGGACGACTTTGACATGGGGGCCGACGTCCAGCTGGACGAGGAGCACAGCGTCCATGACGTGGCGGCTCTGCTCAAAGAGTTCCTCAGAGACATGCCTGATCCCCTGTTGCCCAGGGAGCTCTACCCCGCCTTCCTGCACGCCAACTGTGAGCATGGACACACTCACACACTGGACACACTCACACACTGGACGCATGGCACCTCTGCAACGTCCATCTCCGCATGTGCAGAATGATGACCCACTTCTTTTCTGTTCGCCCGGCAGTGCTGAGGGGAGCGGAGCAGCTTCAGTACCTGCAGCACCTCCTCTACCTGCTGCCCCCCTGTAATTGCGACACCCTGCTGCGACTCCTCAGCCTGTTACACACCGTGCACAGCTACGCACAGGACAGCATAGGAACAAATGACGAGGAGGTAAGCAGCGGTTGTATTCAGATTAGTGCTGACACACCTTTAGCACTAAAGGTAAATACAGTACAATACTGTTAGTACAAATATAAGCATAACAATCTTATGATATTACACAAGAAGCAGCACTTCAGCTCTTTGCTATCTTCAACACGGTATTTTATTTTGTGTCTGTTTGTTCCATGACTCTTGGTCAGATTAGTGGTTGTCCCGATATGTGCAAAGACCTGTCTGCACTGACAGGTGGTTCACTCTGTCAGATGCATAAAAAATATTTGAATGAATACATTTTACATGTTTAGTTTGTGATTTCGTCACTCATTTAATAATAACTAGTGTTAGAATGAATGGAATGTGTGTGTGATCATGGAGTTTAGAAATTCACATTGTTTTAATTGAAAAGTTGAGCAAATCAGCTTCAGCTTCACTCTTCCCTCCTCCTCCTCCTCCTCCTCCTCCTCCTCCTCCTCCTCCTCCTCCTCATCCTCATCCTCCTCCTCCTCCTCCTTCCATGCAGATCCCTGGGAACAAGATGACAGCTGCCAACCTGGCAGTGATCTTCGGGCCCAACCTGCTGCAGAAGGAGCGAGGAGCAGACGCCAATCATCACATCTACGCCATGGGCATCGAAGACAGCACCGCCATCATCAACGTGACTCTGGTGCTCATACAGAACTACAGGAGGCTCTTCACAGTACGTCCAAGCACATTTCAAATTGTAAAATTTCACACAACAACAAAAAGAAAACATAAAAGTGTTACAAGGGTTTTTTTTTGTTTGTTTGTTTTTTATTTGGGGGGGGGGGTATCTGGAAACATATAAAGTCCGCTTTGGTGTGGTTTCCATCGCTGAAGAAAATGAATATTCCACTATCGGCCCTGTTTACATGCAGCTTTACACACATTCAGATTTCTGCAAAATACAGCAGTCTGGACAGAAAGATGTGGATTTGTGGACACAATTAATGCCAAGCCATTCTTTTTTATGGCTTTACATGAGAAAGTCACAAAAACCTAAGCTACTGTTTACATGACCTGTGTCAAATTAGGGATATTGTCATCTTCGGAAAAATGGCGAAGATCGGTCAGTAAATCAACAGAAAAAAGAAAAAATGAGGAACATGTCATTCTCCTGGGATCATTGAACAGACAGACTTCTAGTAAGTGTTTGCGCTATATTCCTCTACAATGTGTGGCTGTGCAGGTTTCTGCAGAGCTTCAGCAGGAGGTCCTAATGAGTCTGATCCAGACAGACCCCGACATCATCGACTATCTGTTGCGGAGGAAGCTCAGGTAAGAGGCAGCAGGCAGTCGTGGCCCGTCTTGCTTCACTGTGAGCGCAGACAGAACTCATAAAGCTACATTCTGTTGCAGCGGCAGTCATCTCACTCTGGATGGCAGCGGTGAGCCTGGAGGTCGCCGTGACACCGGAGCCTCTCTGGACTCTGTGGGGGCCTCCAGTGGGAGTTTATCCCCACTGGAGCCGCCTTCGCCACTCTTCCCGCCAGACGGGAGCGGTGGCGAGGGCAGCCTGACGAGCGAGGTCTTCCTCAACGTGCTCAAACTGAACCAGAACCGGAAGCGGCAGGAAACGAAATACGGTATGTGTATAAACCTGTAATGTTTAAAACGGGTTGGAGAACCCGAAAATTAACCATCATTTTTGAATATACTGCGAAAAAGCAGTTTAAAAAATAAATAAATAAATAAATCATGCATGGCTAGACTTTAGAAGTGAATTCATTCAAGTTAATCATTCTAATAATAATAAATAAATAATAAATAATAAATAAAATAAAAAAAATTCAACTGAACTTTAACTGAAAACTTAAAATATATTATTTACATTATTTACAGAGTTCTATATATTTATATTTATAAGGTCACAGTTATTAATTCATTCTTATTCTTTCTATCAAATTCTGCCCAGTTATTCATTATGCCAAATATACCGTTATTTTCCTCATTCCTAAAATCCGCATTGGGAACGTCAGTTTCTATTCTCTTGTCTGTCACAGAGATCAGTGCAGATGCCGTTGTTTATTTCACTAACATCATCATCATCATCATCAACATCATCGTCGTCATTTAAATCTTCTCTAAAAATGATAGTTACGTTGAAAAACAGTTTATATAAGCTGCTGCTGGTTCTTCAGACACATTCCTTATAAGGTTCTGGAGATGGGTATTCTTAAGGTAAATGCAGTAACACCACCATCTAGCGGTGAAAAATGGGAAGCGAGCGCGGTGGCGTAAAAGCCTTCAGCTGTGTGTGTGTGTGTGTGTGTGTGTGTGTGTGTGTGTGTGTTGTGTTTTTTTTTTTAATAACATATCTCTTTAAAAAAAATATATATATATATATATATATATATATATATATATATATATATATATATATACATATATATATATATACATGTTTTTACTTTAAACTATCAAATTATTTCAACTGCAATACCTGTATTTTCTTGCACTTCTTCAACGTGCTTTGCTTACAAAGTCAAACACGTGCAGGTGTTCACACTTTGTCGTTTGATCAAACCAGGTGACGTCCCTCCGGGTAAATCCATCCGCCACATGCGTCAGTTCCACTCCCATCACAACCTGCTCAGCCTGGCGCAGCCCTCGCTGGCCTCCAGACTTCAGGGCCCGGAGACGGACTCCCCCGAGCGCAGGGCCACCCTGTGCTCCACGCTGGGCTTCACCCTGGGCGGCGGTGGCGGCGGCGGCAGCAGCGGCAGCAGCTCCAGCCTCAGCGGCTCCACGGAGAGCAGCATCTGGGTGAGGCAGACGCCGCAGGAGGAGGGCAAACAGTCGCCGGCGGCGAATTTCTGGGACTTCTTCACGGGGAAAGGGTCCAGCTCGGAGACCATGGTATGATGAAGGCTGAGGAGAAGAAGAGGAGCGGAGGAGACGTGGAGGGTGCGAGAGGTCAGAGATCAGCGGGGGATAATTGGTGAACTGGTGATGGACGCAGCGGTCATGACTTCATCATGAAAGTGTGTGTGTGTGCGCGCGCGTGTGTGTGTGTGCGTGTGTGCGTGTGTGCAGACAAGGCGGGCATCTTCTTGGTGTCGAGACTTTTCATGATGGAGCAGCAGTTCAAAGAACAACACGGTTGTGGTCATAAAGGGGAAGACAGAGTTCATGTGGACGTGCATATAGGAAACACAGCGCTGTAAATATTTTGTTACTGAATGTTGAGAAATACACACACTTCTTACCTTTTCTCCTCCGAGGACCATTTAAAAGCACCACTGCGATGGACATGGCGCCCCCATCTGTCTGGTTCTTGTCTCAACTAACTTTGAGTTCACAAGAACTCAAGGTCCAGTTCTTGTGAACTGGACCTTGAGTTCTGTAATAATAATAAATCCATCAATAATCTCTCGTCTTCTGTTCCTTTCCTCTTCCAACATACTGTATATACATAAGAAACATATAGTCTGCCATTGTGAACTTCTTCTAGTGTGTGTGTGTGTGTGTGTGTGTGTGTGTGTGTGTGTGTGTGTGTGTGTGTGTGTGTGTGTGCGTTGTTAGATAGGCAAAGGGCAAAGTTATCCGTACGCACTGGGTGTCCATGGCCGAGCTGCCACTGTTATGTCAATAAATCCTGAAGCTACATTTACTCGATTCTACACATTCCTCTCTCTGTTCACAGTTTGGATGTCTTTGGTTTTCATGGTTACTTTTCTGTAGCCTGCAAAAACTAACATCTGGCAAAATCGTACTGCTATGAAACCACGAGCTCGCCAATTTGTGGTTTGAAAGGATTTCATGGACTTTGCACTTCAGGTTTAAATGACATCCAATGTGTTTTGTAAAAATGTAACGTGTACACTTGGCTTTGAGCAGTGAATTCCATAACAAGGCCTGCACAAAAAATGTAGGTTAAAAAAAAAAAAAAAAAAAAGAAGGTTCAGCACTGGCACTGTTTTACTGCAATTTGGTTTTCCCCCATGTTGCAAACATAAGATCACCTTGTAGTTTCAATGCATGAAGGAAATTGAATAACAGATATGACAGCTTTCCAAAATTAGTTTGCAGTTTCTGCAACAACAACAAAAAAAAAACCTTCAATATTTGTCAGAAATTGCAGTTATTTGATGTCCGATTCGCCAGTATGTCATATAGCAGCCGCTCTTCTGTAACTTGCCAACATCTTAATGTAAAATATAAAATCTAGTCTCACTTACTCGCTCTCAAGCACCAGCTGGACACACTGGGCCGCAAACACCTATTGAGTCTTTTTTCAGTGAATGTTTTCTGAGGACATCTGCATTTGTCAGCCACTTTGAACATAAACATGCTGTTTTTCATTCCTGGGCCGTATTTGGTCTCAGTCTGCCGCTGTCGGAGAATTAAGACACGCCAGTGAGAGAATCGGGAGCTCATGGTCCGACACTCCAGGAGTTTGGAATCATTCCAGCTCCACCCCAGAGTGTCACCATCTCGATCAATCAATCTGTCTATTTCACATGGTGACCATTTTAACAATAAACTACGACACATTAAGAATTCACATTTTCGACTGCTCTCATTCCGCCACTTGAGGGCAGCATTTTTCACATTGCTTGTTCTTAATTTTTACTTTCACATCCATACAGAGATTAATAACTGCTTAAGGGTTTTTTTTGTTTTTGTTTTTTTTTCAGAGTAGTGCCAAACAGCAGGTGTGTTTTTCTCCGTCTTTAATGCTGTACAGAGATTTTCCCCCACACCTGAACGCGTTTCTTTGCCCAAACTTGCACGGATTCCAACCTTCCGCCTCAGCAGGACTTCCTGCACCTTCCTGCAGACTGCTTTGAGGAAATATGAGATTTCTTTTGTAATCGTCTCTCGTGGTGTCCATTTTTCTATGTTTTAAATATTTCCAAGTGTGTCATCCTTTAACAGAGTGTACCAACTACCTGAGCATTAAATGTCGGACTGTCTCTCTGTCTCATTGCTTGTTGCTGAATGCTGGAGGGCAAGCAAGTACATATATACATATACACACAGAAATACAGGCATACATACTGTACATGGTACCCCCTGTCTTTTTGCACACCTAACTGTATTCACTGTTTACACATTTAGGAAGAAGAGAGGAGAAAAAAAAAAACTTCTTCACTACGTGGACTTCACAGTACAAACTACAGTGTTTAGACTGCTGAACCCAGCAGCTGCGAACCTTATACAGTACTTATTGCACGTGGTGAGCACTTGACTATTGCATCACTGTTATCAATCTTCTTCTTCTTCTTTTTTTTTTTTTTTTTAAATCCCACACTTCAGTAGATCAGTCAAATTATATGTTTGTAGTACCATCAAACCATTGAAATGAACCCAATAACTCAGGACACGGCGCTGTGGACACGGGAACATCACATCTCTCAAGTCAGTTTGTGTTTTATTTCAGTCAGGATTCCATTAGAACCAGCCATCATTCCCAAACCTCACTGCATGAACATGTTTCCACAACGTACATCAGAGGGCAGCAGCTCAGAAATGACGACGCGCGATTCATCATCTGAACTCAATTGACTGTACAGAAACTTTCAGAGAAGACTCAACCAGTCAGATCAATGGAACCGTCAAACGAGGCGTTCTCTCCCCCCCCCAAAAAAAAGATAGACCAGCTGGTCTAAATGGGAGCAAAATTGCAAGGTTATTAATAACTCATGTGATTATGTTTCTCACATTTTGAATCAATCAAACACAGTTATCAGACAGTTGAGTATTTCCTGAAGTGTGTTTGTAAGGCTGCTGACACTTTGCCCACTAGTTGTAACATCCAAAAACGGGGCGTCAATATCACATTCAGTGCCTCTCCGCCTTCACACACCGGCTTCAAAACATTTACATTCCTGGTGAATCTGAAGACAGGATTGATGTGGAGCGACAGCTCAAAGAACAGAGTCCCTACAGTTGGCAAAAGAAAATCCACACAGGGAGCATATTAGTGACTAAATGTTTGTGATTTTTTCCTTTTTCCGCTCGACAACCTTGCAGAAACACTCGGCTACCTGGAAGCCCTGAGAGGCAAGTAAAGGCTGAAGGGAAATTATTCAAAGATGAAACACTGTGAACGATGACTCATGTCAAAATTGATGTCATGTAAAACATTTTGTCGTAACACTCACGTTTTTGCTTTTAGTACTTTTCCAAATGATAATGTAAATGGTAGCCTTGTCAAGTTGTGACTGTGTCATTCTTGTCACTTATTCTCTGTAAAACAGGAAAAACTCACAGACATTTAGTCTTCCATTAGTGTGCTTTTAAAGTGAAACTTTTTTTTTCCTCCTTAAATACAGTGGTATAACAGTTTTTGGTCAGTTGCATCCTGCACAGCAGTTTCTTCAAACTTGAATCAAGTCAGACAGGTGTTTGTGTATTACTAGTGTAGCCAATCAGACAACACACAGGAGCTAATAACGCTTTGGGTTGTTGGAATTGACTTTCCCTGCGTGTCATTCGTAATTAGAATAAAAATTCATTCAAGATAAAAAGTCCACAAACAATTTCGAATCCAAGTCTGCTTATCATTTTAAGCATGTAAATATTTATATTCAAATAATAACATCTGTATTTATGTACACATTAACATCTGCTGTCACACACTTCCAAATCAAACCAAAAGCGATTTGTATCATTTCTGAAGTGGCCTACACAAGAACGGTAGACTGGACAAATAAGTGAATTATAACAAACAACTGAAAGTTCTAATAAAAAAAATATATATAACAGAATATTCATAATTATAATACTAATAAAAAAAAAATCTTAATGGTAATTAAATAAAAATATTTGTTTTAAATGGGTTTTCAACTCTTGTGCCATTTAGGAAAAGAAAAAAAAAACACTTCAACCAGATTTTTGATGGTGGAGACATTTGAAAGTTTGGCCACAAGTGCTTTTCATTAAACTGAATTTTCTTTCAAAGTCAGAATCAAAACAAGCTCCACTCTCAATTTGTGCTTGATTTAGCTCAAATATGCTAAAGGTGTGAAATGTAAACCCATCACTTGGTCCAACTCCTGCAGCAGCCCTTGATTTGGGTCAGAACTCATGTAGAGATTTGGAGCAAAGCAGTGGGGGAATGTGGCCTTCAATTTTCAACTGAGGAGAAAAACCTTCTTATGAGTCGTTTATGGAATTTGAGCAACAAATGACAATTTTTCTGGGCTTCTGATAACAACATCTGGAACTTTGGATTAGGAATTGACTTGAAGTGCTGATGTCACCGCGGCCCGATTGTTCAGTTGATTTACTATGGGGTCGTGATTAACAGAGACGGTCCTAAGAGAATACATGCTGCTGAATCACGTGTGCGCCAGCAGAACATCTCACTGAACATCAACCAGTCAGAAACCAGACTTGAGGTCCTTACACACCAGGCAACAGGCCAAGCCACGCAAATAAACAACGCAAAAAGAAAATTTTTCGCCTGCAAATTTTTCCTGTACACAACTAGCGCAAAGGCAAATATGTGTATAAGATGCTAACATCATTTTGATTGGTCAGAGGTCGAGCCGTTCGCCTTTTCGCTTCCGCAAAATTCTACACAAGAGCGAAAAAAACATAACGGCCACTGTTTCGCTCCTTGTTAATTCCCTTGACTTCAAGGTTTTTCTTTTTTAAAAAACAACAAATTATTTGCCTCGCCGATTCGCTCCCGGTGTGTAAGGACCGTTACAAGTGACTTTTGCACCGCAAGCCATTTCTCTTCAACAATCCAGTTCATTTTCAAGGTGATCTGACGTCAGCAGAATTCACTGTAAGCCATCGTCCCAATGAAGTTGGAGGCAAACTCGTTGGCCAAGTGTAGAAAAACATTCAGAAAGGGATCAAACCCAAACACCATGCATTTGGTTTCTTTGTGCGTTAAAAATGAGGCGAGAGGAAAAAAAAAAGAAAAGAAAAAAAAAGTCTGGAATACTGGCGAGCTTTAAGGAACAGGAAGTACAGGCTAACATGATGTTTGGTCTTCCATCCTGACTCAGGATGGCTCTGCTGTCTTGCCCAGTCGCAGTCTATCCTCAACTACTCACTCACTCACTCACTCACTCACTCACTCACTCACTCACTCACTCACACACTCCCTTGGTCACTTCATATTTGATATAGTTGACTAGCAGGGGTCCACGTCAGCAGACTGTGAGCGCCGCTGGGTTTGGGGGAGGGCTTGAAGAGGCTGGAGTGGAAAAACACGTTATGTAAAAGCTTCTGACTGTGTGCCAGCGGTGCAGCTGCACCAGAAGGACTCGCACCAGCGTCACACTGCACTGTGGGCTTCTCCTCGTATCCTGCGAGAGGAGGAGCCCACTTTGCGACGACGCGACTGGCAAAAGTTTGGACGCACGCTGGGAATTGAACGTCTCTTCTTTCATTCTCATGACTATTGACACTGCAGCCAATGCCACTGGGGACATCTGGGCATCGTGTCGCCCAGCAGTTAAAAGCTTTACTTGCCCGTTAACCAGTCTCAGTCTGTCTCTCTCTCCCTACAGACACACAGCTCATGCTCTATTACTCCTCTTATTTTTTTTGCGCCTCCTTTATTTCTGGTTGAATAAATCATTCGCTGCCTTGTGCTGTGGCGTCTCTCTCGTCTTTGTCGTGGCTGTTGGAGCCGTCAGGCTGTGACAATTTGTTATGTTCATGCTTCATATGCAATTCCAGATCATCTAAAATATAAAACTTGTTTGAGTTATTTCTATATGTGTGCATTCATAGTTTTGATGCCTTGAGTGACCATCTCCAAGGTCAACAGTCATGAAAATGAAAGAAAAACCGAGACATCAGAAGAATGTGTCCAAACCTTTGACTGGCAGTGTACATGAAGACAATGGTTTACCTCTTATTTATAACTTTTTAACACTTTAATATTTATTGTTTTTGTAATTTAACTGTCATTTAGGATTCCTTGCATGTGGAAAGTGCTCCTCGCTCTTTTGCTTAAACTGTATTTCTCTTAAATTGTCTGACTGCACTGAAGGAGGGAAGCTTTTCAATTTCCTTCTGCACTGTACGATGACAAAGGTCATTCTGTATTGTGAACTCACGGTGCCGGCGTAATAGTGTACGTAAGTTTACACGCGGTAAAAAAAAAAATAATAATAAAAAACTCATAAAAACCCAACGCAAAGCGCTGAAGGATGCACACGGCCAGGTGAAGAGAGCGATGACAAACCAAGCGTGTGATGGTCACTCTGCGGCGATGTCAGCCTCTTGGATCGCTGGCTGCCTTCCGTTGCTGAAGCCCCAGTGCAAAGCCGGCGGTGGGTGGGTGGGTGGGCGGTCCCCCCCTCCCGCCTCGCCTGCGTTAAGGTGCTGTTTGCAGAGGAGTCGCACGTCTCTGATCCAGGAGGCTGCCACGCCACCGTCACCGCACCTCGGCCCGGCGGCGCTCCAGTGCAAAGCTCCGCCCACAGGGATACTTATGTGAGCTTACTGGGTGGAGGGGGAGGAGCTTGCTGCAGCCCCAAGTGCCCCCACCACACACACACACACACACACACACACACACACACACACACACACACACACACACACACACACACACACACACACACACACACACACACACACACACACCCCTGACAGTCTGTTGGTGGGGTTCACCACTGGCCGGCTCAGTCTCTGGACTGGTAGAACAGGATGTATCCCGACTCAGAGTTCTTGGAAATGTCAGACGTCAGACCGTAGAACTCCTCGATTGCCTGCGCATCAATTTTCTAAGGGGGAAGAAAAACAGAGTTCTTAGTGTTCTTGTAACAAAGTTTGCTTTGTAAAGTAAAGCAGGCCTCATGGTTCACTGCTGTGAAAGTTGGAAGCCTCGTGGAACAGTTATACAACTCTATTACCTCCAACCGCAGCTGCGTTTCCGTGACAGTTTCTTTTTGCAAAATAAAAGCAATATTTCTAAAAATCTCGACAAAGTACAATTGCGATTTGCAGGCGTTTCCATTGAATGGTGTGAAGTGCATAAGCCGTCATTCTCGTAAAATCTCGTTTGCTTTTGTTTGTTATATTTTTCTCTTTGATGACTTTCAAAATGAAATTTCACTGGAAGTCAAATGGTCATGTGACCCCGCACGTTGATGTGAACAAAGTGCTTCCATAACACTTTTGCGATATAGCTCTATATGGACAGGTCTGAAAAACCACCTCATGAGACGTCAAAACCTTTGGGCCGTATTTGAGAGGTTTTTCAAAGTTTAGCGGTTTCCAGTTTTTTTTATTGCCATATTTAGGTTCTGGCAAATCTAGAGGTCATGGAATCGCAGCTACGGACACTAGCAGCTCTAATCAAAGTGTCTTTGGAAAAAGGGTGCAAAAGGCAGAGCACTGAACTGCTACGCAGAGAATAAATCCCATCAGACCATAGAAATTTGAATTTAGTGTTTCTGTTCCACAACCGCTGAAGTGTATTCTCTGTATCCAAAGGAACTGAGCCAGTTTTCCCAACAGGACCAGATGTTGGGGTGGTCCCCCTTCCCAACACAGGAGGGGGAGAGCAGCAAACTGCCAGTGCGATGTGGAGGCTTTCAAAGAAAATATTTTGTCAATTTGTCAAGTGACCACAAAATAATAAGTGTAGGACACTTTGAACACTATGATATTCCAGGTCAAGGCTACATTGAAATGTAGCTTCTTCTTCTCTCTTTTTTATTTTTTTATTTTTTTTAAATCTATATATTAACAAAAATGTTTTTAAAATGATTTTAATGGGAAAACACAATTAAACCTTGTAATCATTTTTTCCATGTGGTTTCTCTGACACAAATCACACGGAGGAAACTTGAAATTTTTGTCAAGCATAATGCACGCTCAGTAACCCGATAGCTTTATTGCTAAGCCATCAAATCGTTCTTCACATATAAAGAAAATGAACTGAGCATGTGTGCATGTGGCTGACTGAAGATTAACTGAAGTGAATCACACATCCTGCCAAAACCACATTGAAATGTGCTTTTATTAGAGTATGAAGGCTCGTTTTGACGGTGCCCACATTCATCCTCTCCGTTAAACACAAGTCAGGACGGTCAGGACGGACAGCAGATGTGCTTCGTGTAGGACAGAACACAATGCAATGTTTGGACAGCTGACGGGTATTTTAGTGAACGGACGGATTCTTGACTATTTTCCCTCTCTTCACTTGCCATCACCGGAGCAGCAGAAGCAGAGCTCTTCAACGAGTTCCTTGTGGTTTCCTATCCGACAGACGGTGTTTAGACTCATGGCTGGAGGTCCATTGCTTTACAATTCTGGATATGACTGCAGTCATCACTGTGTGGCGGCGTTGGCCAGGCAATAATACAGCTGCTATTTATTCATTTTCTCACTTCTTCCTAGGGCTGTCCCGATCCGATATTGATATTGGATATCGGTCCGATATCAGCCAAAAAAGGAATATCGGATTATATCGGACGTCATCTTAAGTCTCCGATATTAACACTCCGATAGAAAGAAGTCCATTCTACTCCGGCGAAAAAAGAATCTCCACATCATGCTCGGACTGCAGAAAGTGGAGCTGGAGGAGTCAGGGTCATCACCAGTTTAGCTAGCTGACAATATTGTTTTGTTGTTTTTTTGTTCCTGCTCTCAGTTGTTTTCAGAATATACGAGCAGTAAACTTGTTAATTTGTTTTGAATTGTTTGCACTATAAGTTATTTGGGTCATTGTTCACGGCCTCCTGATTTATTTTTTAATTTATTTTTTTTATTCCGCAGTTTTTTTTTTTAAATAATTGTTAATAATAAGTGGTATGTTCTCCAATACAACTGTTTTTGACTTTTATTCTCTGTTTGAGTAATATCACTTGATGCTGCCTTTTTAACACTCCACACTACAGAATAAAGAATGAAAGTATGTTTCTTTTGTAGCATGCTGATATCGGATTGATATCGGGATCGGCCGATATTCAAGGTTGAAATATCGGTATCGTATCGGAAGTGAAAATATAGCATCGGGACAGCCCTACTTCTTCCCAAACACCTCTCTGCTTTGCCCTACTACCATCCCACTACCTCCCCACTACCTGGCTTCATACCAGCAACTGCAACTGACCATTAGTTTTGTTGTCAACTAATCCATCGATTATTTTTTCGAAACAAAAAAAAGAATCCACTTTGTTGCAGCTGAGACTAAAGGAAAACAAAAGGAAAACTCGGTCTCACCTCTACGATGTCATCATCGAAGAGCAGCCAGAAGCCGTGGCTCTTGACGATGGTGATGTAGTGTCCACGGTTGGGACCACTGCAGAGTGAGGACAGGCGAGAGCAAAGACCAGTGAGATACTTGGCACGATGCACCACGAGAGACACGTCACAATGAACCCATCTGCCAACTAGACTCTCAAAATCACCAGAACCACACATCTGGAAATGTTCTCAACTTTGACAGTGATGCTGAATAAATGCCAACCTAAAAACAAAGAAGGTTTTTGGATTGTTGGAGCCGATGGACAGAAAACAATAGTCACCTGCCACAGTGTACTACAACGGCCACCAGGTCGTACATGCGGTCCGGGTTGGTGGCGTCCCCAGACGTGTTGAAGAGGCGGAGCTCCAGGGGGAAGACAACGCGATATGACAGCTTGGTGTAGCGGTGCAGCTGGTCCATGTACTTAAAGCGCTTGAGGTGGAGGGCGAGGATCATGGGCAACTTCTTCACTCGCATTCTGATTGAGAGAGTGTTTGAGTGAGACGAGCAGCAGCAGCAGCAGTCGGCTGGTGAGGACAACGCTGTGAGAACGGAAAGACTTGCCTTCTGCAGTTTGTCCATGACAAAGAACGTCAGAGGAACAAATAACGCGTGAAAGCAAACTGTGCACACATTAAAGCTCGGCGGCGGTGACGGCAGCGTGAGGAAGTGTTTATTCCTGCAGACTGTTTGTTGTCACACTGTGGATAAACATTGCACACACACTCCAGTTCAGCAGCCAAGAGCAGAGACACGACAGCTTGCACACTCACTCGCGCTCTCGCAAAGACGAAAGCCGCTCACTCGACCTTTTTTTGCTCTATGAAGGCAGAAACCAAAGCAGGACGGACTCTTCTGTGATTGGTCCATTTTGGACCGATGAGATTTGAGGTTTTGACAGCTGGAGCGGATAAAGACGTCTGTTTTGACAGAGAGAGACGTTTCTATTCTATTCTAGTAAGCTGCAGTCTGAACCACTACCAAAGCAAGATGAGGAACAAATTACATAGAATGAATTTGCTGGTCATATTAGGGAAATATACTCGTATGTGACACCCACTGCAACCCCTCCCGGAGAGAAAGGTTCCTGGTCTGTGTCTCCCTCCCTCCCTCTTCTCTTCCCCTACTTTAGGGTCTTTAGTTTTCCCTCAGGGTAGAGCGTCTTGCCTCTGTCTTGAACGTAAAGGCCTTTGAAGTCAATGTGAATTTGGGCTAAAGAACTGACTGACTGATAAATGAGGCCAAATTTCCTCACTTAAACAATGTATAATCTTCAAAGAGGAAATGGAAAACAACACAGTGCATCCAAAGCCCGGCTGACTCTCCTTTGTTCTCACTATTTCATATCTTTATTTGAACATTCACCCGGCTCTTTAGTTTTGTCATCTTCAGTAAAGATTTAAGGGGGGAGGGGGGGAGCAGCAGAGATTCCAGAGCACTGGAGGTTGAAAATGGACCAATGACAGAGCAGTGCGCCCTGCCTTGGTTTCCGCCCACATCGTGTAAAAGTCCATCTAGCAAGTGGCCAGATTTGTTGTGCGCTCACAGCTGTTGTGTTGCTGCTCTCAGCTGCTGAACTGGAGTGCATGGACGGTGTGCATGTGTATCCAGGGCTCTCAAAATATACAATTGGTTTCCTTGCAAGCAGAAAATTATTTAGTTAGAAGTTTTTGGACACCATGAAAATTTTACTCAATCCCAATTATTGTCATTGAACGTTTGCAAGACAAAACTCTTTGTGTGTTTCAGAAGGTTTGGCTGCTTCAGGGGGACACAAACAAATTACAATGTTGTTGCTTATTGTTAATAACACAAAATAAGAAAACTACATTTTCATGCTTCTTGTACACTGAACAGTGCATGTGCACTTGAAGACTGAAGAACGTAAATACAATACATCATAAATGTCCAAAAACTTTTGTTCCAGCTGCACAGTAAACTTCAAAAGGAGAGAGGAGAAAGGTCAGAATATAACAGCAAGCTGATGACGCTGTCCAACCTTTTTTGGGCTTCCTGTTTGCTGCGACACTGCTCACAGTAGTATTTGTATTCACTGCATAACGTCTCTGTGTTGCTGAAGCCCCTGTTGAGAAGAGACACAAATGCAAAAACCACTTTAGCCAATTTCAGGTGGGTGCAGCAGGCTGCGGCCGGCCGGCCGGCTGATCGGAGGCGGCCGCTACCTGAGACAGTGCGTGATGGAGGTGTTCTGCTCCACGTCCACTGACAGATCCAGGAAGTCCTCATCTTTACTGCTCACCTGCCGTGCAAACAAGAGGTCATTGTTTTGTGATGCAAAAAGCAAACTGTTTTAAAGAGCCAAACTCCCAGCCTGAAGAAATTCTTCTGGGAACTTACAGCTTCACAGTTAAGGCAGCGCGTCTCATTGGTCAGTGTTCCCTGGAAGATCTCGTGGACCCACGTCTGCTGCGTCTCCTTTCCTCCATCCCCGTCTCCTCCTCCTCCTCCTCCTCCTCCCCCACCTCCTCCGCCCTCGCCGCAACCTCCTGCGCCACCTCCTCCACCGTTCTGCACCAGCTTTCCATTCTGCTGTCGTTCCTGGCTCTTCTCCTCCTGGAGCAGGTCGGCGATGGTGTTGAGGAGGTAGTTGAGGAATTCGTGGGCATCCTGCTGCATGTAGTTGTCAAAAAGCTCTGAGGGGGGCCACATTTGGAGAGGCAGTGATGAGAAACATTGATTGAATATTGAACATTTGGGGGGGGGGGGGGGGGGCACCAAGGAAACAACAAGAGCAGCTGCATGCGTTGACAAGCAAAGCTAATTAAAATCTCTTCTTCCACATCATCTGTTTTCCGCTGCAAGACTTGCCAGACTGTTTTATATTTCCTCGGCTGTGATATTAATTTCTCAGCCGTGAACCTTCCCCTGCAGCCCTTACAGTATCTTTCCTCCTTCACTCCTTCACTGATCCGTGTGTGGCAAGGTCGTTGCATTAGGACAGTAAGCAATACCGAGGCCCCTTTTCTACTGCAGGAACTTGACTTGTTTAGCCAGGATTTTGATTACATGGAGGGAAAAAAAAACTTTATAAATCCCAAACTTCCCCTAAACAGTGCAGTAGGACTGGAGGGGCGGGGCTATGTGCTGAAGAAGTAGTTTAGGCACTTTTTTTTTTTACTTTCTTTTATTGCGATATTTAGGTTCTGCACAATTCTAGTGGTCATGGAAACGCAGCTGTTGACACTGTGCTAATATTTGCTAATAAAGACATTTTTGAGGGAGAAATACAGTTCCTATAAATGCAGATGGAGAAAAGGTGAAGTCACCATTTTCTTTTCTTAGTCGTGAGATGAACTTCTTGGGAGGGATGACACCAACTTTCTTCTTCTGTGTGGCAATACTGTTAAACAGATCGGCCAGACAGGTGAGGAGGGATTCCTTGCGACGAGGCTGAACCTTAAAAGAAGCAGAAATAACATTTAGACAGCTGAAGACGTTTCAATTACTGACAGCTCGACTCAACGTGACATTTTATGTGACACACACACACACACACACACACACACAGGTTAATAAACAGGAGAATTCTTCCTTCTCCTAAGGCAGTCAATATTATTGGACTAAATCCATTGTGATCCTGCACACCATGGAAACCTTTGATAATCTTAATGAAACAGGAAATTTTATGTGCATCACTCACTCCAAGTTTCGCATTAGTGCGGCTTTACAGAGGACAGTTCAACCTTCAGCCCAAACAAGACCCTGCTCACCCTGTCACTGTCACTATAGATACGAACTGTAGGAGTTCATTTGTGGCTTTGCTTGGTTTGAACGGAGCTGAATTTGGGAGAAAATATCTCTTTAACAAATGAACTTTGTGATTACCTGAAAAAAAAATCTCTCTTTATTCCAGCAAATGAATGTGCAAACACAAAAACAGCGTACAGAAAGTCACTTACTTTGTATGCCAACACCTTTTCCCTGAAGGGCCGACAGAAGTACAGGGCCTGCAGCACCGAGTTGCAGTAGCAGGTGTTGCCGAACTAGGAAGAAAAAAAACCACAACATGCAAAATGACATAAAAATGGAGGGAGTTTAGGAGGGGAGATTGTGACAGGCACAAGCTTAAAAATAACACTGTGGTTGTCGCCAATGGTACATACATTGACCAATCCAAAGTAGTGTTCATTCACGGGAAACTGTTCCGGTCCAATCTCCTTTTCCAAGGCTGAGGCATTGGCGCCCTGAAACAGCAGAGGAGATGCTTGAGTGGATTTTCTGGAAACATTGCAGGTTGTAAAAGAATCGATGACGTTTCCTCACGTCAACCTTTTTCTTCCTACTGCCGCCTCAGTTCCTTTCACTAATCTCCATTCTGCTAAGCTGTCAAAACAGCGTGTTGTGGACAAGAGCGCTAACTAAAACGGGCCATTAAGGTAATACAGCCCATAACATCATGTCATACGCTTGTGTTGTTCAAGGTCAATCTCTTTTCCAAGTAACCCAATTAGCGCAGCAAAGCAGTTCAGTGATTAAATATGTTTAAAGCACTGATGTGATTTTCACACTCAAAAGAAAGTAAGCCCCTGCCAATGACTGACCAATGACCATTCTAGTTATTTTCACAGTTAACCGAGTAATATTCTTTGTGCCTAGGTGTCCTATTGGGTGGGAGAACAAATACCAAATGGCGACCTTCATCAAGGCATTTGGTTGGATGACTCATGAAAACACCTAACATACCAAAATCCAAGACAAACTCGAGTCTATTGTAGTAACATTTAATGAGGCAAGTTGCCTGGCGTCAACAGAACACTTCTTGATTCTGAAGGTCAGTTGCTGTGCGCTTCTAGAAATCCCTGCCTGTATTAAGTGAGCAGAGAAAGAGGAGAGGGGTGATGATGATGATGATGATGATGCAGCTATTCCTTCCTCCACATAAGTGGAGCCACATTGTTATCACTCACCCCTGCAGCTCACACATGGTTATTTGTCAACCATTGCAGCATCCAAACACAAAGCGTACACACACACACACACACACACACACACACACACACACACACACACACACACACACACACACACACACACACACACACACACACACACACACACACACACACACACACCTGTGTTATAAACTGTTCAACAGCTATTTTGTTCAAAGCAGACAGTCTGGCTCTATAGCAGAGGGAGCAGAACTAACGTCAAGGTTGTGTTCCACCCTGGTGAAAAACAAAAACAAAAACAGATGCTGTTCATGAGCCCGGTAGATCACTGAAACATAAGCTCCGCCACAATAAAAGGCGCTGCTAAATTGCATCGCCAACACCTTTATATCCAAAAAAAAATTCAAATTCAAATCATTCAAATAAATATCTTGTCAATTTGATCAGAATATTTCTGTGTATTTAACACACATCTGGTTCCCAGTGGTGTGCTGTGGTTTGATCTCTGACACCCTCTGATTGTAGCGACAATTTGAGAATTATAATAATGATCAGAGCCATAAAGTCCACCCAAAATGACAAGCAGAACACCAGATCTTCTCAGCAATGACTGACTACTGGGCTTCACTTAAATGAAGTGCTTTGAAATTGTTCATTCTCTTTTTAAGCACAGCAAACATGCAGAAACCTCAAATTCCTCTGGACAAGCGCAAATATGCAAAAATTGCAAAACCAAAGAACATATTTGCCCTTGTCCGTTTAAGACCATGACTCGACTTGCATAACAAAATTAATTTAGTCTAATACGCTGAATGTTAGCATTCAGCATACTAATCAGGTTTAAAGGCCCCATATTAAACACGTTTTAACTCTGGACTCGGGCAGAGCAACCTGGCACAAAAAAATACCCTATAGTTAAATATACATATGTATATATATATATATATATATATATATATATATATATATATATATATATATATATATATATATATATATATACATATCAGTTAGGTAAATTTTTCACAATATGGCACCTTTAGGGTGGAGCATAACTGACGGTTTCCTTCAGTGTAGCTAATTTGCCAAAAAAAATATATATTGCCGCTTTTATTCATGAACAGATTGCACACTCATGCATGTGGTCCCAAGAAGGTTAAAGTAAGTGCTGCTGTTGCTGTCGGCCTAGAATCACAGCAGCCTACACGCTCTAAAAAGACTGCGGCACACTTCTCTGCAGCATCTGCCCGACCATATGTCAGCTCTGAAAAGTGCAGCGGGCATAAACAGGATGAGTTACAGTCACAAGTTAATCTTGTGGTTTTAAGATCCCTGGACTTGTTCTCAGACTGACGCATGCAGTAACATAACTTAAGATAAAAGTTAACTTGCACTGGATGTAAATTGAGCTGTCTGGCCTTTCTATTCTTCACAGTTCTGGAACCACCTTGCCAACAGGTGGATGCCCTTCAGCCACAGAGGCTTTACTGAAGCAATCAATGTTGAAAATGCCCTCAGAAAATCCATTCAGAAAGACGAGACTGATTGAAAACTCATGATTTAAACTCGTTTGATGTGTGGTTGAATGCTCAACAAACCAAGGTGACATGACAGCTGTCTGGGGAATTAAAGCACTTTATAAGTTTAACGCACAAACTCGGAAAATAGCCGGGAGTTTTACGACCAAAAGTAAAATAATGTGTTCTCAATGTTGAAAACGAAAACCTGGAAAGTAGGCGATTGTCGACCTGGAGGAAACGACCAGGGTGTATCCCATAACAGGAAACGAGAAGTTTCCTATCGCTTTCAGTCAGAATGGTTAATTAGCACAAGAGGCAGTTCGGCTGGGGTAACTAGCTGAAGTGTCCGACGTTACAAGTAATGACATTCTGTTTAATTAAATACTCTTAAATATGTGACACTTATATTTGCGTTATAATCGTATTATAATATGTGAGAGTTAAATTTGAAAGGCAAGAAAAAAATGACCAAACAACTTTGTCCTGAGAGCCATCAGCGAGCTATCATGCTATGCTAAGATCGTATTTGCCCGTTGGTCAACCCTGCCCTTCTCGCAAAAACAAACCAGAAGCATCAAGCAAAGCTGGGGGAAATAACCTCTGGACGAGCATTCTATCAAACCGTTTTTGAAACAAACCTATATCTATCTTTCTGTGAACAAGCTATGCTGTACAACTTTGTGCTAAGCCCTACATGTTATTATCATGTTGCCCTATTAGGGTTAGCGCACAGCTAACTAGCCTAGCGTCCTGGCACTGGACACCAGGCACGGCGCACCAAAAACCAACGACGAAGCCAAAACAAAGCAGCTCTTTACCATCGTACAAATCGAGGCGATCTTTCGGACTGTCATCAGTATTTCCATCCGTAAGCCGCCATGTTGGACCGAACCCCGATGTTGAAATTATCAGAGCCGATGCGGCTGCAGAGTTTCCGGGAGAGCCTTCTTCTGCCCCTTTCTCGTATTACTGTCAAGACGCACACAAAGTAGCACGCTTCACTTCCGGTCTTGCGCTTGACGGACGTGAGAATGCAAATTGGGCACAACAAATGACACATGGTTTCGAAATGACATGTGAACGAGATAGTTCGAGATAAGATAAGATAAGATACTATTTATTGTCTGTCCCAAAAGGTGACAGATATTCTTCTTTTACATAGCCACAACACATTCATAAACACACAATGACACTAAGAAGCAATAATATAAAAATAAATATATTAATGTTTTTGTCACAGTACCATTCGATATTCAGTTCGGATATTTGGTTAATTAAAGTGGTTAAAACACGCTGGGATGCACTGCAATTTGCCACGATTTACAGTTTAAAACTCAACCTGTTCTTGCGTCTCTTATTGTGAATATATTTCACAACATCCGGTAGTAACAACGCGAATCTGCCTCAGTGTAACCCGCTTCCTGTTGTCCACCAGGAGGAAGTTGTGAGGGTGTGTTGCCGACACGCTACTTTGGACCGCTGGATATGGTGCTGACGGTTGACTGAGACACTGATAAAGGGGGAGTGCTGTTTTATTGGGCAACCGAATTGACAAATCTTGAAGCGAGTAAATCAGCGTGTTATCGTATGTCGCTGTTTGTGTGCATATTAATCGAAATACCGTGACTAACTAGCAGGGATGATCATGTAACTTATTAGAAATGTACACAGAAAGTAGTTGACGGCGAGAATAGGTGTAAATAAAATAAAGGTATAAGTTGCGAGCGACTTTTACATTGCTGTTGTGTTCCAATGTTAAGAACTGGTGATATTTCACCAGAGTAATATCAGTCTGAAATGTGCTGCTGGATCATATTTATATCAGATAACTGAAGGCTTTGATGCTGTCATTTTAATTTTTATTTTGTATTATTTAATTATAAAGATACGTGCTTTTTTTTTAAATGACTGTTATTAATACAGGTTGCAGGTCCGTTCAGACCCCTTTACAGGAGTAAATCGAGCTTATTTTGCTAAATATCAAAGAAAAACAAAAACTAACTTTAATCTAAAAAAAAAAAAAAAAATCAGTTAAACTGCTCTACACGTGATGTCGCAGGCAACTATATTTTAATGTTCTGTGTGTATTTTTATTTCTTTATTTTATTTTGTCTTTTAACCACTGATGGAATGATGGTTTGACTGATCTCATTTCACAGAAGTGGCATACATTTTTCGGACATATATATATATTTTTATTATTATTATTATTATTATTATTATTATTATTATTATTATTATTATTATTATTATTATAGTGAATACAGAACTTTTAACTATTGTAGATGAAACGAACTTGTCTGTGGGTCACACCGAGAGAAGCTCAACCAACTCCTATCTGTTTGAGTGTCGTATCGGAGGGGATGGTTCCGTCTCCTTCCTTCCGTCCCTCCTCTGCCGCTGCTGCTCCTCTGTATCCAGACCAGAGGCATCTGGAGCCGCAGTGCACCGCGGCGCTCCGTCCCGGGGATTCTCAACAGTGCGCCACGCCACGGCGTCTTCTTGTGCGCCAAACGGGGACTTCTCACCGCTGGAAGATGCACCAGGAGGTCAAAACGTTACTCGGTGGATGGAAGTGTGAACTGGAGCTGGAGGGGAAAGTGTTCAACTGTGGAGGGGTTGAACCTTGAGGACCGCGTCCCAAATAGGAGTCGTCGGAAGCGTCCGAAACATGTTGCTGCTGCAGGAATATAACGAGGGAAATTAGTCTGCTGGGCCGTATTTTTATTATTATTATTTTTTTTATTTTTTTTAATTATTTTTTTTTTATCTAGGAAAAGGTGTTTTTGATATTAGGTTTTTTTTGCAGCCAGTGGTATTTCGGAGCAGGGGTCGTCTTGCGGGCAGAGTGGATCTCAATGCGGTTGACTGGCGAGTCGACACCGGGAACCATGAGCAGCAGCAGCAGCGGCTCCGGTAACTTTCTGCTGGTGCCCATACCGGAGTATCCCCTGCTGGACTGTGTGCCCAACAAGACCGTGAAGATTGTGGTGCTCGGAGCGAGCAACGTCGGCAAAACCGGTACGGGGAGATTTCGGAAGTAGTAGAGCATGCACTTCCAAGAATGTCAAGTAACATTGAAAATGTGTAACTCGCCGGTTAGCACGTGTTTCACGCACTTTTGGGAAAGTATTGGTTGGGAAAGCGAACTATAAGTGGAATTGTTTGAGGTATCAATTCTGAACGACAGGGGGAGACATTTGCTCCGCGGTATGTATTGTCTTTTAAAATCGCCCTTTTCTGCACATATCAGATTAGATAAGGGGGACACCGCTGGAAATAAATATATATTTTTTTTAGATAATTTAATTCACAACGCAGTTTTGAGGTTTTATTACATTATTTATTGTGAATATTCTGTTGTCCACACTGAGATGATGTGCTACCTACCTGATTTGAGGGCTACTGCAAAGATTGAGATTGATTAAATGATGCTGCGGGCAGAGATGACTTACTACAGCCCATCTTCTAGATGGATTTGTACCAGTGTAAAGTTTTGTTGCATGAACATTGAATGGCGCGGCGAGACAGTTTTATCTGAGAGTTTCCAGTGGTACTTCAGCGAAAGTACTTAATAGATCAATACCATAAAGGAATATCTAAGATGAAAACAAGTAAGCATATCTAATAATGCTGAGAGATAGATATTTAATCATATACTCCACCAGTAGCCTTGCTTCCTGACACTAACCACATTCATTGAGAACTATGTTCATAGAGTTCTACTGATGTAGAAATAACAATCTGTTATTACTACACTCTGGCACAGCTCAGCTCAAACCATGAAACCATGTGTGTGTTTCTGATTGTTGGAGGGAAAAACACACTGTTGTGTCATAATGTGTCGTCACCTCTGAGGGTTGGCTGGGGTAGGAGTCGACAAATTCAAAATGAAAGAATCAACTGCTGTACACCTGGGATTTAGTAAAATGACATCACAGGGCGTTATGACGGTTTTGTAATAGATCTGTTTGGGGTCCAGTGTTTGAGCTCTGTAGTTTAAATGAAGTTAAAATGCATTTACACCTCTGCCCTCTGTCTTTTCCCTTTTTAAACCACTTGATGTCTGCTGTACTAAAGCACCGGTTTTCAAAACTGTGAAGTGAGACTCTCAGTAATCAATAATACAAAGTATTGCAACATTACCTTCTGGGAAATGGTCAATTATTTTCTCAGTTTTGACTTTGAACCAGTTTACTCAGCCAGCCTGTTCAACGAGACGGCCTTCTGAATCAAAAAATAAATAAATAAAAATGTGCCACTGAGAAGAAAAATTCCAGCAACAGATGTAAAATATAGGTCAGTAGGTTGCACCGAGTTTTTGAGTTGGCAAGTCAAGAACATGAGATAGCAAAAAGTGCATTTTCTCCCAGGCATTCCTCACATGGTGACTGACAGAAAATTGTGATTTTCCTGCCTGTTTTAATTTTCCCTTTTTCACCTTTCAGCTCTGATCGTCAGGTTTCTGACCAAGAGGTTCATCGGTGATTATGAGGCAAACACTGGTGAGTTTCTCCACATTCGTCTGTGACAAGAGTCAGAACATTTATCAACGTAGGCAACCGAAAGAGACACTTTTACCAAGTGACTGTAGCGGTCTCCCATTCTAGAAAAACACACTATTGACCCATTCACCCGTCCGCTTCATTCAACCATGTGTCCTCCCTCACCAGGTGCTCTCTACTCCAGAAAGGTCACACTGGACGGGGAGGAAGTTTCGCTTCAGATCCAGGATACTCCCTGTGTTGCTCTGCAGGTAACTAATGGATACAGAGAGGCGGCATGCACGTTTGCAGCCGAGACAATCTGATGTGAACAGAATCTGGATGGAAAACAGTCAAATGTTACGCACGAATGCTTCTCTCATCTGCTTCTCAAATATTAGCCTAAGCTCCACAGTGTGTACAATTTAGGAGCATCAAATGGTAATCATGTTGCAAACAATGTCCCTTTTTCTGATTTCCATAATTTCTTACATCTTTCATATACCACTTACAATCAAAACACCCTAAGCAGGTCCTGTGGTGGCAAATTGCAGCCACCTCCTTGCAAGTAGACTGGCCTGTTATTGAAATACTGTAGTAGTGATAATACGGGTACGGTAGATGTTTAATACTTGCAAATGAATACAAAATTGTTAATTAGATTTTTAGCCATTTTATATATCTAATATCACACATTTTCACTTCTTCTCATGCCATAGATCATAGGAGCAAAGTTACGCACATTTTGAATTTGCAGAAGGATTTGTATCATGTATACGTGATTACTTGGGGTAAAGGATTCAAAAACTCATCGATGTATTCCTTCAGCTTCGCTATTGTTGTTTCTTAAAGCAGATCTTCAAATTGGCCACAATGCAGTTGTTCTCAAGCCTGCACTTGTTATCTCCAAGCCAATGTCAGGAATGCACTTGAAGTGAGTGGGAGACGGCCAACTCCTCGCCCATGATGAGTTTAATGAGTGCAACGTGCCACACTGCTCACCCTGCTCAGCGCTGGCTGCCTGTTTACAAAAACAGACCTTCAAGAGCTGCTCATTTCCTACACTGGGAGGGAGATAACAGTGTGTGAGGAAGCTCTTCCCAGCAGGACGCTGAGATCAGACAAAAATATCTTCTGCACAGTCCGGAGAATACAAGTATAATAGAAGATTAAGGGGTGAATAGGCTAAAATAATACCAGACTTTTGAAATCCAACAAATGGGGTGTCATCCATGAAATCAAGTTAGCGTAACAGTTTCATGAAGGGCCAGTGTGAGGATAATGAGTCAGGAGTGAAAAGCGGGGTGGTCTAGAGGGTAACAAGTCATACATTTAGACTGAGCAGCAGCAGGTGTGTGTCTATAAACAGCCAGTTGTCTCATCAGTGCGCCACCTAGCAGTTAACCCCAGACCTCTCTGGGATGATTTCCTCCCCCCTACAGATGCAAAGCTAAGCTCAGTGTGTGAGTAATAACCCCCACCTGGAAGTGCAGCACTCTCATTAGCTGACTAAATCAAAGGGGATTAGCAAGTTTCTTCAAGGTTTACCACCTGCAAAATCTTATTTAGCCAGGAGTGCGTGCACATAACACTTTGTTGTGTATTCACATGCATGCAGGAAAAAATCTTATCATTTGACAAACCTACAGGTTTGAGAGCTGGAATGCTTAAATGCAAATCGTTACATTTGCTTTTGATCACTGGAAAAGAAGAGAATTCAGTGAACAGCTCACCTGATTGTTCAACCAGTTTTGGTGAAAACATTGCCTAGATGCCAGTGGTGGGAAGTAACCTGTACCTGTTCTGCCTGTGCTTATGTAGGCGTCTGTACTTTACTTGAGTATTTCTTACTTCCTACATTTGTGCACAAATATCTGTATTTTCTACTTCTCACATTGAAAAACACACTCATCACTTTTGTGTTTAAAGTGTTTAAAAGAAATAAAAAAAAAAAATCACTTGTAGTTGTTGTTGCTTGTAGTGGAGTTATTTGAACTATGCTGGTCTGTTTTAAAAAAAATATATATATATATATTATTATTTTTTTCAGGATGATGCTGAAGGCCTGTACTGCCAGGAGCAGATTAACAGGTAGATAGGAGACAGAAAATGACTTGAAGTGATGGAGTTGCACCATGTAAACCCCTGATTTCACTACACTTGCAGGTCAATCTACTGGGCAGACGGTTACGTGCTCGTTTTCTCCATTACAGACCACAACAGCTACCGCACCATCCAGCCGCTCTACCAACACGTCCGACGCATCCACCCCTCTGGGAATATACCCGTCATACTGGTGAGCATGCAGACATGCTGCATGCTGGCGTGTCGACGTCATTCAACAGTTGCAGGCTATTCAATTCTAAATGTGCCTCAGCATTAAGCAGGCACTTGGGAGTGTCAACAGATACCTGCCATGCTTAATCTAGTTAATCTACATCCTGTCCCGTAATCTGTAATCTGCTTCAGGTCGGCAATAAGAGTGACCTGCTGAGAGCTCGACAGGTGCCATCAGATGAAGGGGAGACATTAGCATCTTCACTCGGTGGGGCTTCCTCCTCATTTCTGCTGCTTCTTTCTCCATGCACATATTTCAGTCAGTTTCATTCCATTCAAGTAGAGACAATTCTCAATATTTTTTTTTATCTGCTTTTGACTGAGTTGGAATTTCAGCTCATCACAGATCTGGCACCATTAAAACACTGACATTGTTTTTTTCCCTCATAAAAGTTCATATGTGTCCAACTTCATGAGTTAAAAACCCTTTAAAACAGGCTCGATTGCTGTTTCTTTTTCTCGAGTCATGATCACTATAGAAATGATGATGAAGACTTGATGCGTAGAGTTTGGTTTTGAGATGGATGGACTTCAGCTGAAATATTGCCAGCTTTGATTTGTTCTCCACTTCACTCTCATGTGAAACTGTGCACAAGCCTGTGTTGTCATTCTAACCTTTCCTTTTTTAGCTGGTTAAAATATGTGTAACTGCTCCACTTGCCTACGCACAGAATCTATTCCTCCACTCTCCTAACGTTGTATGTTGCGCTTTCAAAATCCTCTGTGACTATTAACAGCTGTTTTCTATCCACATTTTCTCATAATGAGCTACGTACGTCACATAGAAATGCTAAAAGATGGTTTTAGATGTTTTTGTTTTTGTTTTGTTTTTTGAAAAAAGCACGGTGGGATCGGCTCACGCAGTAGCCAGAACTTTTCCCACAGTAGCGGTCGAGGTTGACTGGGTCTCTGAATGCACCGTCCGCCACGTCCACTTAGCAAAGTGGAAAAACAATAGCCTTAAAGATAGGCACATATTTCTGTCTGCTTCTAAACTATATCCTGCAAGCTGCCTAACGAATGAGGAATGTTATCTGGGAGATAAGAAAAGTGCCTGTGCTTATAGGAGGGGTTTACTTTGAGGCCTCTGCCAGAGAGAACCACGAGGGAGTCCACGCTGCCTTCCTACATCTGTGTCAGGAGGTGAGACTCTTGATTCTGTAGATAATTCACTGGTTTGTTTAGAATTGGGAGCAATTTTGGCAATGTTTACGTCGACATGCTGTGGTTACTTTTTTTCCCATGCAATGTAAAGCTCTTTGAATGTGCATGACTTGCTTCGTTTCCACTTCCTGTGGGAGCTCAAATCACTATTTTTGTTCTCTCTACAGATACTCATAGTTTGCAATATAAATAGTTTGAAATACATGATTTTTTTTTTCATTGGAAATGAAGGAAGTACATCAGTCCACATTCGTCCAGTCTTTGCCCTTTCTGGTGAATATAAGAGCCAGCAGGAAAGAGTGAATACAAGTCCACAACAGATCTGGTAGCTTCGTAGCCACATATCAATAGAGAGTCAACTTTACAGCAGCCACCAGTCTACTGATTTTGGCTTGGGATCTTACAAAGTGCAAATGCAGTGCACCAACTCCCCAAAACCAAACAATAGCCAAATATTGTTATAAGCACCCAATAATCAAATTGCAATACCCCAATTTGTGAAGTAAATGGTTTTGACTTGGCACACTCGGCTAACGTCTTGTTCCTTTGGCAGCTCATAAAACCTTTGCACATGTTTCAGGTCATCAGAGCTCTCGGAGGAGGAAATGGGGAGAAGAGAAGAGGAGGCCTCCATCTTGCCAGGCCCAAATCTCCTAACATGCAAGAGTTGAAAAGAAGGTTCCGGCAGGTCCTCTCCTCCAAAGTCAAATCAGCCACAACACTGTGATTACAGGAGAGCACAAAAAATGCCGTACAAACCAAAAAGAATCTTAAGAGCTTCCAGTGAAAAGCATGAGAAAGCAGCAAGACGCCTCAACACGAAAGACCTTCGACTTTGTTTTATCTGGGAATGAAGCCATTAATGACAGGAAGAGGCCTCTGCAAGGATTAAAGTACTTTTGGGAGCACCAACTGTCTTCAGACGGGCATGCTAAGATTGAATGGAGCCCTTTGGCAGAAGCCCTTCCAGTTTTCAGACGAAGCTCATTGGCCATGTGACCTCCTTTCCTGTTCTTCTGAAAGAAAGATGTCCAAATTAAATACGCCTATACAGCTCAACAAATACTGAACCCTCTGACAGCTCGCTTGGTGTCACACAACCAACGAACTCTGCGTTCACAGAATGACTGAGTGGAAAAACTGAGAGTAAGAGATTTAAGTGTTGTTTTGATCTTTCTTTGCAGGGTTGAGGCTCTGACTTCTTTTTTTTTCTTCAAATAATTCAAGTGGAAATAAGACTTTCAATTTTGTTGTAAGGTTGATATCCAGATGAAAACAGCCCTGAATTTGAACTTATAATAAACACAGTCTGAGAGTCTGTCCTGTGTGTCACATACGTTTAGACTTACAAAACAGGAAATGACCCCAAAAGGGAAGCATTCAAGGCTTTACGCTGAGACTATTGCTGGTGCGACTGTGGACCAGCAATAACAAGTCCAGCATAACAAAGCGCAGCAAAGACAAACTCCTGATATTTATGCAACAATATAGCTGCCATCCTGGAAAATGCCGAGCAAGAATAAGAACAGAATCATAATAAGTGTAGAGACGGTGAATATACACGCATGACGCAGAGCATGATTCAGTTGGATGAACGACAATATTTTCCCAGTTTAATGAGTTCTTCACCAAAAATGAAAGAAATGTCAGGTTGGCCCGGCTGCACTGCCTGTGAAACTCCAAGTTTGCCTGGAACTGTGACAAAGTAAACTTTTCCACTATAGCTCAGCCTAAAGAATCCAAACTGCTGGCATAAAAGCACCTTTACTGCTGAGTGCTCAGTGCTATTGTTTGAACTTCAGGGCTTCAGTGTGCTTTGGCGGTAACGTTGGTCCAGAGAGCCTCCATTTCCTCCGAGTGGACGCTTTTCAGTCCAAGAAAGACACCTCTTTTACAACTGGAATAGTTTTAGGGACGAATGTGCTGGTGTTCACGGACTGAGATCTGAAAGTACAAAGCACGGCGTCTCAAGGTTGGCAAGCCTGGGTGTTTTTTATGGTGTTTGTGTTTTGCGCTGTTCTCATGACCTCGCCTCTTATTGACACACACAAAATTCCCAGTCAAGACGAATTCCTCAGCATCTGGAATTTGTTTCTTGACCGCTGAACTGTCACTCTAACCATTTTTAACACACACACACACACACACACACACACACACACAGGGAGGGAGAGTCTTAAAAATTGTCTGCTGACCCCAACTGAAGACCTTTTGCTCCTTCACCCTTTAAAGCCGCAGGGTTCCATCAGAGTCTGGAAAAATGTCTAAGACAAAGTCATCTCACTTGCCTTCTATTCAGTCAAAAAGCATGATCACTGAGGATAACTTTCAGTACTTGGACGTGTAGTTTTCTTTATGGCTACTTCTCTTCCTGTTCACAAGACATCTGTGTCAGTAGGACAAGTGTTCCTTCCTTCCTCCCTCTGTTCTCTCAGCTAAAGAAATGACGAATTTCACCTTTTTGTTTCCAAAGTCAACAATCTGTTGTCGCACTGCTGCTTAATTTGGTTTATATGTGATGAATGAAGAGCTTGTCTGACATTTAAGAGGACAGATTCCGCCAAATCCAACATCTCCTAAGTGTTTCCTTTTTCGGTAAGGGTAGAGGAAGCCAAACAGAACTTGGGGGCTCCGACTAACATAGCCAAAACAACATTTACATTGTCACTAAGTATTACTTCTGCAGCTTAATCCAGTTGTAAATGCCAAGCAATTTCTCTTGGTTTTGTCAGGGTTACAAACCAAATGCTAAGCTGTGTATAAATAATAATTTAAAAAAATGTGCAGACAATTAATTTGAAAAGGCACAACACGACTGCAGGGTATTAAAGCAACATGAAATTAATGTATTTTATTGTTTATAGATGTGTTATAAACAAACAGATTGTGTGGTAAGGCAACTTTTTATCTTTTTTTTTAACCACGTTTTTTCTTCATAATAACCCAAAAGTGAGCTACTCTAATGTTGCAGCACACTGCTAAATTTGGGGCACTCACTGAAATATTTCATTTCAAACTTCAAAAGGGCATAAAAGAAATTTTGTTTTCTTTTTTTTAAATATCAGTTTTGGGCTAAATCACAGTCAAATAAATATCCTTTGGGAAAATATGCTTGTTTTTTTTTGTTCTACAACTAGAAAACTACCAAGTTGGAAACCAACAAACAGAGATGATATCACAAGTTGTCGAACAGCAAACTGCAAACCACTGCAGGAAACCCGACTCAGATGTGTGCGTGTGTGTGTTTTGATGTGGTCACCAAGATGGGAAAGTACTTTATCAACAACAGTAGTGTGGAGGACATGAACCAGCTGCGTGTGTGTGTGTGTGTGTGTGTGTGTGTGTGTGTGTGTGTGTGTGTGTGTGTGTGTGTGTGGACTCTGCTATCTGTGTCAGGCGGCAGGAAGTGAAGGTCTTCCTCTCTGGGATAAAGATGAGCAATAGGAAAAATGATGCAGAGCTCTAAAGCTTAGACAAAGTACAAAATACATTAAAAAAAAAAAAAAAAAAGACAACAAAGACGCTGGAGAGAGTGATAATGTATACGTTAAGGGAACGATGACACCACTTTGGCAGGGGAGGAAAAATTGGGGTGTTGACGGGAGACAAAGTCAAAGTGATAAAAGTGAGAGACTTGAAACAGGAAGTCCATCAGCTCGTTACCCAGACAAAAACCAAATGTCAGCTTGAGGCAGGACTTCCAGTGCAAGACACGGCACAAAAAAATTCAAAAATCCAACCCTATCATTTGTGTGACGGCTAAATGCAGCATGAAAATGCCAATGTTGGTTATTGTCAGTGATAATCATTAAATATATTTCAGATGTTTTCTCTCATATTTGGAAACAGCTCGATTATTCCAGTGGATGTGGACAAACCCCTGAACAACAAGACCACCAGAACAATAAACAGTACAGACATTTCAAGGAGTCTTTCAGACCACTGATGTTGAGTGGAGTTTGGATTTTGAAAATGTCCTATTTTGAAATCCTGGAGCCATGAACTGCCTCTTGAAACTGACCTTACATTTTGAAATCTAAAGGGTCCTTGAACGTCAAAAGATAAACAGCCTAAACGTGTGTTCAACATGTGGTGAAAAAATGAAACATAACACTCCCCATAAAAGTTCAAGCCACCAACAATATTTGAGGCCTCTTCCTATTTTTGGCTCTATTGTTCCCAGTGGATGTGTCATTCAGCCTCACATTTCCTTTCATTCCCCGCATGAGCCTTTATAGATGCTGTTTGATTGCACCAAACTAGTGATCACACCAACCCATTAGAGCCATGAGTATATTTCAGTTCCTGTTGCAAGGGACATAGTTGCCCACATGTCAGCTTGTCCTGCCCTAAGACTTCATTTCAGTTCAAGCCTCAGTGAACCTGCTGCTGTGCTTCCAGAGTAATGAGTTTTCTTTTTCAGCTATATTAAAGCAACTAGCACACATTTAGGAGAATAGCTTCCAGACAATGGCTGAGAATGTTAGGCTATTGTTTGATAAAAGCTAATGACTCTGTATCTCATCATTTTTTTAATCAAGCAAAACTGAGAAACCGCTGGTCTCATTATTATTATTATTATTATTTTTTTTAAATCTAATCTTGTTGTTGCGATAACAGGAAATGAGCTTGCTGAGCAGTAAATAAATTATTTCAGCATCTGAAAGTTAAGAGATCACTTTCAACTACTGAGTGCTCAATTAAAAAGAAAATTACAATAATCTTCCCCGCAAGTAAACATTGTGATCAATGTCATTTCCTGATATATGACCGCTACACTCACAATACACAGGCTCCTCACACAGCTAACTTTACATGCAGAGTCTGAAACAGAAATGAACGCATTTAAAAGAAAAGTTTCCCTCAGTGCATCTTAAGTTAAAGATGCATATTGGAAAAGGATTTTGAAAAGTCATTTGGTTGCCATAACAAATAAACAGCAGCCAGAGACACTATCAGATAGAATGACACAGTTTATAAAGCAAACAAATCCGGCAGTTACATAATGGGAGCGATAAAACAGAAACCGTGTGTCTGTGTTCAAGAGGGGAAAACGTCCTTCGGACTTTTAGTCGGGACCTTCCTAGATCAGTTTCAGTCGATGGGTCTGCTTTTACATGGACATTGTTTCTTAGAAACATCAAGTGGCCTTTTTAGGTGACTCATGGCAGCAGATGGGAGGCAGACAGTGAGTCACGTAAGTTCACAAATTGTCCCCAGCAAGATTTGTGTGACTGGTTGGTTGCCTGGTTATTTCTGTTTTTAATTCAATGTCCACAAAAGTGTAATAAAGAAATCCATGACAACTGACCTACGCCGATCTGCGGACCTTTGCGTTAATTGGTTGCAAGTTTGCCAAGCTGGGATGTCAAGCCAGTTGTAATTAGCTGGGGTAATTGCCTGTTGCAACAAACTGATTGTGTTGCAAAAGTAAAATACATTAAAAGACAAGAGGGAACATGCGGCCAATAACCAAGGAAAGTCTCGCTGACTCTGTTCCAGGAACAGAAAGTGGCTGCTTCAGAGTACCACTGTACATAGAAAACATTCAGATATATTTTCCTCTCACTATGGGTATTCCTGTTGTGTGCCTGAGAACACACCGACTTTGGAGTGACTACAAGGTTATCTGATTGATGATTTTATTGATATCACTGTCTTGGCATGTCCTGTCAAAAATCTTAAGTTCTCTATAGTTTCATGTATGAATTTGCGACCCAGAGGCTGCTGCACACTATCTACAGTAAATATAAAAAAATATGCACAGATACTTCTGTGCTAATTGTTATTTCTTTTACAGAAAAAGCTCAAAGACCATGCGGATAGATTTGGAAAGACGGTCATAAGAAACAACTGGAAATCCATAAACTGCCAAAACTGTAATGCAGTGAGCTAATCTTTGTCGATTCTTCTGTGTTCCAGGAAGACAAAGACTGAAAAATAAGTTGAACACTGTGGTGTCCTCCAGGGTTCATGACTTAGGTGGAATTATAAACAAAAAAAAACCTTTAATGTGCTGCTAACGCTAGCAAAAAATGCACATACATTGTAGGAAACACACACACACACACACACACACACACACACTCTGTTATGAATCATATGACAAAGTGAAAGATAATCATCTCCACAGGCCAATGGGTCGGACCTGTCGTGGACTCTTTCACGCCTAAATGCTCATCTGAGGAATATGGCCTCTTCATCCCCCCAAAAATGCCATTATGAAGGACTTATATATCATATATTGCCTCTGTCACAGACCTTTATAACTTCGTCAGCCAATAATGGGGGCTGACAGTAGTAATAATAGCACTATATGTAACATTTTCATTCAGCAAAATTAAAATGCTGCTCCATTTTTCAAAAGGTTATGAAAAATGTTGGAAAATGCATTTAATTTCCTATGGATTGAAGGTGGAACTACTGTCTGATTGATCTACCAGAACTACCAGATGATCGATTCGGTTCGCTCTTAGCCTGCTGGTTAACCTGCTTTAGAGCAGGCTTGAGGTTAAATTGGACCAGCTTTAATGCTACTGACTAAGGCTACATTAAGCAATGTTAGTAAAAAAAAAAACATCTTGGATTAATGCCTTATCTTGGGTTTGTCAATACCCCTCAGTGTTCTTGACCTTTCTGCTCTAAATGTGTGGTCCCATTACTAAACAAATCAGATAAGTAGAATTTTTAGACTCAGTAAGGTTGGACACAGGTAAACAGGAGAAAAGCACTGAATGGTCATGTCAACACAAGGCAATGTCTCCACATTGACATTAATTACAATATGAAGAATGCAACAAACAAGTCTCAAACCAACACCAGCTTGAGTCGGCTTCAAATTGGCCTACACATTGTAAAAATTAAAAGGTAATGAGTCGACATCATAGTGGTAAAACAAAACAAAACAATAACAATAGTCATAAATGAAAAAGAACATTGGCAAATATTTCACTTTAAGTATTTTCACTGTTATGTCCGTTTTCTGTCTAAATGTTTAATGTTGTTTTTGTTGAATTGGCATCACATTGAATCCCGCATGTTTAAACAATGACTTTTGTCAATCCTTGTTTTTAATGGCAAATATACTAATGAAAAGAAAAAGAAACTTCAGACCCACTCGGACCAATTCTTCTGTCTGCCGTTGGCAAACGTGGAATTTGAGAGCGTGTTCCATCTTGTGTGTGGCCTCAATGTGGCCCCTCCATCCCCTCTGCCTCTGCACAATACATCCTGAGTCCTGATAATGAGGGGCCCCTCTGTGACTGACCGCAAACTGACTGTCTCATAAAGATAAGTGCCATTCACAAATGACGGGTTTCATGATGGATTCAAAGAGTTGCGTACAGCAGACTGTCAACACCTGGACATAAGGAGAGCATTTGGATGGACAAACTGACCTGTGGTTGAACTCTGCTGTGTTGATGCTTCACAGGAGACCAAAATGAACTCTGACAAAGACAGCAAAACTTTCTTTGGTGCCGCCAGAGTCAGAAAATACAGCGAGAAATACAGCTGGAAATATGTGTTTCAATTGACAAATTGTACTTGATCAGACTTTTTCTGACTTCTCTGAAAAGGAGACGCAGACATTAGATTCTGTGAATATAAGACAGTCCATATACTGTGCCCAACTCAGCTATGAGGTAAATTAGACATCATAGTGACTTTTAAAGACCTTTCTCAGGCCAGTCAAGAGACATTGTCCCTCCAGTGGGTCCTAGATCTTCATCTAGGCTTCCACCCAGCCTTGCCACTGAGGAGCTTATGAACAGGGCTGGATGAGTCAAATATATAAAGAAAGAAAGAAAGAAAGAAAGTAAAATAAAGGGTCCGAACTAAAACTGCCTTGACAAATCAAGATACATTTTTAAAATATGCTTGAAAGGACATTGAGCTGTGTATATGTATAGTAATGTTAATGGAGCCAGAAACATAACAGGTCAAGAAGCCACATCTGGATTAATTTGTCTTGCTTTTGACATGTACTTAGTTGAGTCATATTCTCAAAAGAATAACAAGCGGGAGTGACTACAGTGCTCTGAAATGGGCTGTTAGAGTGATACTCACCAACTCCAAAACACATATTGCACAAAACTGCACAATAGTGGGAAACCGATGTAATCCTCGTAAAGAGGAAAGTCCTGATATTACCAAACAGCCAAAATGCAGGACGTTTGCCCGAACACAGTGATTCGTGAACATGCCAGAAGAGTGACATTTACATTTAAAACAGTTTGCACTTTGTTGTCATTAAAATGCAGTGCCAAAGGGATTTAAGGCCAATCTGTAGGTTTTCAAATGGAGCAGCTTTGTGCGATTACCAATCCCAACACTAACCTTAACCTGACCTAAATTCATGCCATGCCCCAGCCCCCCCAAAAAAACAAAACTAGTGATAAAGTTTTAAGGAAAAGTGAAGGCTGACTACACTGTCCTGACTTTAGAGAAATGTCCTCACTGTGGTTGGTGAAAGTCATCCTCAAAAGGCCCTAATTAAAAGAACGCACACACACACACACACACACACACACACACACACACACACACACACACACACACACACACACCATTGAACCCTTTAACACAAAGGCAGGGGCAGATGCCTTGTGTTTTTGTGCCATGCTGCCCTCTAGCTTTGGGAGTGGGAGAAGAGATTATACACACAGGAAAAAACAAAATGTGACGTACCAAAATATATATATATTTTTTCAAAGGGGGCGGCATCAGTAGTGGGTTCAAGTGTATAGCACAAAAGTATTTAATAAAACTAAGTTATATGTCTGCATAAATTGTTACAGGTTGCAAGAATTTAAACTGATCTGATGACAGATTTTATTTATTTATTTATTTATTTATTTAAATATTTGTTCCGGTAGATCTGCAAGAATTCAGATTTAATTCTTAATTATCTTGCAACCTCACCTACCAATGATTATAATCATTACCAACATCATCAAGAGTTTCACCATATTTCAGTGGGTGGGATTTAGGAAGGCCTTGATTGGATTTAATATAATCTGACAAGACAAATTACATGCTAGGTTCAAGGTCATCTTGCAGACACTCTCTCTCACACACACACACACACACACACATACATCACACATATGTGGAACATTCCCCAGACTGATTTTCAACAGCTTCTGCCTTTGGATGGCAGCTAATGAGGAAAATAGCTGTGTTGCTTCAGTAGCGGAAGAGGACTGTTTCTGCAAGGCACGGTAGGAATGCTTTGGTGCAAATAATGAGTGCAAAAAGTTGATCATGTACAACAGAACTATTTGCTGAAAACCAACAAATAGTTGCGTCTGTTGTGTCGCGTTTAAGGAGATATTCTGACATAATTTCAGCAGGGAAGATGTTATTTTATGAACAGAATGACCTTAAGCAACAATGGCTGTCCTGAAAATACAGGTCACGTTCCTCCTGCATCATTGTTTGTCAATGTGATAACTGCCACAAGTCCACACTTCCCCTCCATAACCCCAAAACTGAATTGTGATGTAGTTTTTCAAAGGGAGGCTTTGTTTTAACTTTGTTCTTTGATTTTTACAAACCTTGTTGCAGAGGTGCAGTGGCTCTTCTCGGGGTGGTTTCTCCAGCCATCTGTGGGCTGAGGAGGTGCTGACTATTGACATGCAGCCACAGCAGCAGATCTCGGGTATCCAACCTCTGATATGGAAGCAGACACCAGGCCGATCTCCTGCTCCACCACCTTCCATGTACATTTCTCCTCTCCTTCCCACGCACCTGTATAATGCTTACAGCTTCGTCTTGCTGGCTCTGGTTGCCTTCTGTTTATTACCCTGCCCGGTGCAGACAGCTTGGTTTCAGGTTGGGGTGGTGGGGCCTTGGGGATGTGACCCACTGTTTGCGAAGGCCCTTCCCAGTGTGGCGGCACAGCTCGCCGTCAACCGCATCAACAAAGACCCCTCCCTGTCCTACGCTGCGACTTTTGACTATGTTGTTTTGCAGGTAAGATGCTGATGCTGTCAAGGTGACCTTCATCAAGTAAAATTAGATTTATTAAGACAGTCAACAAGTCAAGTATGCTTGGACATAGAGTGGTAGGCCATAGCTAACCGATCTGAAAACATTGCTCTCTTCTGGCCCCAAAACATATTTTAATTTCATAAAGTTCATGAAAAATGCAGATGGTTGCTTTGAGCGTCACAAATGTCAGATGAGGTGAGTCGCACTGTTGCGATCCACTCTAAAATCTAATGTGTTGTGCCAAGTGTTGTAGATTATTGGAATTTTAGCCATCACTAAGTGCTCATTCTGTCACATTCTGATGGGGACATGCGAAAACCTTTTTAATTACCGAGAAGATGTGTGCAATTAATCTAGATGTGAGATGAGTTAACAAGGATCATTTTTGAACACAGAAAAAAGTTTTAATAGTAAGTGGAGGACAACGGGGTAACCGCAAAAGCAGCAATAACTGATTTGAAGACAAAAGAAAACACATAATGAGTTAAAAAATAAGACCTCAAAATAGATCCAGAGCTACAGTTTTTTCTTAAACATAACAATCACAGAAAGCAGCTGTGAAAGTCTAGATCAGACGTAAACTCTAACTAAAAAAAAAATGTTGTGAAATGGAAACCATAAAATATTGTTTTTAAAAAAAATTACGGTAAGTTTTTACTCAGTGCAGTCTAGTATATCATATGTGTATATATATATATATATATATATATATATATATATATATATATATATATATATATATATATATATATATATGTATACATATATATATATATATATATATATATATATATATATATATATATATATATATATATACATATATATATATGTATATATATATATATATATATACATATTATATGAATTGGGAGCACTTTTGATCACTAATGTATTTGCACATTAATTTGACTTTTTCAGGAGCCATGTGAGACATCAAGGGCTCTAGAAGCTTTCATAGGTTTCCACACCAAGGCCACAGGGTACATTGGACCAGCCAACCCAGGGTACTGCGATGCTGCCTCGATGCTAAGCAAAGGCTGGAACAAGGTGAGAAATGCTGAGAAAAATGTTTTGAAAAGAATCAAGTTTTGTTGGAAGCAACTGTTTATCCCTTTAATTCTTGCTGTCTCTCAGGCGTTGTTTCCTTGGGGTTGTGTCGACTATGAGCTGGATGATGTTCGAAGCCACCCAACCTTTGCTCCCTCCATGCCAAGGCCGACGTGGGTGCTACTCAGTGTAATAAACTACTTCAAGTGGGCCCATATCGCCATCATCTCTTCCTCAGATGATACCTGGGTGGAGACAGCCACCAAGGTTGGAATGCTTTTATTTTCTCATGTTTCAATAAAGAGGCATGAGACATAAGAAAATGTGCAAATGACCATATTGGCTTCTTAAAGCAAGTTTCCACAAAACAATTCAATGACAACCTATTTTATATGCTTTTTATACCTCAATGCGTGTTGTCTCTTCTCCACCCAGGTAGCTGATTCATTGAGGAGCCATGGTCTGCCTGTGAGGCTGGTCACTTTTATGGAGAACACACCTCATGGAATTAGAAGAACTCTCTCCAAGCTCCGCAAGATGAAAGAAATTCGAAGTGAGTTCCACTTTTGGCCTCATGTTTATAGCCGTTTTACTTTGAAATCCCTTGCTGGTTAAATATGTATCAGCTCCAGCTCACTTGCATCTATCGTCCTAGTGGTGATCCTCTGCATGCACTCTGCACTGATTGGAGGGGAAGTCCAGAAGCTGCTCTTGGAGACAGCTTATGACATGGAGATGATCGACGGCTCCCTGGTCTTTGTGCCCTACGACGCCTTGCTCTACAGCCTGCCCCACAGTAACGTGACCTACCCGGCGCTGAAGAGCAACGGCAAACTGCTCCGTGCCTACGACGCCGTGCTGACCATCACAATCAACTCACCACAGGTGTCATTCTACGAGGCCTACCAAGAGGCCATGGATAGGAGAGAGGTGGCTCGGACGTTAAAGCCACAGCAGGTGATGGTTCACAGAAGAGGAACATTCGTCATTTGCGTCCTGTTTAATGCTTGTCATGGTGGCACCTCTAGCTGAAATCTGTCTCCGCAGGTGTCTCCCCTCTTTGGAACTATCTACAACGCTATCTTCTTCATGGCTCATGCTGTGCATCGTGTTCGGAAATCTAGGGAGTGGATGTCCGGCGGGAACCTGGCAAGAAATACCCATAATCTGGCCTTTCAGGTACAAAACGCATCATAACTGTATGGAGACCAACGATATTCACAGATGTTGTTGGGTTTCCTTTTTTTTCCATCTTAGACCACCTGAATTGCAAGATTGTTGATGCAAGACCAAAGAGCAAATATTATTAAGTTCTTGTGATTATTAGAAAATTAAACATTTCATTCTTTCATTTCAACGAGACCTTGGCTGAAATGAAAACAGTTGATACTTTGATTTGCTTTTAGCATTAAGCATTAAGAACGACTGACACCGTGGATCACCATGAATGTGCAGTTCTAATCCGCCATGTTATATGTGTGGCAGGGTTTTAGTCATTACATTAAAACCAGCAGTTCTGGGGCACCTCTTCTAGACTACCTCATCCTGGACACAGACGGCCTCTCCTTGGAGCTGAAGCCCACATACAGGTATATGATGACAGACTAATTGATCACTTTACATGAAGGTTTTTCAGTTTCTTTGTTGGATGTTTCCCAGGATTGACATGGAGATGAGAACAGTACATTTCCTGGGTCGGGATATCCACTTCCCTCGCGGTTATGGACCCAGGAGAGACTCGTCCTGCTGGTTCAATCCTAAGATTATCTGCTCAGGGGGTGAGGAGAACATTCAAAGGCGCTACCAAAGTCTAACTTGATCACTTAACACAGTTCTTATGGAGATGATTATTGTTGAAAATGTGAAATGAAATGTGTGCGTTGCTTTTTTCTTTTCTTTTTCTTTCTCTGTCACAGGGGTGGATCTATACTCAACTGTTAGTGTGTTTCTGGGATCAGGGATCGCCTCTCTCTTAGGAGTGGTACTCATTTACTGCATAAGGTAAAGTCAGGTTCAACCCTGATATTTTCTTCCACAATGTGCTCAGTCATCTGTTAAGCATGTTTTTGTTTATTTGCTGTGTTTGTTTTTTGCCCCTGCTGTCCAGGCGACGCGTCAATCAGATACGGCTGGTCAGAGGTCCAAACAAGATTTTGCTGACTCTGGCCGATGTCACGTTCATTAACCCCTCACTCAGCAACAAGGTCGGTTTGAAGTTCACGTTTCATTAAATCTTTCTTAACATTCCTACTGCCAATCTAAACTCCTTCGCATTACAGAAATTCAGTCTGGAGGACAGCCGAGCCAGCGGCATCAAGAGCGTGTCAGAATGCAGCGTCGCGTCTCCAGTCTCCACCCGCTCACCAGCCACCTATGAGAACTCCAATGTGGTCATCTACGAAGTGAGACTGCTCTGTTATATGTGCAATGCCATTACAACATGCAATATGGTAGAATCAAGGCAATTTGATTAGAGTTTGCATTATAGTTAATGTCATAAGTTGTATGTGTAGTCTATTCACAATATGCAAAGGAGTGATAACATCTTAGTCTTTCAGTTTTACAACAGGCACAATGCGAATGTCAACCTTAATCAAAATGACAACTAAACAGTTTGACACCTCGGCTCTAGGTGCTTTTTATAGGTGTGTTTTGTTTTGATGTGTTTTAAATCCTGTGCAGTCTGATGTTTGTCAGTCTCTATGATGGTCTTCTCGTGGCAAAATTGGAATTTGTGAAACCTGTTGATTTCACTCCTGATTCACAGCCGGTTTCTTGCGACAGGGTGACTGGGCGTGGCTCAAGAGGCTTCCCGATGGGACATTTAGCAGCATCAACCCAAAAACCAATGATGTGTTTGAACTGGTATGTGAAACCTCGACCGCAATTAAATAGATTGAATAAATAAATGATGAATAAAATCACAAATCATCAAAAAATAAAATGTGTTACAGATGAAGGACATGCGCCATGAAAACGTCAACCCTTTCCTGGGCTTCTTTCATGACTGTGGCGTGTTTGCCATTGTGACCGAGTTTTGCTCTCGGGGAAGTTTGGAGGACCTGCTCCAAAACGATGACGTGAAACTGGACTGGATGTTCAAATCATCTCTACTGCTGGATTTGATAAAGGTTTCAGATGGCAACATGTCAAAAATGATCTTCTTCTTTTTTTATAGCAGGGTATCATGCATATTATAGGTTTGAATAACCTACTGAACATGGAAACAGGCTGATTAAGTAGTGTTAATGATATGGGTTTGGAATGACAGAGTGCTGTGAAGAAAGGCACCCACACGATTAACTTAAGTGGAGGGGGAGACGGACGGGTTGTCAATGGGGATGGTGATACTGGGTAGAGGGTCGAGAAGACATTGAGCCAACAAGGATAATTGGACTTGATTTCATGTAAACAGTTATGGAGGGAGGAGGGTGGCAAGGTGAAGGTGACTTTGGTGAAAAGCTAGAGTTGGGTCGTCGTGACCGCATAACAGTGGACATTGATATTAGATTGTATATTGAATTCACGGGATGTATCACCAAGAGGGAGGAGATAGATTATAAACAGGTTGGTACCAAGAACAGAGCGAATTGACTGTATTTTTTTATTTTTTTATTTTTTTTTTGCAGGGTATGAGGTACCTGCACCACCGTGGAGTGTCTCACAGCCGCCTCAAGTCCCGAAACTGTGTGGTGGACGGCCGCTTTGTCCTGAAGGTTACAGATTATGGCTGCAATGAGGTTCTGGAGGCTCAGAAGTTCTCATACGATGACATACCTGAAGAGGGTATTAGAACTGATTAGCAGCTAACAAATAAGGGCTGATGTTCTGTTTTACCAGGGCCTACTTCACAAAACAGGTTTTCCAGAAATCCGGAGTTTGTTATGCCAGCGATGAGGGGAACTCTGAGTTTTCCATCTCTGTAACTGACTCTGATTCAGTTAAAAAAAAAAAAAAAAAAAAGCAAAATTTTAAAACAAAAATGGATACTCTGAGTTTCAATACCAAAGGTATGCCAACCTCAGAGTCGGAGTTTGTTTCACCTCGTTTGTGAAATACGCACCTGTTGTTTTCTGTATAAGTGAACTTCTAGTGTTGTTCTAATGGAACAAACCAATGCATGCGTCTGTGTTCTCAGAGTTGCTTTGGACGGCGCCAGAGATTCTCAGAGTCCCTGGGCAGCCTGGGCTTTACGGAACCTTGCCTGGGGATGTGTATAGCTTTGCCATAGTGATGCAAGAGGTGGTGATCAGAGGGCCTCCATTTTATATGTTGGACCTGACCGCTGCTGGTAAGATGATTGCTTTTAATAACTGAAACATTTGTGCTTGTTCATGGGTTTCATGTTTTATCCTTTTCAAATATATAGATGTTTATGAATTCAGTTATTGGTGTTCTAATATCTCTGATTACACATCACGTCATGACCAAAGCTAATGGTTCTCCCTGGCTTTAGAGATAATCGAAAAGCTGTGCAAGCCTCCCCCTCTGTGCCGCCCCGTGGTCAGTCCAGATTTTGCTCCCTTGGAGTGCATCCAACTCATGAAACACTGCTGGAACGAACAACCTGACAGGAGACCAACCTTTGATGAGATCTTCGACCAGGTACCCTTGAAACTTAGAAGTGGACCAATTACCTCAGTGTAAACTATAAAAGTTTGAGCTTCAACTAAATTCTCTTTCCATCCATCCATGTCTTTCCTACTCATCCTTGACAAGTCACCAGTTTATCGCAGGGCCACATAGAAAGACAAACGAACATTCATACTCACATCTATGGCCAGTTTACAGTTCACATACATGTTTTTGGACTGGGGAAGGAAGCCAGAGTACACAGAGAGATCTCACGCAGACAGGGAGAACATGTGACACAGAAAGGCCCCAGGCCTGAAGATAAAACCCACAACCTTGTAGCTGTTAGGTGATTGTGTTAACTACTGTACTAAGGTGACCCAACTAAATTGTCAATTTATTAGTTTTTGTTTTTTTTCCCCCTTTCCCTGTACTTCCTGCCCTGTCTTTTATGATGGCCCCTCAGTTTAAGAACATCAATAAGGGAAAGAAGACAAACATCATAGACTCCATGCTGCGGATGCTGGAGCAGTACTCGTCTAACCTGGAGGAGTTGATCAGAGAGCGAACTGAGGAGCTGGAGATCGAGAAACAGAAAACGGAGAAGCTGCTCACACAGATGCTGCCACCGTGAGTTTGCTCAAATTGTGCAGTCCAGGTCAAATGATCAGAAACAGAGTGAGAAGTTAGGCCACTCCATGCAGACTTGCACTGGTGGACAGTCTGCAGTCTGAATCTCCGGGGTCAGCTGAGTTAACTTGAGTTGACCCTTCTTTCGCCATGTTCAGGTCTGTGGCAGAGGCCTTGAAGGTGGGTGGCACAGTTGAACCGGAGCATTTTGACAGCGTGACCATTTACTTCAGCGACATCGTCGGCTTCACCACCATCTCAGCCAACAGTGAACCCATCGAGGTGGTTGACCTGCTCAACGACCTCTACACAATATTTGATGCCATAATAGGAAACCATGACGTGTATAAGGTGCTGACATTAAGGGTTGTTTTTTTTTCTTCTCAATATTAAATCTGGCACAGCATCAGAAGTATCAAGGTTGTCCTGGGTTTTATCATAGGTGGAGACAATCGGCGACGCTTACATGGTGGCATCGGGACTTCCTGTTCCAAATGGCAACCGCCACGCTGTGGAAATTGCAAACATGTCCCTCGACATCCTCAGCGCCGTAGGAACCTTCAAAATGAGACACATGCCTGACGTTCCAGTTAGGATACGCATTGGACTGAACACAGGTGGGGGAAGGACATAATAAAGGAGCAGTGTTAGCAAGTGATAGCATGAGTTACTGCATATTCATGTTATGAAATAATCACATGTTTCTCTTGGACGTTGTCCTTCTTTATACTTTTCGTCTGCTCATTCTGTTGAACCTCTTTTAGAAAATCTGAAGAATCACATTTTACATTTGTTTGTTTGTGCTTGAATGCTACAGGTCCGTGTGTAGCCGGCGTGGTGGGTTTGATCATGCCTCGGTACTGTCTGTTTGGTGATACTGTGACCACTGCATCTCGCATGGAGTCAGGAGGGCTTCGTAAGTCACAGAGCAGAAATAAAACTTACAATGCACAGGACGCAGTCATGTTTGTTTTCCCAGATCCACCACATTAGAAATTAGGCAAATAAAAATGTAAATAAGCTTTTCCTGGCAGATTACAACACGGTGACTTCTATAGTTTATGTAATATTTTCTGTTTATCGTTAGCATGAGATCATGAGTATGAGTTTTTGCTTCTGGAATGGATTTATCTTAAATCATAATGTTTCCATTCAAACAATTTAATGTTTTTAATTTAGTTTTTTTCTGTCTTGCAGCCTACAGAATCCATGTCCATGAGAGCACAGCAAAGTTCCTACACTCCCTAAATCTTGGTTACAAACTCGAGCTGAGAGGCAGAGCAGAAGTCAAGGTGAAACTCTGACTTTAATACTTTTTGTGTGGTTCTTTTTGTTTCTGTCTAAATCTGTTTGTGTGTTCCTGCTCTGACTTCAGGGTAAAGGATTTGAGGAGACCTACTGGCTGGTCGGCAGGGAAGGATTCACCAAGCCTTTGCCTGTTCCTCCAGAAATCAAGTCTGGGTAGGAACCACTGCTGCTTCCTTCCTCCTAATTGCTGTTTTATTTATTTTCTTATCTCTACTTGTGTGTAATATTTAGAGTATGAAAATGATGTTTAGAGGAAGACATTGTTACAAAACATCAGTGTACAGTACATTGTGCAAACTTCAATAATTGAACATATCAGCTGGGGCTGGAGATGTCTGAGCTCATAGCTTTGGCTTCAATTATGATCCAATCATCATAAAACTGTCAAACTCCTAAATTTAAGGCAAGCGCATGGTTAGCTGTTTCTACCCGATTGTAGTCATTCTATGTTATTCTACCTTTCACTGTGGATGTGACTCTCTCATTGTACAAAACCTATTTACCAAATGGACCGTGCCTCTGAGCTACAACCTTATTACAAGCTCCGCAATTCCCTAAATTGTGAATATTGTACCTCTAGCACGGCAGGGCACCTTCAGAATGGCCTCAGATTGCAGCTCCTCTAAAAGTTACTCTAAATCCACACAAGTGGTAAAGCGGTGAGCCACTAGCTGCGCTGTTTCAGCCACGACCGGCGACAATGTGTGCACGGGTTGTGTTTACGCTGTTCACTTCATACCAACAGGCAAATGGCCCACGGGCTGCAGATGGCCGAGATAGCCCAGTACAAGAAACGGAAAGCCGAGACACAACGACAGGAACAACTTGCAAAGAAGAAAAACTGAGGTAATGTTATGCATTACAAAAAATGTATAACATTACTGTCGGTGTCACCTGCCCATTGGCATTAGTTGTTGGGGACTTCATTTATTTTACTTGAACTGTCTCAATGTCTTACTGTAGCTTGTGTAAAATTCTTTGGATGTTAATGTGAGGAGGGCCTGAATCACTGTAAGTGCTTGCAGGCAGGCACAGCTTGACAAAGGGTCACAGTTTAGTTAAAGCAACAATTAGATGCAAATGAATACAATATTAAGAGGCAGTTCAAGTGTGGGATAGAGGAAATTTATCCGTTACATGAAATATGTGTCTTTCCATCAGAACGAATGAAAAGAAAATCCTTTCCGATAAGTTTACCGTGAAAAATCTCAGTTCTTCTACTTTACAAGTGAAAAACCAACGTTAACTGCTTGCTCGCTTAGTTTATGATGGCTAGAGGCAGGTGGAAGCAGCTAGCCCAGCCATGCACAACAATTTAAGAGAACTTGAGGCGGCATATTTGTCTGCTGTTGCTTTATTTAAATCACAATAAGAACATATGTCGGTTTAATATTCTTGCGCTCGCTAAAGATTGTGGCATCTCTATTCTAGTTATCACCGAGACAGAACTTAAGTCTCAGCCCACGGTGGTGCGACGTCTTGAACGATTCACTAACTTAAAAAGTTTGATGAAATGAAAGATCTTGAACTTGAGTTGATCATGTTGAGATTTCATCTATTTGTTTTTCCCCCTTTGCCAGCACCAGCATTAGCATTCCAACATGCGAGTCGAGAGACCTGAGGCGGGTGTTCCACAAGGCAGTGAGGAAGATCACTCACGTCCGAGTTGTGACTCAGCTTATAACACTTGAAGACAGCAACGTGATGATGTTCCACCACTGACAGGTCCATTCATTTGAAGCTACACTGAAATCTGTCCCGGCTAGATTTTCACTCTGAAATAGAAAATCTAATTTTTACATTAAAAAAATTGATGTCTCCTGACAAAAATAGATATTTCCTGGTAAGCAAACGGAGAAATGGAAGGAAGCAATTACTGCAGGTCTACAGACAGCAAATGTTGGCATCCAATCACTCCTCTTTCTCCTTTTTACTCTCTACTGTTTCTTTGTCCAACATCATACTGTTGTGCAGTTACAGATGTCTGAAGACCACACATAGTGTATTCACATGTAAACCAGGACAATGACCTTGATTATTGTGATTTGTAAAGATGAGGATAATCTGACTCATTGACATGTGTTTGTAAAGTTTACAATGTAAAGTAATGCAATGAACTTGACAAGGACTGTAAATATCTGAACGCTGTTTTAGCCACATGCAAAGTTTTGATAGAATGCATCTCCACATTATCACTTTGCAAAATGAACTGACTGGTCTGAATTCTGTGGGCGAGGACACAGTATTCTGTGAGCGGGGGGGGGGTTAGTTTATTTCTGTGATCCACTTCTTATCACTGAATAAAAGATGTTACATTCATCCATCCAGGAAATCATTTTACCTCCTGTGCAGTTTGAATTTGTCCTCAGTTTCAAATTTTATTTTGGGCTTCTGGCAAGATTGTACCATTAAAACTGAGCCTGCATTGTTTTTCTTTTCTTTTTCCTTTTCTTCAACTAAACTAGAACTGTTCATCTCCTGGTGCTTGTATTATTTTTTTTGATTTGCTCTACAAATCTGACTGTACCATCAATAAGTGTGACGAGCCTGGCCGGTGCTCCCAAGTGATACAACAGAAAAATAAAAGACTGATTGTGAAGCCACAGATGGCATTGTAGAAGCACTGGAGGATTATCCCTTCTGATCTTCACTGTGTGTGTGTGTGTGTGTGTGTGTGTGTGTCTTTGCACAGGACAAGTGTGGGTTGACAGATTAGTTTACCTGATTGGAATCTCATATTTTCAATTCACACACAGTGAGAGGTAAAGTTCTGACGAGTAGAGTATTGCTTTTATTCTCGGTCTCTTTGGCTGAGGTGGTCTGAACTGAACTTGATCATTTTCACTCTCAAAACTAATAATGGCTATGAGTCTACTGAATGGGGACAGTGCATGCGTTTTGCTTTGAAATTAAATTGTTTCCCCACAGACATTGGAAATAAAAGCATTGCCATACAGACAGAGCTTCTCTGAGGACTTTACAGTGTGTGGGCTACTATAAAACTCAATTTTTCTCCAACACCTTCTGTATGTTCTTTAGACTGTAATGAGGTGCCTGCCCTATGTCAGACCTGTATTGCTGAGATTATCAGATTTAAGTCGTGATTCTGCCATTAATGGTAGTTTGTGTGACAGCAGGAAGAGTAGTATAGATTATAGCATAGTGATATAGAATAAGGTTGGATATGGATTGAGGAGATTACAGAATATTGTCAAATGGGAGATGGTCAGATTATAGATGGATTATATATGTGTGTATTACAGAAAGCAAGTTTGCTGGACATAAACACACCACAAATATAGATCCCCCCCCCCCCTCTCTTTCTCTCTCTCTCCCTCTCTCTCTCTCTCTCTCTCTCGCTGTGTGTGTGTGTGTGTGTGTGCTTCTCGTAATTTCTTATATTTTTTTGTTTGATTACTTCATTTGTGTATTTATTAAAAGGCATTATTCTGTATTTGAATAAATTGGGCCATTACAACTGGCTTTGATAATCTCAGTGAGACAATGCAACACCAGAATTTTTTTTTTTTTTTTTTTGACAGATTTCAACAAATTGTTCCCACTTTAGTGGATAAACTGCCTCTCTGTGTCAGTTTAAATGGCATTGCCAACAACACAAGTGGCAGCAGCGGCACTGTTGTTACTGTGCTCGTTCTGAAATAACTGACTGAGTCGATAACAAAGGAATGCATGCTTTTCTTTGTGTTTCCTGTGTGTGTGTTTCAGCTTTGTTGGCCCTGCTCCTTTGTTGCAAGTACAATGGGGAGGAGGACGTGGTGTAGGCAACAGTTGTCGCCAGAAGAGGGCGCTATAAACTCGTAACTCGCGTCAGGAGAAGCACCCCCTCAATCTACCTAAAGATTTCGTTGAAAAGATATAAATGTATAAACAGAGAGGATAGATATGCAAATTAAAATAATTAATTCAAAACAAAATAACCACATATTTCCAACATTTGTTATTTAAAATAACATTTTATGTTCTTCTTCATTGTACATTTAAGGAAAAATAATGATTTTGTATCTTCCTTTGTATCGGAATAGAGTGAAGTGGAGAAATAAGTGAAATGTTTTTCTGCGTGTGTCTTCGCAGCAAGAAAGGTTGCCTGTCACAAGATGGAAGGCTGATGCTTTTGTGCGTCTGATTGGTCTCAGCCCTGACGCAGGTTAGGGGAAACAGTATTCCCTTGAAAAGCAGCTGATATTTCCCAAGGGAAGAGTTGGATTGCCTGTTGGCTCTACTGGCAGCCAGCAGTCATCGTGAGAGAGTGGAAGCTGGTATTCCAGCTGTCGTAATGCTGCCTAGATTATTTATTTTTTTATGCAACAAGAGGTTGAAGGATTGAATGAGAGTGAGGGAGAGAGAGAGAGCAGCAGGTTGAGTTCTGACAACGTTTTGTCCAATAGTCAGTGTCTTGTAATGAAAGGTCTTAACACAATACAATAGCAAATCACCAAATCAGAGCCTTAAAATTCAATTCACAGTTACACATAATTGAAAAGAAATCAAAGAAAAAAGTTTATGTAATCTGTTTTTTGGTTTGGTTTTGTTTTGTTTTTTTGTCAAGAAATATGCATCAAAACCTGCTTTGCAAATATGTGAATTCAAGGGGCTACATCATGCATTGCAGCCAAAAATTAAGAATAAATAAATAAATAAGAGGGTTATATTTGATAAATTTAGAGGCAGCTCTAAACAGGTGGCGCTGCAACAGGGCACCAACTCTGTCATGCTGAAGGGTGTGATTCCATCAGGGTCAGCCTTACTACACATGACCCTACTCATGATACTGAAAGCATTCTGTCACAACGATGAACAAATTGCAGCATGCAAGCGTGGTTGAGATTCAGAAAGTCAAAGTTCCCACGTAAAAAACACAGCAGAGCTTAGACCTTAGCTGTTGGACATGCCCCCTTAATAAAGCGTTGAGTAAAACAAGTAGATGCCCCATATTTCAAAATACATATAACATTGAAATGTTGGGTGTCAAGGTGTGGTGGGCGGACAATGCAGTAAAGTTAATTGAATCAGTGCCTAAGCTTGTATGGTTGAAGTTCATGGGGAAGCAGGTCAGGCTAGGTCACTGCAACTGACTTGACCCTTGCTGACATTGTGGTTGGCTCATACCCAAATTCACCAGTGGGTTCTCACATGACCGGAGCAACACTGTGTTTTAGTAACCTTAAGCTCAATTGCTGATCAACTTGACCGACAGGTTAAGGAAAAACTTGGATGACCTTAATGCTAAATATTCAATCAAAGACACTGCTTCAAAGAACTTTTCACATATTAAATTCCTACTAGTTCAGTGGACACCGAGTGTTACCTTTCAGTGTACATTAAACCCAGCTTTGTCTTTTACTCTAAATAACGAGGTCTTGTTTACGTGGACTCAAACAATAAAAATATGTATTTTGTGTGTTTTCTGTGAAGATTTTTAACCAATCCATTATTTATTTTAACCTTGCCATCGGTCTTTTGTCATTTATACACATATGGACACATATTGAACTTGTCTGTTTGTCTAAGATCGGTCGTCTCAAACAGTAATGTATAATAGGCAGCTTTTAGTAAACCTCGAACAGGCTTCGGATAAATTCACGTAATAGTCGCCGCCTATTTTTAACTTCAATAAAACACTCTACCAGCTGATTGGTTAAAGCTATTGACGCAACCAAAGATATCTAACGTCTACTGGCTTTGACCCCTGTCAGCAAATGTCAGTCAATGTGATAGACCAATCAGAATCCGCCTCAGGCTCTTGGGTCCTCCCACTTGGTCGATGACGCAGAGGGTCATGTGTTGTTTGTGCTCTGGCCCATAGAGATGTGTAAAGAGGAGAGGCGAGCGCTAATTGAGCTAGCCGGATCCTCCCGATTATAGAAACACTGCTGAACGTGGTCATGTTGCGCACGGTAGGCTTCGTTCCGCGATAATACCCTCGTTGGAGTACTGGCGTCGCGACTGAAAGTGCAAACGCGCTTGTTTGTTTTTGACGTTATCGTACAGCCGGGTCCTTGACAAATTGCAAATCTGAGCCGTGCGAGTCAACATTAGCTGGCCTAGCCGGGACTCGGGAGCTCGTCTCCCAAAACAAGAATGGGGTCTAGGTCCGCTCGGATTAGTTCACTCGCAAAGTGACCTTTGATTGTGCAGACTGATGGCCAATTTCGCGAATTATCAAGACGGCAAGGCGACGATGCTTATTGTGGAGGCGCAGCAGAGGGATGCGGGGACGAAATCTGTGGCGGCGGCGGCCGCCGCTAACGGAGACGGCTCGGCCGGGGAACCCCCTTCCTCGTTAATTAATATCGGCGGAGGCGGCTCTCGTCTCCATCAGCATTTACCGCCTTCCAACTACCTTCTTCACCAACAGCCACCAAAGGATCAACAGCAGCACCATCATTGCCAGCTTCCACCGCATCAGCAGCAGCAGCAGCTTCTTTCCGGTGAAAGCATCGGCGAGTCCCCGGGCAGGAAAGCCTCTTCCTCCTCCTCCTCGTCTCTCAGCCAGGTACACGCCGCCGAGGAGCCGGCCGCTTGCTCCGCCGCTAGCCGCAGCAGCAGCAGCAGCAGCGGCCATGTATACGCGGCAGTGAGCGTCGCCACTTCGTCGGACGTCGCGGACGACATACGGAAATGTGGCTATCTGAGGAAGCAGAAGCACGGACACAAGAGGTTTTTCGTGCTCCGGGCGGCCAGCAGCGCCGGGCCGAGCCGCTTGGAATACTACGACAGCGAGAAGAAATTCAGGAACAGCCTGCGCTCTGCCGCAGCGGCCGCCGCTAGCGGCGCGGCCGTCGCCCCTTCGCCCCCGAAAAGGGTGATTTACCTCTACCAGTGCTTCACGGTGAATAAAAGGGCGGATTCCAAAAACAAGCACCTCATCGCGCTTTACACTAAGGACGAGTACTTTGCCATCGTGGCTGAAAACGAGCAGGAGCAGGAGGACTGGTACATCGCTGTGAGCGAGTTGATGAGCGAGGGCAAGAAAGGACACCTGGATTCAGACGACTTGGATGACGGCTACGGTACGGTCACCCCCGGTACTGTGTTTAAAGAGGTTTGGCAAGTGAACGTGAAACCTAAAGGACTAGGTCAAACTAAAAACCTCACAGGTGTTTACCGGCTATGCCTCTCCACGAAAACCATCCACCTGGTCAAGCTGAACTCTGAGACGCCCTGCGTCAACCTCCAGTTAATGAACATCAGACGCTGCGGACATTCAGAAAGTTTCTTCTTCATCGAGGTGGGACGCTCTTCCTCCATCGGGCCGGGGGAGATATGGATGCAGGTGGACGATTCCGTCGTGGCCCAAAACATGCACGAGACCATCCTGGAGACGATGAAAGCCCTGAAGGCTTTTGCAGAGTTTCGGCCCCGGAGCAAAAGCCAGTCGTCGGGCTCCAACCCCATGCCTTTCATCACGACGCGGCGCCACCTGGGCAACCTGCCGCCGAGCCAGACGGGACTGCAGCGGCGGTCCAGGACGGAGTCAGTCGTCGGCACGCCGCCGTCAAGCAAGAGCTCCGGCGCCAGCGGTTATCGCTTTCGGACGTCCAGCGAAGGGGAGGGGACGATGAACCGGCCTTTCCGCTCAGCCACCGGGAGCCTGGTTCACCTCAATTCCACGCGTGTCCACCTCTGTCGCCAGGAAGGGGAAGGCGGCGGCAGCAGCGCAGGTGGTCTCCCTACAGGAAATGCTGGAGTGAACGCTGGCGGCCTACGTTATGCCAGAGCCATTCCCGGGTCGTCGTCCGCCTACCACGCCCGCTCTGCCTCTTTGCCAGTCTCCCACTTCCCCTCCACCACCAGCCCAGTGAGCGTCTCCTCCAGCAGTGGCCACGGCTCAGTTTCGGACACACTGACCCGCCCATCGAGCGCCTCCATATGCGGCTCGCCGTCTGACGGCGGTTTCAACTCCTCCGACGAGTACGGCTCCAGCCCGGGCGACTTCCGCTACTTCAGGGTGCGGAGCAACACGCCGGACTCCCTGGGCAACACCCCGCCAATCAGAGAAGAGAACTGTCTCAACGATTACATGGCCATGGGCTGGAACCGGGAAGTCTTTGGCGGCGTCGGCTCGGGAAACAACAGCGGCGCCGACACGCCACGAGACGAGAGCACGTCCACGACGGAGGATGAGCGTCTGTCTTCGTCCTCGTCGCTGCGGAGGAGGACGCACTCCTTCTCCAGGCCACCAGGTGGCGCAACCGGCGGGTCGGGAGTGGCGGTTTACCAGAAAATGACCCAAACAAACTTCTCCCTGGACGAGAGCTCCGACATCGTGTTGCCGTTTGGCGGCAGTCTGCTCCGCGCCGGGCCGTCCTCCTCCTCGTCCTCGTTGCGGTCAGACTACAGCTCGTGCTCTGAGCACAGCCAGCAGAGTCGCCCCTCCACCCTCTCCCGGGCCGAGGCCGGTAGTGAACATCCAACCCCGCCACCTTCCTTTTCCTCCTCCTCTGCCAAAGAAGACAGCGGCTACATGCCGATGATGTGCGGCGTGGCCGCCTCGCCGCGGGACACTCCCTCTGACTACATGCCTATGCAACCCAGTTCCTACTCCCACGCCGTTTCGCAGTCCCCTCAGTTTCACAGTCCGGCTTTAGGTCACCGTTCCACCCACCACCAAGCTCCGTCGTCGACTGACTCCCACGGCTACATGATGATGCTTCCAGGGGGCGGCGGAGGTGGCTCCCCTTCCCCGAGCCAGGCCTCCCCGAGTCCACACAGCAACCCCGGCATGGCAGGCGTTGGTGCAAGCAATGTTATCGTGGAAAGACCAGAAAATGGAGAATACATGGACATGTCATACAGCAGCAGCGGCAGGCGTAAACTGACAAACGAAGAAAGCGGTGCATATTACACAGCAGGTACTCCCGAACGCATCCCAAAGTCTTACAGTCCTTATTTTTCTCTCCCTCGGTCCTACAAGGCCCCTTCTAGAGAGAGGAATGACAAAGAGTACAGCGAGTATGTTCCCATGAGTTCTCCAGCCAAGCCAGTATATACATCAGTTGCCACAGCTTCCATATCGCTGACCGAGAAGCGTGTAGGGGGAGGCAGTAGCACCTCTACTCCCTCTCACCCGCCTCCCCCTTACGGCGCTCATCACACAACAGCGGTGATGGCCGACAGGCGCGTCGTAAGACCCAACCGCCTCCCTCTAGGCAGACGGAGTTTCCACGGTCCTTCGAGGACCAGCGAAGTCTCCACAGCACCCGTGGCCGCCGCCTCCTCCTCGTTCTCTGCCACTGCGAGCTCATCCGAAGGGCCCTCCAGTCCTGGAGAGTACATCAACATCGAGTTTGGGGAGCACTACCCGCACCAACAGCAGCCCCCCGCCTATCCGCATCCTGCCCCAGATGAGACGGCGCCGCAGGGGCCTGGTGACCACCGTTGCTCGCCACCGCACCTCCAGACTCACCAGGACTACATGAGCGTGGAAGTGGGTTCAGACCCGCAGGACAGCACTGGATGTATGAGCAAAAAGCAGTCTCCCAGACCCAGCCTGGTCGCTCCCTGGAACCCACCCAGCTACATTCGCCCCCTGGCCAGCAATCCCGGGGCACTGGCCTCATCTGGAGTCCCTGCCGGAGGTCACTGGAGGTCAATGGGCGATGACTATACGGAAATGACGTTTAACCTCAGCAGAGGTGAGAGGACGCAGACGAGCCCGACAACCATGCTCCAGCACCTCTGTGTGATGGAGGGACGTTACGGCCAGTCGCCCACTGCCTCCTCCTCATCCCTCTCTCCCCCTCTCCCTCCATCAAGCCCGGACAAGGCGCCGGCACAACAGACAGAACCCAAGGTGGTGCGAGCCGACCCCCAAGGCAGGAGGAGACACAGCTCTGAGACCTTCTCCTCCACGTCCTCCTCCAACTCAACACCGTCCGGGGGAGGTCTTGGCCCTTCATCCTCAGCCGGCCTCCACACAGCCCCTAACGGGTCTCACCTGACTGAGGGCCAGGCCTCCCGATGGACCAGCTCAGCATCATTTGACAGCATGTGGTTGTCTATGGAGGGTCTGGGGGACTCGTCAGTGACTCACCATCCTCCAGTTAGGTCCAAAGAAATGGGCGCAACCTCTGGAACCTCAGCATCCTCCTCTTCTTCATCCGCCTCCTCGGGAGCCGGAGCAGGCCGAATGTGCAGGAACATGTCTGTGGGCTACCAAAATGGCCTGAATTATATTGCCTTGGAGCTGAGGGAGGACAATAGTAGTGCGGCAGGCGTGTCTTCAGTAGCTGGCGGCAGCAATGGGACGACGACGATGACGACGACGGGGACGGTGCCTCTGCCTCTGCTGGAGAATGGATCCTATGCCAGTATAGACTTCACCAAATCTGAAGGAGTTGTCACAACAACCAAGGGTGAGTTATCTTTTCTTTCCTTTTCATGGTTGTGTATCAGATTGACTGCGACAACTCAATTTCCTCTTTTTTTTCTTCACTGAAAACCAAAATAACCCTAAGTGCTACTCGCTATTATTAGTGACATTTCTATCAATTTGCAGCTCCTCAGCTGAATCTATTTTGGATCAAGTGTGTATAAGATTGACAATGCTGGCCAGACCAATTTCTTTGAAGGCAAGTCGAGGCTAGGGACAGTGGTGGAGCAGGAAGTTGCACAAATATGAGGTCCATCTGGAGGCCTGCACGTGTGTGCGAGCTGCCAAGTCGACAATTAGGCTTGCTGAATGAGCGGGAAGTTCATCCGAGGTCAAGTGTGGAGTGAATCATCCCAAAAAGGGCCTGGTGTCCCCGTCTTTGTTGCGTCTCTGTGCTTGTCTGTGCATGTGCCTCTGTTTTCTTTGTGTCAGCATATGTGCTTAGTGTGCTCGTGTGTGGGCGTTTGTACATTCACAGCCTTTTGTCTACTGTAAGACTGTCACCTGAGATACTTTCCTGCATTTTGAAAGGATTTATTGTCATATTTGCTCGCACTGTTAAGTGTTTTGTCGACAGTATTATTATTTTAACTGATGTTTTTGTTCCTTTACTCTGAAAGGATAGGGCCCACAAAGTTTTAGTTTAGGTTTTGTGTGTTACAACCAATCTGCTTTTACCTCGTTTTCTTAATGGAACTTCATAGTCTTAAGTTATTTTCAGCTGTCATCGGTTATATTTTTATTTGTCTATGCTGTTTATCGTCCATGTTTAATTTCTTCAGTCACAGTTACTAATACAGATTAAATCAAATCCATCACATGATGAGGCTCAATAAGAGACGGGCACACCACAGTCTGTAGGTGGGACATAAAAATCAAGGTCTGTAAAAAAAAAAGGGGCAAATGTGCTGCATTTTCATTATGTACTTGTCAGTCAGCGGCATTGCTACCAGTATGCATTTGAGTTGTGCTTGCAGCAGCTAAAAGGCGGGTGTGTTGACATGTATGCATGCGAGTGCTGAGACCATGTCTGGAGTTGGCGTGAGAAGGTGATTGTGCAATCAAAGAGGATGTTTTCCTCCACTTTGGGCCGACTTTGCTTCCGCTTTACTTTTTTTTTTTTTTTTTTTTTGCTCTTCTCTTAAACCGACACTCACCTCCCCTGCGCTCGCCGTTCCATGCTGTCCACAGATGGCTTCCTCACTGTGACTTTGTCATCCTGTCGTTTGCTGGGTGACTGTACAAGCATGAGTCAGTATATTCTCTGCAAGCATCGACTGACTCATTTGTTTATCGTCCTGCGGTGTGTGTGTGTGTGTGTGTGTGTGTGTGTGTGTGTGTGTGTGTGTGTGTGTGTGTGTGTGTGTGTGTGTGTGTGTGTGTGTGTGTGTGTGTGTGTGTGTGTGTGTGTGTGTGTGTGTGTTGTGAGAGAGACGGAGAGAGTGCACATTTGGCAAATCTTCCTTGGTGAATAACATCGACTGTTTTAGAAGGTGAACCGACCCTGCTATGCGTCCTTTGATTTTGTTTGTATTCTCACTTGATGCCTGAAGGTTCATTTGATATACACAACCTCTCCATTCAGAAATGCTCACTTGTGCACATGCACAGACACACATCCTGATCGGGCTGGTGCCGTGTTTACAGTTCAGCGTGCCGCTCCAGGTAGATGACTGTTTGTACGTGCTGAGTCATGGCAGTCAGGCCTTTGATGTGGCCTTGTAATTGCAGCCGCAGCATGTTAAGGCACACAGCCGGGTCCAGGAGGAAGTGCATCATCACTCAGGAATGCGTTTCCTCTCAGCTGCCTTGTTGAAGTGATACAGGCACACCTGGATCCTTCATTCACAGGAGAGAAAGCAAGAAAACCTCTGTCTTTTTCAGGTCAACAATTGTTGCTTTTCAAACAATATGTATAAATATTCCTTTATGTTTGTTTGTTCAAGCAGGATATGTGGTAAAACATTGTTACGACATTTTGCAACTGGAAAATTGAGCGGCAGAAAAAGTAAGCAACAGTGTGGATTGAAGAAATGGAGAAATGGAACCAGTGAACATACTTTTTGGTCAGAGGTGCAAGTTGCAATTGTTTCAATTGTATTGTGTTTATCAGTAGTCATTCACAATTGGTTATTTACTGCCATAAAGGGGGGCAAGTATATAGTTATGAGCTTCATTTTTCTTTTGAACCTTTGTCAGATGAATTTGTCTGCGAGTCACTGAAGATGTGCGTGGTGTCTTTGACGCTGCAGGGGATTGTGTTGAAGTCAGTGGCCAGACAGTGACTCACAGTCACAATCAGGTCTGTTTTTTTTGTTTTCTTGCTGAGCACATTTGACAGCAGTCCCAAACTTTCCTCACGGTCTTCGACATACAGTACAGTACGTCCCAATGCATTACAATACAATGTGATTTTACATCGTTGATCCATTTAGTGATGGATTTTGGATTGGATTGTTGGATATCTTTTTCTTTTTTAGCCTTTAGTCCTCAGAATGAAACTCTGCTTTAATAGCAATTGTCGAGCAGCGTTGACGTTGGCCGGTTGGAATGCTATAACATTTGATCAGGTGTATAGAAGAAGGTTAGAGGTGAGAGTTGGGTACCGAGAGAAAGTTTAGCAGATGGAAGTGACAGCGGTGGGAACCTGCCCTTTTCCCCTTCCTCCCTCCTCCGTGTCCCGGCCAAGTGGATACGAGGTGGTAAAGGGTTCGGCCGAGTGTGAGGCAGAGGCTGCGCAGCAGTGAGTGAGTGAGTAGGCTTTGAGCTGCGCGAGGGAAGATGGTACAAGGTTGCCCTTTACTCCCTCGTTCCCACCTCCGCAGCCAGGCCCGTCTAAATTTACAGGTCTATTTCCAGACTGACATGAATTTATGGGTACACTCGTAACAGGACCCCCCTTTTCGCTTTGTGTATGTGTGCGAGTTGCATGTAAAGGTCCCTCTTAAATGTCCACATGCCCACAGATGTTAAAATTATTAACCGTTGCACATGCAGACAAAGCAGTTTTGGGTTTGAGCGCCTTTGTCGCGGCAACGTTTTTTCGCACACCTCTTGGATTCTCCCAGAGGTTGAAATTCTGCCTGCAATGGTCAGTCAGCCAATTAACAAAAAGAAAATCTTAAAATAACTTTACTTTTGGATGAGCACTGAACTTCAAAGCTCTGACACACTAGATGCACTTTTAGCATGGGTGGCCTGCACTAAGAAGCATGGGAAACTATAAACGTGGTGTCCACCAAGCTAAACAAGGACTTGAACCTCTCACCCCGGACGTGTTGGCGCCAGCAGGGTTCCTATTGGTCAATAAATTCCTGGAATATTAGACACTTTAAAAAGGTGTTTCCCATTGGGGTCCGCCAGGGGGTCCCGCTAGGGTTTATATACAAGTAAATTTAAGTCTCAAATTCTTTCTTAGTTCTTCAAATCAGAAAAGAAATTCATTTTGACTCTAAAGGGATTGACTATGGATTTCGTTCTACAGTGTAAATATACAATTTAGGAAATGCGGCTTCCGAGGAGAAAAATAGTAGAAGAAGGCAAGTGAACAACACTGGCAATCAGTATTTCTGTAAATAGCTGGACTCAGTAAAACTACGACACCAAACTGCAGCATTTATATGTATTGCAACTGAGCTTCCCCCCCCCCCCGCCCCCCCCGATAAACATGTTAATCTGTGTTGGGTGAGACTTCATTGGATCTTTAGTGACAAGTGCCTTGCGTGGCTGCTCATGTTGTTGCTGGCAATCGTGTATTTTTCATATGAATTTTTTTTTTTAAATTGCCATAATTTAAATATCTGGCTATAAAGCTGTTATTGGCTGAAACAGTTTTTCTTTTTTCAACAAGGTGAAAACCTAAAAAGAAATGACTTTTTCTCATTTCGTTTTTTTTTTTTTTTTTTTTACCACACCTGATCTTTCTTTTTTTTCTTTTTTTTTTTCGACTTTTTCTCCTTTTATGTTTTAGTTTACATTTCAGCAGGAAAAACTGCAATATAAGCCATCGAGAAAACAAAAAGTGACAGCCCAACTTTTTCTCCAAGCCGAATCTGCAGTCAGGGTCTGAGCACTTCCAAGAGCTTGATCACACTTTCATTACACGACCTGCACTTTAAAGGCCGTCACACCAGCTGTCACGCCACAACACGTCAGGCCAAACCGTTCCGCTTCCTTCCCTCCCCTTCTTCTTCTTCTCCTCCTCCTCCTCCTCACTCCTGTGATGCCTTTCATATGTTTCTCCCAGCTGGCTGAGCAGAGACGCTCGGCCCAGACAGGGTGGGAGATAATATCACCACACAACAAGCTGTTAACTGATCAGAGTTTTTCAACTATTTGTTTTCAAAGCTGATCTCTGTGTGTGTGTGTGTGTGTGTGTGTGTGTGTGTGTGTGTGTGTGTGTGTGTGTGTGTGTGTGTGTGTGTGTGTGTGTGTGTGTGTGTGTGTGTGTGTGTGTGTGATCTGAGGTTGTTCAAGGTCACACAGACTTGTCCTCAGAAGGTTGTTTTCCTCAGCGTGCTCCCCCTGTTGCTCCTACTAAAATAAATACAATTATATGTAAATTATATATATAAAAATATGTGCCACGTCCACTGTGTGTGTGTGTCATTTGCGACCACCATTACTTGTGAATGTACTTTTCGTTGTTTTCACCAGTGATTATTTGAGATCAGGTCACGCCGAGCGCATCTGCCCTCCCTCTCTCTCTCTCTCTCTCTCTCTCTTTCTCTTTCTCTCTTGCTCTCCCTCTCTCTCCCCCTCTCTCTCTCTCGCCCTCTCGCTCTCTCCCCCGCTCCCTCTCTCTCTCTCTCTCTCTCCTCCATCCATGCTCATGACTTTCTATCACTCTCCTCATCCCTCCGTCCCCACGGCTTGCAAACATGGTAGCGGCATTCCAGCAGTGCCCCTGTCAAAGCATCTGTATTGTGGCACGCTGCTCCCATTGTGGTGCCAGACAAAGACCCCCTGTCTGTGGAATAACCCAGCTGGACGGTGGCGGCCACCAGGGTCATCTGGGGCCACCGGGCTGTACCAGAACACTCAACCTGACAGGCCCAGCCCGGTCCGCTATCACAGGAAGTGTGTGCGTGCGCGCGTGCGTGCGCGCATGAGTGTGTGATTGCATGCAGTAAACTGAATCCAAAGTTGACAGTTTACAAGGTTACACTCACCCACTGACCTGACCAACATTTTTGTTTTGCAGTTGCAGTGAGAAACGTTGCCTACTTATTTCAACACATCTTCTGTCAGACAGGAACACAACCGAAGCCAGGTCTCACTTCACATATTCACATCCCACTTTGTATCACTGCAGTGCAGAGGTGGCAAAAATATTCACATTTGGTACTGAAGTATAAGTAAAAAAAAAAAAAAAAAAAAATCCATTATAAAAGTAAAAGTACTGGTTCAACTCCTTTATTCAAGTCAAAGTAAGAAAGTTCAGGTCCTGATATTTTCTAAAGTAGAAAGTAAAAACTATTTTTTTGCCAATAATGAAACAATACATTCCTTCATAATTTTTGCAAAAATGAAAAAGTTGTGACAAAATATAGCATCTGGATCAGCTTAGGAACGATCAATAGTGCAGCACAATCAAACTGTAATCAGTAGCAGTTATGACCTGTCAGTCATCATTGGATCTCTACACCTTCAATAGCAATATCCAATGTTATGTTTTTCTCTGTACTGAAAACCTCCTGAACCACACTCTAAAATATCGTCGACTTTTATGCTGAACTACACGACAGCGTAGTTTACATTGTGCTACGTCAAGCAACAGCAATGGTTATGTCTAATAACTGTAGTTTGTATCTTTTGAACACTTTTTTTTAGCCCAAACGTAACACACTTGGTTTTCCTGTGTGAGGAGTAGAAAGCGCTGCGGTCAGATACCTGAAAGTATTAATCTACTCAGTCTACCAAGTACAGCAGCAAAGTGTTTCTGCTTTGTGTCTTGCCACCTCGGCTGCAGCGCCAAATAAGAATAATAATCTGCTCACTATGATGCTGACTGCACCAGACTGCTGTTGCCTGCATCACACTGGGAGTGCTGAGGTTTTCTGCCATTTGTGGCAGAGTCCACTCCTCCGAAACGGTGAGAGCGCCCCCCCTCGGCTTCACCCCGGCCAAAACAGCTGATACTCTGTCCAAAACCAGCCGCATTCCACCGGCTTTTGTGTTTGCGTGCTTCACAGTGGCCAAGTGGAAAACAACAGGGTTCTATTTTTTTTTTTTTATGTCTACCACGCTTTGCCGTTGCCGTTGCTGTTGCTGTCGATGTGTTGATTTTCTGTTTGTGGGCCGTGAGGAAAAACTTGAAACACTTCACGTCTGAATTCTCTGCGAGTTCACAGCTGCATTTCTGAACGTGCACATGCACAGGGCTCGTGTGCAGATCCCGGTGCAACTGTCGCACAGCACGACGCTTAGCTTGTGTAGTGACACCGGCTGCGGTTTGCATTGGCAGACGCTTCCTGCAAAGAGTGAAAGAAATAAAGGAAGAACTTTTTCTCATGTCTGATGAATTCACCTGTTTGTTCGTGAAGAAGACGGGGAATTGATGCAGTGAAGTCAAAGTCATGTGACGCTGCTCGTCACTTGTGTTAACCAGCTGTCTTTTCCTTTCCTTCTCCTAGACTAAGCATGGGGACGATGGCGGTGGGCCCTCCTCCTCCTCCTCCTCGTCCTTCACCTCCTTCTCCTCTGCGCCGGGGACACTTGACTCTGCCCGTGACCTTTGACCTCCCCTCCGCCAGTGACCTCTTCACCCAGAGCCGCTGCCTTCTGGAGGCAGAACCATCATCAAAACAGATGGCAAAGACTCTTGCAATTTACTTTCAAGTGTACGTCTCATCTTTTATTTTTGTGCGTTTTTATGCATAGCTTGTCGTCTTTTTTTTTTTTTTTTTTTTTAAACACCCTCCTCCCACCACACAATCCCAATCAATAATGGCAGTAGGCACTGTTGCCCAACGTATTGATCTGTCAGCTGTCAATGAGCAGAGCCTCCAGTAGCTTTCGTCAGGGGGTTTTGCTCCTCCTAAAGTATTAAAAAGGGAGAAAAGGCACGCGGTTAAACAAAAGAACTTTTATGCTGAGCATTTTTTTTTTTTTTTTTCGTTTTTTTTTCCCCCTATATTGATCATTATTTTTTTCTACAATCTGTAATCCATCCAACGGTATGGACACAATTTAGATTTGTATTTCTTTTTCCCTTTTTTTTATGAATCCCCCACCCCCCCACCCCCCCTCTAAATGGTACAATCTTGTGGCTGGATCAGTTGAGCTCCTCGACCCGCCAGTGGACTACCAGTCCAGTGTGGTACTAGTTCAAACATAGTTCAAACATGCTTCAGGTACAGCGTCCTTTCGATTTGGATGTTCTGTTTTGGCTGGCGTCTGTTTTACATCCAGCTGGGAAGCAGAGTTGAGGTACGGCACCCGTCTGGGTACATCAGTGTGGCCACGCGTCTTTACATATCATTATTACATCAGTGCTTCTCATGTGGAACGGTACGTAGAGGAGGAGAGGAGATTGGGGGTGGGGGGGGGGTGGGGTAGAATCAAATGCTGAACGGATTTCTCGCTCTTGAATCTTATTTTGTAAAATTCTGCGCACAATCGACGGTGGACTAGGATGAATCATTGAGCGACTTGAGAAGCAGCTCTCGCCTGGCAGAACCATGCTGGAAACAAATGAACCCGACTGTATTTAATGTTCTCACAAGCAGTTCAGTACCTTGAATTGACTGTGATGTCCTAAAGTCATTTGGAGGCTTTAAAAGTTAAAAGCGGTATTTTTTGGCTTTCTTTGCAAACCTGCGTGACTGAAATCTGAAATTGTTCTTTGCCATTTTTCTACATTTGAGTCGGAACGACGACGTGATGGAAATGTACGGAATTGTTTTCCCGGCTTTTAACCTCCAGCAGAGCCTCAATGCTAAGCCAAACTAGGCCAACTGCTAACTCTGGTATTGAGCACAGTCTGACTAACAGGAACTCTTTCCTATTTGTTGAGCCGCTCCTTTAAAAACACGCAGCGGTCGCTGCTCTGGCCAGTGGATGTGGGGGAGGGGGGGGGGGGGCTGCTGCTGCTGCTGCTGCTGCGCTGTGTTTTCCTGCTTTCAGCTTTCCTGGCTGTTTAATAACTGAAGCAGGTGTTTTTCTTCCTCCTCATCCTCCTCCTCCTCCTCCTTTACATTTTCCTTTGACCTCATAGAGGAAGTAACACACTTCATTCACGTGACAGCTTTTCATTGTTTCTCATCAGAGCGGTGACAATAAACGTGTTTGTGTTCAGTGGCTTTAACATTTCCAAAGAGGCTCTCGCTTAATTCCTTCAAAATAAGACGGCTTTTCCACTCGCGGTTGACGGCTGCCTCATGTCTACGTGAACGTAGGTGAAAAATAATGTGATACCAGGACACAGAGTGCCAGTTGTTTGACAATTATTTCATCGGCTGATGATTTTCTTTTGATTAGCCTGTTTGGCATCTGCCGTCAGATTTCCCCCCCCCCCCCGACGTGATTTTCCTCAACCGACAGGCCAAAACCCAAAGACTCTAAGGTCACAACTGACCGATTAAAGCGACAAATCCTCCACTCTAACGAGCTCTAATCAGCAATTTTAGCTTTTTTTTTTTTTTTTTTTTTTGCGTGAATAATGACTGAAACAATGGAACAATTCCCAAACAGCTGGACTAGCTGCTTGCTTTCCCTCTGCGGTGCATAGACAACGTGTATATTTTTATTATTTTTCAATCATTGTCGCAGCTTTTTTGCAGCGACAACACACGCACGCACGCACACAAGCAGACGCACAGCAGTGAAAGGTGACACGACGCCACCGAACACAAGATCAATCGCAACCATGTGATGTCTCTCACACTGTAACACACACGCACACACTGCGCTGCTGCGGCCCCGTTTAGCCGAGGGTTCCCCCTTGTGCCCCCGGTGGCGGCTCTCTGTCAGCGTCACCCGGTGACGCTCGGATTCTTCTCTCACACACGCACGCACACATACGCACACACACACACGCACACGCACACACACTCGTGCACAGCGTATATATATCTGAGTGAATGCTGGGCCGTTGGTCACCGGCCCCTGATGACGTAAAGGGACGTCAGTAACGGGAGCTGCAGCCCCAGGTGCTGTGCGCTGGTCATACTTGCGGCATTACACCCCCACCCCACACACACACACACACACACAGAAACGCTCACGGTCACATGCAGACACACACACACACACACACACTGAGGGGAGACAGTGAGCACCTGCATCAATCACAGCCCAGCCTCGCCCGTATTTAGCGCTGCTGCTGCTGCTGCTGCTGCTCTCCCATGACTGATGTCACGGTGGAAAAATGTTACCGCAGCTCAATGAGCAGGTGACACCTCGTGCAGCCCCCACACCCCCCACCCCTCACCCACTCCTCCCAAACAAACACGGTGGTGTTAAAACGTGGCGCAGGTTTACCGAACAAAGCGACTGAGAGCTTCTGATCTTTCGCACAAAGCACTCAGTGTAACTTCAACGTCTGGGCGGGGGAAAAAATTTACGATACAACTGGATCAAAACATGCCCCCCCCCCCCCCCCCCCCCGCCCCCCCAACACAGCCACGGTTGAAATGATTTGACTGTAAAGTGAGGTTCTTCACCCTGCAGTGTGTCCTGTGTGTCCTGTGTGTGCGTCACGAACAACTCAACGCTTCAATCATCCCTCTTTGAGGACTGAGGACTGAATTTGTGTTTTGTTTTTTTTGGCCTGCTACAAATGAGAATTTTTTTTTCTTACATTTTGGAAAGTGTTATGTGTACGTTTTTTTTTTTGTTTTTTTTTAACTATTTCAAAAATTGTAGAGCTCGATTTTGGGAGATGTTGAAACAACCCCCTTAATTTATTGAATCATTGTGGGGAGGGGGGGAGGGGGGCGGAGAGACAAAAAAAAAAAAAGTGTGTATGTCAGTGTCCAGTTGCCTTCATGAATTTGAAGCCCTGCTTTATTTTCTGTCAGTGACTGAATGCATTACCAGAGACTGTGTATATCCTGGCAACATTTCAACCTCAAAACTGTCCTCGTCGTCGCTGATTGAGACTTTGGAAATCAGCCGTTTGGAATTTTTCATGTCGGTTGGAGAATGAGAAATAACCTATACGTAATATATATATATATATATACACTTCTATATTATATATACTTAAAAAAATATATAATCCTTGCAGAGAAGACTTAAGGTACTGCATCATTATGCAAACTTTTTTTGTTTTACCTTTCCTCTAATCTTTTACTTTATTTTATATTCTAGTTTACAGAGGGAAAATAATCTTATTTTTGGTTTTGTTGTACTGAGGCAACCTTGTTCCTCTCAAAGCGACACAAGGATAGTATTTTTCTTTTTTTAAGAGTAAATAGGCATTTTGCAGTTATATGTATAAAGAAATGGGGTTCACTCGGCCTGATGTTTATTTTTTGTAACAATATTACACTTAATTTGCTGCTGTGTAGTAGAGTTGGAAAAATGAGCGTTGGTGGCAGAAGCTGACGTTTGAAGGTGACGTTTGTCGCCCAGCGATCCGGCGCCGGCCTTGTATTTTTTATCCTCGTCAAGTCCTTCTGAAACTTTTTGGGTTTTGGGTGGAGGCGGGCTGGGAAGGAGGACCCCCCCAACCCCCACCACCACCACCACCACCCTCCCACCCCCCGCTGCCTGCGATCCTAGTTACCCCCGAGTTGAATGCTGTCGTTAATAATTAGCTTTACAGGAAAGAGTTTAAAAAAAAAAAAAAGAAGAATCCAGCTGTTGGAGGTGTGTATCCTTCGTATGTGCATTACATTATTTCCCAGCGACGTATGTCATGTACACAGAAAAAGGAGAAAAATGGAGAGAAAGCCGTGGTGGAAAAAGGAAAATCCTCCTCCTGTAAATAAGAAGACTCGAGTTGTTGCTTTTTTTTTCATGTTTTTCCTTCTCTCTTTTTTTCTTGTGGAGGGAAAAGGGGTGGGGGGGGGGGGGTCGGATCGGTACGCGGAGGATGATCGAAAAACATCGGCATAGTGTTTATATTTATCAGAACTTTTTTGCTTTCAATAGAGCTATTGCAATAAAAATGTGTTCATGTAACCACTGCACTCTCCGCTGTCCTTGTGTGATGCATCGCCGCCGCCGTGGAGATTCTCAGACTACACAAACTGCTTCCTGCTGTTTTTCCCAAATATGAAGAAGACTCCCAGTCGCACAAGCACGGAGCTTGACATCATTGCCCAGCAATCATGTCAGGGATGTACCAGAGTGTGTGTGTGTGTGTGTGTGTGTGTGTGTGTGTGTGTGTGTGTGTGTGTGTGTGTGTGTGTGTGTGTGTGTGTGTGTGTGTGTGTGTGTGTGTGTGTGTCTGTGTAGGACAAGTGTGGAGTGACAGTAGTTTACCAGACTGATGGAATGCCTTATTTTTAATCAAGTTAGTTTAGTACTTTTGTATTCATTTATTTTGCTTATTGAAAAGCAGATTGAACAGTGCCAGAGGGATACGCTTGTGTTGACAGTGTAGGAAATCAACATTGCTGCTCTCTTCAGCTGAGGAGGTCTCAACTGAACTTGACAAGTTTCACTCTCAAAACTAATAAGGCCGTCTATACAGTGTGATGAGAAGGTTTGGGCACCGCTGATCATTTTCAAGATTTTCCTTTATAAATTTCCTTTTTCTTGGCCTGCCGCTCCGGGCCTTCAGTAGAACTGTGCCTGCGGTCTTCCATTTCCTCTCTATGCTCCTCACAGTGGAAACTGACTGCTGAAATCTCCAGCGCCAGCTTTTTGTATATCCTTCCCCTAAACCATGACGTTGAACAATCTTTGGTTTTCAGGTCGTTTCACAGTTGTCTTGAGGCTCCCATGTCGCAACATGCAAGGAGGAGACCAACTTTGAATTGGCCACTTTAAATACCCTTTTGTCATGACTGACTTCACCTGCGTATGTAGGTCAAGGGTCAGTGCGCTTACCAAACACATTTTGTGTTCCAATAATTAGTGCTAAAGGAATTCAAATCAATGAAACAACGAGGGTTCCCAAAATGTATGCACCTGCCTACTTTTGTTCCAATAATTATTGCGCACTTTCTGTAAATCCTATGAACTTCATTTCACTTCTCAAATGTCACTGTGTTCGTCTGCTATATGGTATATTTAACTGAAATTGCTGAGCCGAACAACCGATGATTTATAAAGGAAAATCTTGAAAATGATCAGGGGTGTCCAAACTTTGTCATCCCACTGAACTGGGAGTCTACTGAATGGGGACAATGCCTTATGCTTTAAAAGACATTGAAAGTAAAAATCATTGCCATACAAACTAACTTTTTTTTTCCTCTAAAACCATGACTTAAGTTCTTTAGACTGCAAACAGTCCCCTGCCCTATGTCAAGTGTGTAAGAATGTGGTGGTGGCCTGACACACGTATGCCTCACTTCATTATTTCTCTTAGAAGCAGATTGTGAAGTTGACCTCAGCGCTGACGGCTGATGCAGACAAAGGCTCGTATCGATCGGACAGTGTCATTTCTGTGCTCACTGACGCACAAAAAGAGTTTTTTTTTTTTTGTTTTTTTTAAATCTGGATTGAGAAACTCGATATCGAGACCTGCTGTTCTACAGAGACGTCAGTCAGAGGAGCACATGACGAGTCATTCCTCGCTGCTTCTGCAGTGTCTTCACTTGTCACTCACCTACTGACCTGCATGCATTACTGACAAACATTACAGCTGTGGTAATATGGCTGCGTGCACAATGCGTGCGTCCTCTTCCCCCCCTGCACACACACACAACAAATCCACAAACGTGAACAGTCGAGCGAACAGAAGATACCAGCGAGCGCTGCCATTCTTCACTAGACTGTAAAGTTCAGCAGCAACAGTTATGGAAAGTCAATATAAGACGAGGGAAGGAGACAAAGGAGGAAAATTCTCATTATTACTGAAGGACAGAAAGAATTCCTTGACAGACGGCTTTCAAAGCAGCCGTCTCATCAGAGTGTTAACAGGAGGTTGTTCACTGGGAGCAAGAGAAGCAGGAAAGAAAAAATGAAAGTTAAACCTTCATTATTTAATACCGGAACATCACAACACCCTCTTAAAATAATGACTCAAGTCGCTTTATACAATAATATTAAATATTCCTGCTTCTGGGTTGTTTGTGTTTTGTACTGTTCATTGAGTAAAAACACCCACGCACAAACCATCCCAATGCCCTTTGGTCAAAGTCTGTTTATTTATCTGAATATGATGTAAAGGGTGTCAACAGACATTATCAAATATCCAATTAGGCAGATTAGATCTTTAAGCATCAGTTTCGTGCTGTGATCCCGGTCGCTACTTTGCTGCCAAGCATTTCCTGTTTTCACTGAACGCTGATATTGCAAGTTCAGGGGTCAACCACAAAGGAAGTGACTCAGTCGCCTCAGGCAGGAGAGACACTGATTGCACTTGAACTCGTCGCTATAGAAGATACTCTCACCCTTTTATTGGTGCAGCGTACACAGCTGTATAAATATTGTGAATGAATGGATTAATGAATGAATGCAGGACCAAACCTCGTGTCGGCTTGTTGTTTGTTGCCCCACTGAGTTGGTAGTTGGTAGTTTGCCGGTGTTGTGACCGCGTCGCTCGCTACTGCCGCCCGCAGGCCTCGGGGAGCCGCTTGCCAAAGTGTCTACAAGAAAACAAGCCGTCATTTCCTGGGTCTCTTCACGCTGATAAGTGGTTGTCAGACGATGACGCGCAATGTTTATCCAGGCCAGGTGACCGACCCAGCAAGTCAAAGTCCAAGTGTCAAAACAAGACAAAGTCCGTCCCAGACATAAGAGACAGTCAGCTGAGAGCAGAGCTGTTGTTGATCTGCTCTCTGGGGTTCGTCTCATCCGCTTTATGCACGAACCCGGTCGTCGAAGGAAGAATCCAGCCTCTTTAATGTCAAAAGTATGAAGTATGAATACCTGTGCGGGAAGGAAAACTAATAATCTGGCAGATTCAAGTCCTTTATTCAAGTAAAAGTAAGAAAGTGCATTTTCTGAAATGTACTTCATTCAATAATTTATTTGTTGATGATTTTGCAAAAATGAAGACGTTGTGACAGAATATTCTGGGCGTGACGGACCAGAGTGACCCCTGGGCTGAGGCACTCCATACTCAAAGTACTAAAATCATCTCCCTACTTTTAACGACACAACAGCAGAGTTCAAGTAGCCACACTTGAAGTGATAACAAAGCACTCTGAACAGGATTTGTATATTTTAAACACAAAAGTATTGTGCGTGTTTTCCCAATGTAAGAAGTGGAAAGGACAAAATATTTGTTTACAAATGTAGGGAATGAAAGGTAGTTTCTTCCCACCTCTGCACTCTAAGATAAAAGAAGACTGTGATTCATGCAAATCACATATGATTCGTCTTTGCCGTTATTTCTTATCACTGTAAATTGACCGTTTGACTGAATGTTCCTTTGGTTTACGTTTTTGTTATTTCAACTCTTGCTGCCAAACCTGCCATTGCCAAAATGACAACTGTAGGGACGGCTGTGCGCTGAGTCTCGGCCCTCGATGGCCACTCTGTCCGCTAATGACGGTGTCGGCGTTCAAATCTCGGCCCAGCAGGTCTCAGCAACACGTGATCTGCGTCTGCGGAGGAAGTGCAGGCATTGTGGCCTGACGCGGTTCAAGTGGCGGTGACTGCGTGAAGGTTGTGAGTCTGGGGAGCCACGTCTGACCTTTGAATATTATCACGGCGGCCATGTCTTTCAGGCGGAGGGATTGTGTTTTGAAAGTGGCACTCTCATCAAGATAGAGGGCTCGCAGTGACGACGTCTGGGCCGCTGGGTACGTCACAATGTTATTCCGCCGCTCCCCTATCAACTTCCGCATTCATTGTGGCTCGCCAAGCTTTTCATTACGCCTCCAGCAAATCAGCCGCTGGGTAAACCCAGCAGGCACCGCGCAGAGGGGAGAGATACGCGTCCCAGTCAAGCTGAAATATTGCTTTAATAAACCAGAATGATGAAACTTTTAAGACTGAACTGCTGTGGAGGCCTCGACCAGCAGCAAACGCACAAAGCCCAGGAATTCTGTTTGGTGTCGTTTTTTTTTTCGTTTTCAGCAGCAGTGGAAGAAAAGTGAACTTTAATCTTGAAGTCCCAAGAGGGAAAATTCAAAAACATCAAATGCAACTGTAAGCAAACTGAAGCCCTGGCCCGAAGATCCTTGCTTGCTTTCCAGGGGATACGAAACACACACGTCCAGTCATCAACATCACACCCACTAATGAAAACAGTGCTTGACGGGACAGGGAGACTGGAATAACAGACAGTCGCAGGCTACAGCTATTCACTGACTGACTCACAGAGTTATTTGTGCTCCAGATTTGTTTCAGCAAACACAATGTTTTGAATGTACATAAACCCACATGTATGTAGAAATGAGGGATTTAATTGAATCATTTGATGACCAGAGATTTTTTTTTTTAGTTATGAGTATAAACTTCACTGCATTCAACGTTTTAATGCCCCTATATGGCCGCTGCAGCACATGGGTTGATTTCACACAGGCAAAATGAATTCACCCTCTTTTCAGCGAGGCAGTCAGAAGGTTCTGTATCTGATGTTTATTTTATTTTTTTAGTGCGTGCAGGTAGAAATCTCTCCTACAACCCTGGATCTCGTTTCCCCATAATCCCCTCCTGCATTCTGGAGTCGAACAGAGGTGGCGCTGCCCTGCTGAGGGACAGACCTGCAAGGCTTCAGTGTGTGTGTGCGTGAGTGTGTGTGTGTGTGAGTGTGTGGGGCCGGAGCAGTGAGCCAAGCAGGGGGATATTTCACCAGCAGCATGTGACCTGCTGTGGTTTCCTCACTGATGGATGAAGCGGTGGCCCAGCGGGGCCCCGGGGTGTAGCCTGGTGCTAGAGTTTCAAAACAACACTTAATATATGCGCGCGTGTGTGTGAATGTGTGTGTGTTTGTGTTTAACATGCGTGTTTATGCACACAACTCGGGCTAAACGCCTTGAGTTAATCACACTGGGGTAACTGTGCGCACGTCTTTTCAGCCTTGGCAATTTTTCGGACCCCCCAGGCAGCAGGAGGACGTCCTGGGTACAGGCACCACCCGGAACATTACAACATCAAGTAAAGGTTGTTTTATTTTGGCAATTTAACATGAAAGATGAAAGCAACACATTTTATTGAGCCATTACACGCAAATTGACATCTCAAGCCGTTCCTTGTTGTAACTTTGCTGATTAAGATTTTCATACAGATTTGACTTTTTGTAACATTCTAACTTTCTGAGTTTTTTGAGAATTTGAGGTTGTTTTTTTTTAAGCTGCAAGACCTGATCAGCAAAATCCAAACTAATAAAAAAAAATGTAAATATATTGATTTGCATATTATTCCTTTATATAATATGTCACATTCACTTTTTAAGTTGAATTGCAGAAATACAACAACCTTTTCAGGATATTCTAATTTTCTGAGTAGTACCTGTATATACCAGAAATGTGAGCAAGCCCTTCTCCCAAACTTTACACACACACACACACAGATGGTTTCCCCTCATGAGACGGTGGCTCAGCACTCCACCTGATCAGCAGCAGCAGGCTGCGGCGGCCAAAGGAAGGCCTGACCCCTGACCTCTGCGGTTGCACCTCAACGGCGTCTCTCCTCTGGAAAAAGTGTGCGACGGTAGTGACGCCCGTGTCGCGCTCACGTCTTAGCAAGTTTCCAATTAAGGCGGCGAGCAACAGCGCTGGCCAGGCTTCCCCTGGAGCTGACAGCAGCTACAGAGGATTTATAATTAGACACGCGAATGGGGGGAAATACCGTGGAAATAGGATCCGCTGCTGTGACCGCTGCTCCTCGCCTGCTTCGCTATCCTGGCATTTGTTTAATATTCCAATGCAGAGGTGGGAAGTAACAGTGCGTAAATACTTTGTAACTGTAGATTTTTAAGGTATCTGTACTTTACTGGAGGGTTTTTTTTTTCTGAAGACATTTTACTTTTACTCCCTCCATTTGTACACAAATATCTGTCCTTTCTACTCCTTACATTGGAAGAACAAGTCAAAGGTCATAAGATTAAATGAAACAAAAAAGTGATTTTAAAAGGAATTCCCTTATTATTTATTAAAGTTGTTGTCTTTTTCAGTACAGAGAAAAATAAAAGTGTAGAAAATAACGCTGGTTATTGTTATTGAAAATGTAATTGTCCAATAATGTGTCACTAATCCTAATTATTACTGATTACCTTTTGGGTGTATTGCGGCTGAAGAAATATATATGTAAAGAATATATATACGGAAAAGATGTCATTTATGCAGTTAGCACTGTCGCTTCACAGCAAGAAGCTCCCAGGTTGGATTGCGGGTCTGGGACCTTTTTCCATGTGGAGTTTTCATGTTCCCCCTGTGTCTGCGTGGGTTCTCTCCAGGTTCTCCGGCTTCCTCCCACACTCCAAAAACATGCATGTGGGGTTAAATTGGGAGACTCCAAATCTTCCGTAGGTGTGTGTGTGTAAGTTGTCGGTCTTTCTATGTGGCCCTGCGATGAACTGGCGACTCATCCGGGGTGTCACCCTGTGACAGCTGGGAGAGGCTCCAGCAGATCCCAGTGACCCAGGTTGCAGGAAGAAGTGGGTATAGAAGACGAAGGGATGGATGGACGTGCTTTGTGTGTCTGCGTTGCACGTTTGCGAGAACAAAGTATAACAAAGTTTGAACGTCAAAACCAATTTTCTACTTCCATTCTCGCTGTCATTTGCAACTTGAGGGTATGATTTGTTCTATTAGGAAATCTGCCGTTGTGTGTTTCAATTGTAAAAAGAAAAGAAAAAAAAAAAGCCTATAATAAAAAAAAAGAAAAATCTATGTTTTTATAATTGCATTTGCAATGTAGGGGTGATTGTTTTTCCAACTTTCCAAGAGAAGGCAAAAAGTTTTTCCTCCTCTCAATAGTTTCTCTCCGTTTGTGTCATCGCAGCCACACACACACACACACACACACACACACACACACACACACACACACACACCTTCCTCACTGGAACAACATCAAAGGTTTTTACTTTGGTTCAACGTGGTTCAGTGTTCAGGCAATTAAGATCCATTACTTTTGAATTTTCTCTCTTCTTTCAACGTCTGACGTGTCCTGGAAATGAATCACAGCCATGACATTGAGTGTAAATATATCTGCACTTTCAGCTGATTCAGCGGATGCCTTTCACTCTAAGAGACTTAGGCAGACTGAGAGGGGATTGTGTGTCTTTAAGAGGAACACTAGGGTAAGACATCTTGGCCTTTGAGTGTGATGAACACATAATCTGCTTTTTGGTAATAGGATGGGCTCTCGTAGCAGCGGTGAACTCCCCGAGCTACATGACGTCGTGCTCCGTGTGTTTCTTCTGCACGTTCTAATCGTGTCATTGTGTGTCAAACGGAGGCCGGGGGAGCGCGCTCAGACAAGATCAGCACGTCTTTCCCACGAAGCGGCTGCCACCGCTTACTCTAAACAGCCTAGAAAAGCGAGACAAAAGGCCGGGATACGATCACCCCAGCAGACCACCTCACCTCCAATCCTCTTCTACGAGATCCGTCAGAAAAGCCTGTTGACCAGGAGCCAAAACAATCTCTTGCAGCCACACAAAGATTTCAAAAGGAGAGGAAGAACCTTCCAGTTTACTTCTGCTTTTCTTTTGTTGTTCATATTCTTCATTTCGTGTTTGCACAACATTTTGAGGACATTCATAGCTACGTTAAAGTCCTTGGGAGAGCAGAAACTGAGCAATCTGAGATTTAAAAAAAAATAAGTAAAGAGATTTGTAATGAGCATACGAGGTTCCTCCTATTCACCACCTTTAAAATTGTGGTCATGATTGTCATTGATGTCACATTTGCCCTAAATAGGGTTCAGTTCTACGCCTTTGCTTGCACTCTATTGTCCCTGACGTGCGTGGGTGACTGTGGCAGACTCTATTGACAGACAATAAGCAGACATCATTTTGAAAATGTCTCCTTTGTTTCCCACTGCAATGTACTGCTGCCATCTGCTGGTCACCAGGTAGGGGCCGTGGACGCAACTGGTTTTCCCAGTGAAGGTGAAAATCCCGCCGCAGATGTATAAACGCACTAAACGTCTCTTGCAGCGCTCCGAACTCGAAAGCTGACTGAGACCAGGGAGATATAACACTTTCCCACGTGTACCGCAATACCTTGGCAGAGATTAATTTAACATAAATTATGATCTAGTAATATACATTGATTATTAATTCATTCTGAAGAAAATCACAGTTTGAGCGAAATTTCTCAAAAAACCTCAAACCAAATTTTTCGAATCAAATCGTCCAACGGTGTCCACCTTTATTACAAAAAAGGAGAGACTAGCGCCCTCTGCTGGGGACAGGATTGATGTCTCTGTCTCTCTCTCTCTCTCCAGCAGTGAACCGTAACGGACCACCTGATGCTTCATGGAGCTTTAATTTTTCGCCTTGTATTTTGTCCTTATGTGGAAAAAAATATTAAATTGAGATGTAAAATGTTACCGCAGGATGCTGTGCAGGAGAAAAGAAAGGGAGGTCCTTGATCATTATTTTTATTTTTAATAATTGTGAAATATTTTTAATTAGTTTAATAGTTGTCTATTTATGTTTCAGAAAAAGTTAAATGTGTGTAATCAATACTTTCTGTCTTCTTCATTTCTTTTTACAAGAGCAAATATTTTAAGGAGACAATACTTTGGACATAATATTTATTTCTTTTTTAAAAGTTTATAACAACTTCTGGATAACATAACATGAAAAATACACAAAAAAAAGGGGAAAATAAACATTTTAATCGCACCCCAGTTTGACAAAATTAAGAGTTCATAAAAGCAGTTTTGAAAAAATAAAAAATATCAATAAAATCACAGGAAGACATTCCCCCCATTAAAACAGCCCTTGAAGACTTACAGTACATCAGGAGTCTGAATGTCCTGATGCAATTTCAGAGTCACTTGTTAAACCTGATTAATGTACAGACACCTTTACCTGCATATCGAAAGGGTTAAGTGTGATTAATTGACCAATCCTAGATACAAATTCAAGCTTGTGTAATTGGATTTGTCAAGTTTTGAGGTGCAAAAGTCTCTCACTTTACCACTTTACAAACAGAGCCCAGCACCTGAAAACGTTAAACAGCACAAAATCAAGGAGCCAAGACGTAATCCAAATCCTTTTAGGACAATCTCTAAAACATTCCCCAATCAATAGACTACCTAAATTAATTCTCATTCATTTTAGTTTTATTAATTATAAAAAAAAAAAAATACAAAAGGCTTCAAGCGATCGGCATTTAAAACTCAGACATTGCTGCTATGTTTTTTTTTGGAGGAGGGAAACTTGGCTCTGAGCTCAGTAGTTATTCTTTTATTTTCTATTTGAAATGACCCTGACCTTTATGTCTGAGACCAGTGAACGCTCTCCCCACAGCCGAAAAATGTCTATATACCTTTTATCCTTTCAAATATATATATTTATTATATATAAAATACTGTTTTATTCATAAAGCCATACTTTGTACAATATCTGAGTCAACGTGTATCAGTGAGAGCTGGTGAAATGAATGAATGTGTGTGTGTGTGTGTGTGTGTGTGTGTGTGTGTGTGTGTGTGTGTGTGTGTGTGTGTGTGTTTAGCGAGAATAAGTGAGCGTGCGACTTAAAAAGAACTTGGAAAAATTTGTTGCATAACAAAGAAGTGGTACCGGTTCAAGGACCTAATACACTAAAAAAAAAAAAAAAAAAAAAAGGTGTTTTACACAATATACACATTTTATTACTTACAAAAAAAAAGGTAAGAGAAGAGTAGGCGGATGGTTAGACGGTGGGCTATAGCAGGGTTAGTATCACCAAAATGTAACGTTTCACAACAAAGAAATGACAACGAGAGAGAGAGAGAGAGAGAGAGAAGAAAAAAAAGAGTTTGTGAATGAGGAACTAGTTATAAAAACAGGCAGTCTCACTAAGGAAAGCTCATCGTCAGTGCATCTCTCATCTTGGATGTTCTGAAGTCAAAGTGCCGATTTGGTAACAGTGGAAAATGTCCCACTCCTCATCAATAAGGCCGAAAAAAAAAAAAAAGAAGAGCGCTTCCGTCTAAAATTGAAGTCTTTTTTTTTTTTTTTTTTAAAGTAACACCAGCACTCTAAAAAAAAAAAATGGAACAAGATGTTGATCCTTTTGGGGGGGTGGGGGGGAAAGGGGTGAAAAGAAATGAAAAATGCACTTTTATGTCACACATCCGTCATGGCACCATTTAGTGGATATTTTTCTGCTTTCATTTTGAGGTACTTCTTAAGGAAAATAAAGACTAAGTGTAAGGTTTATTTTTTTGTCTCTTTTTAAGCTGTGTTGCACAGTAGCACCATTGTTTTAATTGAAATTTCAAGCCTCCCCTCCCCTTCAGCAGGGAGACGGCGCTCCGCTGGAATACCACCGTGTTGCCACGCCCCCCCTCCACCCCCCCTGCCATAGGCAATCCCTACTCATGCCCTCCTGTGATCCAATCATCTGCAATTATTGATCAGGCGACCTCCCCCCCGGCTGCGGTGGGTTCGTTGGATGGCGTGTATGCCGTTACGTCCTCTTCATGCAGACGACGCAGCGGCTGACTCTCGTCTGCAGGCTACCCGCCTTCAGAGTCTCCGACTGGGGCTTCCTGCAGGGACACACAGCCACGCCGGGGTCAGGTGGGTGACAAAAGAGCATTCCTTTGACTCTGTGACTCTTACAATGAAATATCTTTTATTAAAGTTTAGTAAGTTGCTCTGACACAATAATTTCCCCTTTTGGCATAAATGAAGTTTCTGTTTTGTTCTATTTTTTTCTAATCATTCACTTAAAAGTTGGATTTAGTAGGTCTGATGGATTCCACTTAATTAATAATTAATAATGATTAGAAGAAAATGTAGTGTTAAAACACAGTCGGAAGTATCGTGTACCTAAATAAACTTGAAAATGTATTAAATACTTTTTTCCCCCCACTGACTTTCAAGTCAGAAATTAAAATGAAATATGTTTCAACTTTTATGGGCAACTTGTATGTAAACGTCCGTAATTTGCTAAATGATTGATTATATTAGAAAATGTTTAAAACATACATTTTGATCATCGTAACCGTTCTCTAGAAATAAAAAATGTATTTTAACAAAGACTATGGCAACATCATTCGGGGATGTAGTTGGCGGTGCGTATCTTTTGAATCCCTCCTACCTGAACATCTCGGACTGCTCTACGGTGGCCAGCCAGAAGCTGTAGGAGTTGCCATAGTAGTTGCACGTCCCTCTGCCGTGGCACTCAATGAAGGGAGCGCTGCGGAACTCCTCCAAGCAGGAGCCTGGGGAGGACAGAGCCTGACCAGAACCCTCTGCACCTGCACTGGTGTGCTGAGGAGGAGATAGATTATAGAGGGAAAAAAACATTCATTTAAAAACACACTGAAAGCTGTTGTAAAATCTTGTTGTAAAGTTTTGTTGTGCGTCTACTACCATCATGAAGGAAAATCCGATCCACATAGCTTCCCAATTGGCAGGGCACGCTGGGATCTGGATGGTCTGACTGTGGACTGCAATCACCATTGCTGGAGCTTCACATACAGCACATCTACACAGGCAAAACAGACACATATGATGTAGAACGACTTCTCTTTAAGGTCCAGTGTTAAAACCTTTGCCTGATTTATGATTTTGCATTTGTAAAATATTAAAATACTGCCCGTTAATATATTAATAAAAGTGTATACTTGCAGTACAAGAAAAGTCAAAGGGTTTTCCTACACAGAGAACAGTTCATATTTTTAAGGAAGCCAGGACGAGGTATTAAGGTTTGTGTGCGCAGACCACTGTAGTTCACTGGCATGGTCGGGAGAGGGCGGGAAAGCAAATTAGCTCTGCAATCTAAAATCTGACCACTCTGTGGCAGAATTTCACATAATGTACCTTTCAATGAACTTGTGGCAAACTTCACTCTGACCCTCATCTTCCCTACCAACGACCAGTCCCAGAAACTTATCGAGAGCAGTTTCTGGCGGGCTCGGTGTGAAAACTCCACCTGCTGATGAAAGGCTTGATGCTCTCTCCAGTGATGGGGGCCATGGACATGGGCATGGGCTCGGGTGTGGACAGCCAGTATGAGTAGTCGTTGCGGGAGGCGAAGTTGCAGACGTTGTTGATGTTGCAGAACATGAAGGGCATGGTGCTGAACCTGCGCAGGCAGCTGCCAGCTGTGCCTGGAAATCAGATGGAAAGAAGGAGGCGGATGGTTGCAAGCGAGCAATATCGGATCCAGTACAAAACTCTTTCACAATCCGTCGTACCGAGGTCCTGTCCGTGAGCCCTTTCGTTGCCCTGCACGTACAGCAGGGAGTATCCGTCATAGATGAGGTTGGTTCCCTCGGGACAGAAGGGCACGTCCTGTCCCTGGCTGTGACGGGTGATGAGGAAGCCGTGGGCTGCAGACACCGACCCTGGCAGACCAGGAAGACCCTGCGGACCGTCGGAACCAGGAGGACCAGGGTACCCAGACTGACCTATGATCAGAGCAAAGGTGTACATTAGAAATTGGACCAAATCAAAGTTGTTTAGTTTTTCTTGTTTTTTTGGCTTGTAGCGTTGAGTCAAATGTGCTTGATGATGTTCCTCTTACCAGGCTGCCCGGCGGGGCCGTTGTCTCCCTTCCTACCAGGTGCACCACTGAAGCCGGGTGGACCATCTGGGCCGGAGTCTCCAGAATCACCAGGTTGACCTGAGAGCAGAACATGACAAGTTCAAGTTAAAGTCCAAGTGATTGTCACATCCCAATAGATGCAAAAGTTGTCCTGCTGTGGTGGGCAGCAGCAGTGTCGCGCCCGGGAATCATTGGGTGATCAAATCCCCCCCCCAACTCCAACCCCGAATAATGAGTGCCAAGCATGGAGGCAAGGGGCACCATTTTTACAGTCTTTGGTATGACCCGGCTGGGGATCGAACTCACAACCTACCAGTCTCAGTGCTGGCACTCTACTACTAGACCACTAAGCTGACAAAAGTTATAAGAGCTAATTGCAAGCTCAAGGAAAATGTACCAAAAAAATAAAATAAGAAGAAATCACGATCAACGAACCTGGAAGTCCCTCACGTCCAGGAGGGCCAGGTGACCCTCGCCCACCAGGCAAACCCTGAGGACCAGGGGGTCCTTGCTCTCCCTTGACCACAATTGGAGCCGGAGCAACACCGGGGTCGCCAGGAAGACCTGGAGGTTAAATGTTCAGAGGAATTATCATTTTAACACAAAATAAAAACAAATGTTTATGTTGAATTCAACCAAGAGTGAGTGCAGTCATGGCTGAATCACCTCTCAAGACTTGATCGCTAAGAAATACACATTGCTGCGGCAAATTATTTTCCTGCCACTGCGCTTAGTGTCACTGTGAAATAATTTGGTGTGTTCACCCACCAGGGGGTCCGACATCTCCAGGGTCACCGGGGAAACCACTTGAACCAGGACCTCCAGAGTCGCCCTTTGATCCTAAAAATAAATAAATAAAAAAAACGAAATGCTTTCAGAATTAAATCAAAATACCTTAAATATTATTATTTTTAAATGCTACTAACCTGGGAATCCAGGAACACCAGGAAGCCCAATATCACCCTTCAGACCAGTCGATCCTGGCAGACCAGGAGAACCCTGAGAAAAGAGGAGGTACATTAAAATCCAGAGACATCATCAGTTGAACATGTAAATGTTTGGTTCTTACTGGGAATCCTGAGCCTCCGATATCTCCTTTCTGCCCAGGGAAACCTGGCTGGCCAGGAGCTCCAGGAATACCCTTGTCTCCCTTCACTCCGCCACTTCCTGTAGGTCCACGGGGACCCTGCGGGCCGGGCGGACCTTCATGCGCACACATCAGAATGGAAAGATCAGGCAAAGAATCCTGGGAGTGCTCTCAGACACTTCTCCTCATCATGGGGGTCAGATTGCTTTACTTTGAAAAACATTAGACAGCACTTTCAGGAGCACGAAGGCCACATTTGTCTGAACAGACAGAGAGCGACCTAATCCCAACACTGTTGTAACATTATAACAGACTCGTTGAACAAAACGCATTTGATTGTGAAATAAATTTTTTGTTTTTTGTTTTCATTTGTAGAGCATTTTCTGACACAAATATCACACATTTACTAAGTGGAACTTTAGAGAAAAAAATGATACAATCAAAAAATAAACAACAAACACGATTAAAATAAAAGCACACATTTTTAAAATCATCTCTCTCAACCAATGACACAATCACACCACAGAAATTCATCTAAAAGTGCGACACAAGATAAAAAAAAAAAAATAAAAAAAAAGGAAGACAAGGGATCGTTTCCAATTACTACTATTAATATGTAAAACTAAAAAAAAAAATCCAATAATAAAATTCAAAACAAGGACATGACTGAGTTTAAAGGTTCTTTTTTTTTTGGTCAGTGTTATGTAGTGCAAGCATTTCCTGTGAGGTCAAGAAAAATGTGAATGAGCATGAAGCTCACATTTCATCTGAATCTCCCCAAATACCAAGTATAGAAAAAATGATCTATATTGTGCACAAAGACCATCAAACCACTGGAGTCTAACCTGGAGGACCTAGGGTTCCAGGAATTCCCAGGCAAAGCGGAGCACAGTTGATGACACAGGGCAACAAAAAAAAAGCAGAAGTTTAGACAGAAGCAAGCACACTTGAGTTACAGGTACTCGTTGAGGAAATCCCCAAAAATCTTCAAATCCCAAATAAATAAGACCTGGAAGCGCTGATATTAAACATCATCTAGCATATAGTCAGGCTCAGTAATGCAGGTGTGTTAATATCTTACATTTCCACAGTAACACATTCAAATTCATTCCCATCCGACAAGAGTGTAACACAACTATAACAAAAATTTTCAAGTCTGAGGTGAGTTAGTTCATTTTGTGCACCATCTATACATGGGAAATCTTTATCTTAAGATGCGTCTTTGTGATCCAGGTGACATGCTTACTTTGTCATTAAACTACTCGTGTTCATCACGTGAGGTGCTTACTTGTTAGAGGTGCAACATACTACCATCGCTGTGCATGAAAAGTGACAAAAGGCAGCAATTGAGAAAGTTTGACAAAAATAGTTTCCAGTGAAATTTGCTTCAATCAATGGGAGGGTGGTGTTAAAGCCCGATCGAGGCTACAGAGAGGAAGGTGCGGAAGAGGTCTGGAGTCCGTTGATCTGACCTGAAGGACCTACGGCAGCCACGCGCAGGAGTCGTCACGTGATTGGGCGGGGCCAAACCACAGTGGGTGGGGCCAAGTCATCAAGAACAGGAGTTAAAATGTCACAGCTTCATTTTCACGCCTTAACACCTTGACAAACACTTCAATGTTTTGCGATTTCGAACGAGCCTTACACAATGCTGTCGTTGTCGGCGATGACTTTTGCTTTCAAAAAAATACAATATAATGAATTTTGTCCTCTTAAGGGCACCATCTCTGATCAAACATAAGGCAGGGGTGGAACCTGTGTGTACTAAATATGTGCTGTTTGTGTGTCAGCACTTATAACAGCATTGTGTTCAGCTTGTTTTGACTTTGTACACTTGTGTATGAAGTGCCCATGCAGATGACTGACGGGTGGAACAAAAAACACTTTGAGCAGCAAAAGCCAAACACAATCCCTTAACACACTCAACACGGCTTATTGTTGTACTTTAAAACCTGCAGGTTTGAGGAAGCTGTGTCTGTGGGAGGGTCTCATTCATAGAGCCCAGTGGTCCTCCAATAGGACCTGATGCTTGAAGCAAGCTAAACAAAGCTGTTGAGAGTTTTCAGATTTGCCTCAGGCTCAGCTGCTTTTTACACCGACATCTCCAAAAGCCAACAACAAATACACACAACAAAGATACAAAGATACACAGACGTAGTGCGGCGCTGTGGAGAGACGGACTCACTGGGAGTTCTTCCGTCACGGCGCAAGGACACCAAGATGCGTGTGAGTGACAAATCATGAGGACAAAACGAAATGAATGGGTGAATGGAACCAAAATACATGGATTGTAAAGACAATGAGTGACATGAACACATGCTTGTTTGATGGGTGTGGTCAAAGCCCTGTGACAGAGAGTGATTGGTGTGTGAAGAGCACCCTGGTGGTCTCTGGTGAAAAGGTACCAGAGAAATGTGCATCCGTGTTGTTGGCAACAGAACGACAGGTGAGTCCTGAATAGTGATGTGGTGATTGGTGCAACAGGATCCCATGCAAATCAACTGACACTGTGATTGAAACGTCTGCATTTTATACAGTTTTTTGGGTTTTTTTTTTTTTTTTTTCTTTAAGCTGCCTGGTTTTCATTTCTTACATTAGACTACGTGATTTCATTTCAGATTTGATTTCTTTCATTAGCCTGCAGTACAAGTCTACTTTTTAAAGGTTATTTAGTTCCTATTTCCTTCAATTAAGTCAATTTTAGTACACCAATGTTTTAAATGCACCCGTCTGCATTTAATATACAGGGGACACAATCAGCTCAATCAGCTGACTCAACAACAATGATGAGTCAGTTAAAGTAATTATTAGGATGTAATATTAAGATTTATATCTCATCATATCCATATTCCAAATCAACAGCTGCCATTATGTATATGCTAAGTCTGTGAATTTATTTAGATCTGAAAACCAAGCAGCAGTTTCAAACACCTCTAGATGTGGAGGCAAAGAAGAAATCCAAACACTTTACCTCCTCTTCCTGGTGGTCCTGGTTGTCCCTGAAGTCCTTTGGGTCCCTGAAGAGCTTGTCCTGATGTCCCAGGAGGACCAATGTTGCCAGGAGTACCAGGGACACCGGGGAAACCAGCCTCTCCTTTAGTACCTGGGAATCCAGGGACACCAGAGGGCCCGGGAAGACCTGGGTCTCCCTTTGAACCTTAAATAGTGTGACAGGTAAAGCAGAGGTTGGAAAGAGTGGCATAAATACGAAAAATAGTTACATGTAATGGATGGTTTGTTACCTGGTAATCCTGGAAGTCCAGATGGACCGGGGCCACCAAATCCAGGAAGTCCTGGAGCCGAAACACATCAGACACAATTAAATGCAAATAAAACCTTTGTTTGTTTCATTGGAAATTCAGGACTTCATCTTTCTCATACTGACCGGGCTCTCCTTTGACTCCTGGTGGTCCTGGAATTCCATCACGACCCGCTTGGCCCTTGTCACCTGACAATCCCGGTCCTCCAGATCGGCCAGGCTCTCCTGGTCTACCAGGAGATCCGGTGAGACCTGGGCCACCTGGCCCTCCATCGAGACCCTTAGGTCCAGGGATACCAGGAGAACCTGAGAGTCGAGAACACAGGAAGACAATTACAAATGTTTCAGACATGTAAGAATAATCATTTACACTGTGAACACAGCTGTTGATTGAAAACATATCAAAAATTAGCAAATAAAACTAAGAACTATAATGGATATATAACAGAAATATAACTTAATGCATACATACATATTTAGATATCAATCAACTTAACAAATCTGTGCTCATGGGATATGTTTTCAATCACAGCTGTTGATTGAAAACATATCAAAAATTAGCAAATAAAACTAAGAACTATAATGGATATATAACAGAAATATAACTTAATGCATACATACATATTTAGATATCAATCAACTTAACAAATCTGTGCTCATGGGGAAGTAATATAAAACGTAAAGTAGATTCAAAATATTTCACCATGTGAAAGCAAAATAGATCAATTGGTTCATATAACAAAGTGTATCTGTAAGGCCGTTATGAGGAGGGGAAGACGGTGATTAATGATTTGGTCATGAGCGACAAACAATTGTCAATATCAGAAAAAATGCTTCTGGGAAACGAGACAAAAAAAAGATAAATCTTAGAATGTCAGATGAGACTCAGAAGAACATTTTGATTTCTGTTGAATTACCTTGGAATCCTGGCAGGCCAGAGTCACCTTTCAGTCCTGGACCTCCAGGTAAACCTGGAAGACCTGGTGTCCCTGGAGTTCCTTTAAGTCCAGGACTTCCTGGGAAACCTGGTTGACCTGGTTCTCCCTACCAGACACATGAATTTAATCAAGTAAGCACTTTGAACTTGAACACTTTTCAAGCAGCCTGAAAAAGTGTGGCAAATTAAACCAGTGATCATTGTCACTGGATGAATGCTTGACCACCACAACCATAGTGGCTTCTTAATGGGTCAATCTGGCATCATTATGTGACAGGAATTGGAGTACCTTGAGTCCTGATTGTCCTGGTGGTCCAACTCCAGCAGAGCCTGGTTCACCTTTTAATCCAGGCAAACCGGATGATCCTGGAAGTCCTGGTGCTCCGAGCCTGCCGGTCTGGCCTGGTAGACCCTTCAAACCCGATGGTCCTGTGACAGTCAAAGTGGAATTGCAGCATTTCCAGTGAGGAAATCACTAATTACAACATTCTATAGTGTGTCATTTTTTTCCTGGGACATAAGAAAAATTTTAAAAATACTTTAATCACGCCAAAACTAACCGATTCCACGGAGATGTGGAATGCAAAATCACAACTTGTCTTCTGGTACCTAGTGGGATTTGAACCCACATCTCCTACACCACAGTCAAAGGCTTAACCCACTGAGCTAAGCACCTTGGTTAGCCTGATGACTATGGAGGTAAATTAGTAACCCTATTTATACAGCCAGCCCCCACGTCGGCTCTCTGCTTATGATAGAAACACTACTAGAAACTGTTTTATTATATTGTGCAGTGACCATAATTTGATCTCCTTGATTTAATCATGATTCATAAGTTATGAGGAAATGAGTTGAAAAATCTTTCATTTTGGTTACTTGTTGTCCTTTGTTTTATTTTATTTTTCTATTTGTGTGTGTGTGTGTGTGTGTGTGTGTGTGTGTCTATGTAGCTGCTGTCTGTTTGTCAGTGTGTCTGTCTGTGTCAGGTGAAGCACTTGAGGGCTTTATAGTCCTTGTGTCATCAGCGCTGAAGACGGTCTTGTGGGGAGCAACGCTGACTCCCAACACGGAGGTGACAGGATCGAAACCCAGCGTGGACCAAAGGTACAACACTTGGTTGTGTGTGTGTGTGTGTCTAAACCAAATCAAAACCAAACCAATCAAAACAACTCTAAAACCAACAAAACAACCAAAACTTGCGTTGCGTCCGTCGAATTTCCGAACATTTCAAACTTCCGAGCATTTGGAATTTCCTTCAACTGAGATCAACAGGAAGCAGCAAACAGGTAAGTGGAGCTAGCAAGCAAGCTAGCTCCCCCTTCCTTCTTTTCAATTTCAATTCAATTTTAAAAAAGTGAGGAAAATTTCCTGGTCAGAATTGGATATAAAAGGCCGGCTGTTTATTTCTCCCTGCAAAGCCCACAGGTCAAACGTACCAATGTCAAATAATTGCTGTTTATATATGCACTGACATCCCTCTACAGTCTTAAGGAAGCCAGGATGGTTAGCTCGGTGGATTAGGCAGCTGACTGTGGTGTGGGAGACCGGGGTTCAAATCCTGGTCTCCACTGTGAAAAATGTATCTCTGTTTTAAAGTCAAGGTGAGAGAGAAGAGCAAGAGAATAAAGCACCATCACATCAGAACAGATTGACTGACTGTGACTGTGGCGCATGAGGTTGTAGGTTCAATTCTCCACCAACATCTGCTTTTTTTGGCTTATTTTTAACTTTTCAGAGATGACGCCATATAATAAGAGAAGTGAAAAGAGCACAAAAAGTTCACTTCTAAAATTCTCTGGTAAAAAAAAATGTCTTACTATAAACTTAATATACACAAACCTAACCCCAACCCCAACCTTAACTTCAACCGCATGTTGGGATTTTTTTTTCTGGGACAAAAATACAAAATAAAAAAATACTTTCATCGGCCCGACACTGAATGAAATCACGGTCCAATTATTGACGAGCATGAGAGGGAGTGGGAGATCGCAAATATCTCAACATTTCCAAAATCGGGAAAAACACAAACAACTTCACACACAAAGAGCCTCGAACCCAAGGCTTCCAAAGGATAACTGTTGTCGGACTTGAACCTCCAACCACAAGAATTAGAAGTGAGCGTCCTTAGATACTGAGCTACCTGCTGACTCCTGAAGTACACCCACTGGCACATTTATCGCTCTTTTTTGGGCCATTGAACTTCAAAATGGAACTTTGTCCACCGCGAGACTTGATCCACCAACCTTGGGATTCAGAGTCAGTTGTCTTACCAACTGAGCTATCTGTTGACATTTGTGTTTGCTCTACTGGTGAATTTATTAAGCTGTTCTTTGACAGCTTGGCATGAAACGGGGTGAAAGAGCACAAATTCACAACAGCTTGTACAATTTCTGAAGGTATTTTTTGCAGAAAGAATCTAAAAATGTATCCATGTCACCAAGGTCCAAGTAGAAATGGAAAGATCCAAAAAGCTTCAATTTACCTGGTAATCCCATTTCTCCCATGCTGCCTTTAAATCCAGGCCCTCCAGGTCCACCTGGGGCTCCCGGGTAGCCTGAGTCTCCCTTAGGCCCTGAAAGACAACAGAGCCAATACATTACCCACATGGTGCTTTTGTGTCTGTGTGTGTGTGTGGGTGTGTGGGTGAACCTATACCTGGTGGTCCAGGAAGTCCAGGACGTCCATCTGAACCTGGCACTCCAGAGTCACCAGGGAGACCAACGATTCCTTTTGGACCTGGGAAGCCGGGGGCCCCTATCAAACAAAAACACAAATGAAAATGGTATTTTACAAGGAAGGGCAAAGACACGGAGTTGATTATACATGAATGAGTTAAATTTTCCAAAGCCATACCTGATTGTCCAGGATCTCCCTTCGCTCCTTTTGTGACCGATGATGGCAGACTTGGTCCCGGTGGTCCCTGCACACCGGCATCACCTCTCTCTCCTTTGATACCAGGGGCACCTGGAGTGCCGTCTCTGCCAGGGAAACCTAACTCACCTGGAGGGGAGGATATGAAAATAAGCCTGGTCCTGCCATCCCATCCCAATGTGATGAATAAAAAGGCAGAAAGAGATGGCTAGAGGTACACTGCAATACCTTTAAATCCAGGTCCACCAGGTCCACCAGGCCCACCTGGGCCTCCAGAGGGTCCAGGAGAACCAATTGGACCCATGTCTCCTTTCTGACCTGGAGTCGTTCAAGCGTTAATCAGGAGAAGAGACAAGAAAAGGAAGTTGAAAAAACATTGATTTGCTGATTTTCTCTTGAGGTCAACAGCAAGCTCCTCACGTAAGCAGACTGTCACACACATAGTAGTAAACTAGCAAAGCGCTAGTCACTTAAACATGTCACGAGGGAGTTGGTTACCGACCAAACAAGTCACCAAAATATTTAGACATGTAAAGAGGCTTCCCCATCGACTTGTCACTAAATAGCATTTTAAAGCTAAGTCAGTGTTGCTGACGTGTTATGGTTGCAGTTGACTGAGGAAAGTAAATGATTTTACCTGGGAATCCCGGCACACCATCTTGTCCTGGTCCTCCAGGTGGTCCTGGGGCTCCGACTGGACCAGAGGAACCTGGGAAACCAGGCGTTCCTCTGTCTCCTGGCAGACCTGGAATGTCCAGTCCTGGAGGACCGGGGTCTCCCTTCTCACCATTTGAGCCAGGGAATCCTGTCATGAGGATTGTTTAATTATAATTACATACTGAGGATTACATAAGCAGCTGGAGTCCTTCAGTGAAGACTTTTCCCAACCTGGTTCAGCCACTGACGAGCTCACAACCAAACCAGACGTATATAAAATCCAACAAATCAATGTGTCGAGTAGCAAACACACGGATTCATCAAGCAAAACAAACCTGCACTCGGCAACTAAGAAGAACCTCAAGTGTGCGGTACAATCAAAAATGTATCATTAACACACATTATCATTAGGCCAGCACCAGCATTGGGTCACAATACCTTTGTCGCCTTGGCGTCAGCGGATGGTGGGAAGAGAGGGGGTGCATTTCAAAGCGCACATGGCGGAGCGTTGGATTAAGCCCAAGATGATGTAAGGAAAACAGAGTATAATGCATTATATGCATTAAGCCATCTGCGTTAAGCTGGTTTGAATCGCTCTTATAGCATGACATCAGCAATACTAGACCTGTCCAGCAGTGACCGATGCATGCTCAGAGCATTCAAGTGCTTTTGTTCATTAGTGTGTGGTTTTGAGGGGATGGGCAGCGTGAGGTTAAAATGTGTCGGCTGCCAGGGAAAGCGAGGCAAGCGGCTGGTAAATGGAAGAGTGGTTCCGCTTGTGAGGACAGAGTGACGAGTAAAGTACGTTCAGCTTGCAGATGCTTGCAGATGCATTGCGATGCAGATAAAGAGGTGAGGACAAGTTCCATAGATCAAGGTCGAAGGTCAAATCCAGGACACAGTCAAGGACACCACCACCTCCCAACACTCAGCTAGGTGCTCATCTTCCTTTTGGTTCAGACGGGGAAACTGTGCGATGTCAAGCGTAGAAACCCTGAACCTCAAGGACATTCACACACCTGTGCACATCAAGTGGGAGCTCATGCACAACTATGGATCATATCCAATTGACCTTCCTGCCATTTTAAAGGTTCAAAACACAACAACATGCACTCATGTGGCGCTGAGCTGAACACATTCATTTCACTCATTCTGACAAAATGTTATACATTTGATAAAACAACCTTTGGATGAACACAACACTGATGCTAAAATGACTGTTTTGAAGTTGTATCTTTTACACACAGAGAAAACCAATGGGCCTGATTTGTCTCACCTGGTGGTCCCATTGGGCCAGGTGGGCCAGGAAGACCAGGATTCCCCAGTGAGCCGGTGATGGGGGATCCGGGAGGGCCACGAGCTCCAGGTATTCCAGGGACACCAGGATCACCTGGTCAGAGACGTAGAAGACCGTAGCAGTCAGCACAGGTGTCTTTGCAAATCAACCAGCAAATCGTGAAGTACCATGGCATAAGTATCAAAATGTTCTTTCACTGGTCCTGTGTTGCCATAATGACAAGCAGCAGCGGCTCTGGATGTCTTAATACTGGCTGACATCAGAAAGACAGCATTTTTAAGTCCTGATACAGAACTGTATAATACCTTTAAAACCTGGGGCGGCATCGATTCCAGGTCGTCCAGGTAAACCTGGGCTGCCAGGAAATCCGGAGTCTCCCTTTGGTCCGATCAGGCCTTTGGATCCAGGCACACCTGGTAAACCTGGAGGCCCAGGCAAGCCAAATCCAGGCTCACCCTATGAAACAAACACACACGATCAGCGCATTGAAAAACTTTTTTCATCTATCTGAAAGTAATGAAGACATTTAATGTTACTATGATAGACAACCAGTCTGACCACCATCCATTCATTTAAGAAGATTAATGACACAATTTCAGGGTACGACCAAGTTTAGGTTTTTCTATCTATTTATCATCTATCTGGACCCACTTTAGTTCCAGGTATCCCTGGCTGGCCGGGACGTCCATCCACTCCTGGTCTGCCTGATCCACCAGGAGCTCCTGGCTGACCGGGGATACCTGAGAATCCTGTGCACAGAGACGAAGGGCAGGTAAGCGGTGATGGAGGCAAAAAACAACTTCAAAGAATGGCTTGAGGTTGTAGAAAAAAACAGGGACGTTGGTACCTTTAGCTCCGGGGGGTCCTGGTAGTCCAATACCTGGGAGTCCAGGGTCACCTTTGGCTCCTGGTAAACCTGGAAATCCAGGCTGCCCAGACTGGCCTGGATTACCTGGTGACAGGAAATGCAACATAAAAACAAATGAGACAAAAGTGAATCTTCTCTCTTTGGTTGTGGGTTGGCAGGATTTTGATTGTCTGATAGTATTTGTGTACCATTAGAGCCTGGAAGTCCGGGTTCGCCATCCTGTCCTCTCGGTCCCTGTAAGCCTTTCTCTGCCACGGCCAGACCTGGTTCACCTTTACCGCCTGATGAAATGAAACAAAACAAATGGATTTTTAAAAACGACTGAAGGCCAAATGACTTCATAAGTATGTAAGTATGTAAGTATGTATGTATTTTTTCAATTTTTCCTGGACTCAAAGGCAAGCAATGCACGAATGGTTTGGAAAACCTCGCTTATCCCTGCCTCTGCACAAGTTGACTGTCTTTTGAACATCTGCTTTGGTTGTTTGTTGTACATAGATTGATTTCAAGTGTTTTTGTAACTACTATATAGTTCATTTTTTCGTACTATTTCTTAGTGCTGCAACAGTGTAGTTTGCCAATTTGGGATCAATAAAGTACATCTATCTATCTATCTATCTATCTATCTATCTATCTCTACAACTGAAACTATGTCCTTACCAGGTGAGCCTGGTGCGCCAGGCCTTCCAGAGACACCCTGGACACCTTTCTCTCCAGTAGAGCCCTGGGGTCCGAAGCCAGGTCCTCCTGAAGGACCTCTGTCTCCTGGAATACCAGGCAGACCTGGCTCACCGGGGAACCCTCGTTCGCCTTTCACTTGAAGAGAGCCCTGTCAAGCACATTGAGGTTGTCAGACTGAGGGAATATAGATCTGAATCAGATCTAACAGATGAGTGAACAACACCTACAGAGGCTCCTTTGGGTCCAGGAAGTCCAGGTTGTCCATCACGCCCAGGTCGACCATCCAGACCCGGCAGACCTGGTGACCCGGGAAAACCTGTGTCACCTTTATCTCCTCTTACTCCAGACACTGTGATGGCATCTCCTGGGTCTCCCTTCTCTCCAGGGAATCCAGGGGGACCTTGAAGTCCCGGGCCACCCTGGGGAGTAAAGACGGACGGAGGAGAGTTTGGTGTCTAAAGTTCATTTGCTTCTGGTTCTTGCTTTCAAGCAGACCTGGGTCCAAGGATGTGAAAGTTACTCAACATTAGCATTAGCACACAAAGGTAAGGCTTACAGTTGCATAGATGTTTTTGTATTTCTTTCATTCTCAAAAATTCAAAAAACTTGAAATTATAATGCCCACTTAGAAGAGCACTTATGTATTGAAAAGGCACAAATATTACACAAGTTAAAAATATTCTATAGTGATTAGGATACCTTACATAAAATTATATCAATATCTATATCTGTTACATACTACAAGTACTCACAGGAGGTCCGCTGCTGCCGGATGCTCCTGAAAAACCTCTCTCTCCTTTGACTCCTGGACCGCCAGGAGATCCTGAAAATGAAGAAAGTTATTATGATCAAGAGGTGTAATTTGGATTTATACCGGTAAGTTTTTAAATATAGCACATTGCACTGGTTGCACTTTGTTTTAAGACCAGGCCGTGAAACATTTCAGGCAGAACTCGCTCGCTTGATGCCCTTGATCATCAACAACTTCAGGGAGCTAATCGCCAAAGCCTCTGAGGCTATGGAGAACATCTGTTCTGCTGAAAGCAAACGCGCCCTCACTAGATGTGAACGTCTAAGATGCTTCGCCATGACACAGCACTAGCTTGGCAATCCTTCACATGAGTTGAGAATTCATTTTTCTCAGCTACATAACAACACAACTTTCCTTGCAAGATGTGTGGAAGATGTGTGGAATAACCTCCAGTCAGAACCTGTGGTGGGACTGTCTTGTGGCCATACCTGGAAATCCGGGCTGTCCTGGTGGTCCACGGGGCCCTGGGACGCCACTGGTTCCACCAAAGCAATTGACACAGGTGTCGCCTTTATCACCTGAAAAAGCAGCTCATTGAAATCACTGTTGTCTGTGCACCTGTGCTTCCACAACTGACAGTGTAACTAACGTCTCATTTCTTGCTCACTTTATCTCACATTCAGCTGCCACTGTTAGATACCAGCAAGAGTCATTTCCGCTACCTTTCTGCCCAGTTTCTCCCGGGTATCCTCGATCTCCCTGCACACCAGGGCGCCCAGTTTCTCCAGCCACGCAGTTCTGTCCTCCTGAGGAATAGCCTGGAGCTCCGGGCTGTCCTGGTGGGCCCTGGAGACCAGAAGTCCCTGGACGTCCTGGAGGACCTGGCAGAGAAATCCCCGGTGAACCCAGTTCTCCCTTTTGACCTCGCTCTCCTGGATAGCCCGGTGATCCAGGCTGACCACCGCCGCCAGTAGCTGGGAGTCCAGGTGTTCCTGGGGGTCCTGATAGACCTGGAAAAGACAGGATAACAGCTTTTAACCTCAGAATCCATCAAGAAAATGACTGTTTCAATTTTTAAAGTTATTTGTACAGATAGTAAATAGACAGCAAAACTTCAAGCTATATGATAACATAGAGAAGCTTTATGATTTTATATATATATTTTTTTTTAGATTATTAGGCCGCTTGCATAGTGTTCTCCTTCACAGCTATTTTCCCTAGCTTACAGCTTTTGCAGAATCCTCTGCTGAACACAGACTGGGCACACCTACCTGTAGGTCCTCTGTCTCCTTTGAGTCCAGGTGATCCGGGGTATCCGGGCTCCCCTTTAGGTCCAACTCGGCTGCCTGTCTGAGTGCCAATCACCTGTTGCAAAACATGAAATGAGCAAAACACTTCACTGATTGTCACAGAAGCGCATTGCTGCTACACTCGCAAAAAAAAAAACAGGGCTCAGTATCACTTTATAACATGAAAACTAACACTATTATTATTTTGAATGTATTATTTAATTATACGTACCACTCCTGGTGGGCCTGGGAATCCACGATCACCTTTTACTCCCTAAAATAAAGTTACAGTTAAGTTAATACAAAAACTCATGTGACCTCATGCCTTCTTAATGCTATATGCTTAAAAAAAACAAAAAAAAACATACTCTCTCTCCATCTCTGCCGGGAGCCCCTGGAAGGCCTGGATCTCCTTTGGAACCCTGTCAGGAAACAAAGAGTACAAGTGCATGTTAAACATTTTTATAAGTAGAGAAAAACACATACCAGTGAAGAACTGAGAGACTGAGAGACTCACAGGAAATCCCGAATTACCGGGATCGCCATCTTTGCCTGGTTTTCCCTGTACAAGCGAGAAAACAAAGATTAAGTGGGAGAGGCATTCACAGTCAATAAACACCTGCGTAAGTCTGTCTAAAGTGACCATGGATGGAATAGAAGTTTGTAAAATCATAAAAACTCTGCATTTCTGTGTCATCAGAGGAGCTTTCGGAGCTTTCGGAGCAAAAGGTGTTTAAATAAATATTTAATGAGCTGACTGATGCTCGTGAGTAAGTCATTCATTTGAATGGTACTCACCCGTTTGCCTGCTTCTCCTGGCTCTCCCTTCTCTCCTTTATGACCACCGGAGGGACCCTACGTTGAGATATTGGTGACAGAGGTGAGATGCTGACCTGGCATGTGTAAATGACATGGCAGTAGGGTACAGTGCAGATGATGCTGCTGAGTAGAGAAGCACTTACTGGGGCCCCTGGAAAACCAGAATCGCCTCGGGGACCCGGAGGCCCTGGGTCGCCCTGCCAAGAGAAGGAAAAGAAAGCGATTAAAAATAAAACTTAGAATGTGTCTGCCAGAATAAACACTTCCAGATAAAAGCCCCTTGTGATGTCACAATGGGTAACGACACATCACTGTGACATCTCTCTCTCATCTCTGAGTGAGAAAACCAACAGGATGGTTTGTTTTACCCTCGTATCCGATTCCTTCGAAACACGAAAGACACAGCTCAGCATCACTTTGTTTGTTTGTTTTCAAAAAAAAAAATTCAATTTTTTTTTTAAAAAGAATTTTGTCTTTCATATTTGAAATAAATCACTCAATCAATCAATATGAGTATGGATCTTATTATTCAGATCCAATATGTGCCTGATGTGATGGACTTTCTGTGGCAATGTCTGACATCCAGTGGCCAACAGGAGCATTGCAGAACACACCGCTTAGTAGAATTCAATTTTATTAACAGCAGAGAAAATGGTTTGGGGTGAATTACGTGCTTGTGTTTCTTTTAAAGAGACATTTTGCATATAGCCAAATGTTTAAATGAAGAAGAAGAGGTTTCACTGGTGCGAGGCCATCAGTTATTACCTTGTCTCCTCTCTGGATCTCCGTCTCCGGTTGTCTGCTCTGTTCCCCAACTTGTCCTGGAGGACCGGGAGGTCCTGGCAGACCTGTGTCACCCTGTGTTCATGTACAGACATGGGTTTGAAACAATCACGCAGTGGTGACAACAGCAGTGGAACATGATATCCTCCTCTTGGCAGGAGAGAATGACTGGTAGCAGGAAGGACACATACCTTGTCTCCTTTGGGTCCTTGGAAGTTTAAGCCCATGTTCCCCTGAGGACAAATAACGCAACATTGTGGAATTAAGCAATTGCAACAATTAAGTGCTAATGGCAATTATCTGATAGTGACAAATAAACATCAGCGTGTTTTCTTTCTTTCAATAACAGGTAAGATTTCCTGATCTGCGTCAACTCACCTTTGGTCCAGGAGAGCCAGGTGGACCTGGAGGACCCTGGAAGAAGATACGAGAAAAACATTGCGTTGGTCAACTGAACATTTTAGGAATCAAGAAATGTTCAAGTTGAGTTAGAAATAAAAAAAAAAACAATAAAATCATGGCAGTCATCTTGACCTCATAGCCTCTGGGTCCAGCAGGTCCCAGTGGACCCTGCAAACCGGTTGGTCCAGGTGTGCCCTGTGGCAGGAATACACACGGAACATGTTAAGTACTCACGCAGGATCAAACATGGACATGCTCCAAAAGTCACCACATTTGGCACAAAGTGTCAAAAGTGGTGAAACATTTGGGTAAAATAACATTCTTTCATAAATCTGCTCCATATCGCCCCCTAGGAGCACTAAAATACTAAAATACACAGTAAGAGCACAATTTACATATATACATAAAAAAAATATCTAAAGCTTAAAAACTAGGAGTATGTATAAGTTGTCAGTTTCAAAGTCCAGTGTATGATTGACACAACATTCAGTAACAAACATTATGCATTTCAGTTTGGAGATCTGCACTGTGTTGATGTTTTATACTCCTAAAAGACAGGGGTTTTTTTTATTTTATTTTTTTTAAATGATTTTTCACTTTTTTAGTGACCAGAAATCATTGAAGTCACAGTTGTAGTGCCTTTGATGTTTTTCTTTAAACATTTTTGCAGGCCAGCGCAGAATTGCGACATTAAAGCCAAATCTACACAGACAGCCAGATAGTGATGCCTTTCTATGGGCAGGATCTTGGGAGTTAATGGGGGCTTCTTTAAAGGCACTTTTATTTCATTAATTTAATCAATTTAAATCTCAATTGTTCAGTTTATTAGTTTGTAATAGAGGTCAACAGATTCTTTTTAAGCACATTGTACACACATTGCATTGTATCTAAAAAGCATTGATGCGAGAAGAAAACAAAAAACAAGCCAAACATTTTAAAACCCACAGGAAGTCCTGGTAACCCAGGCAGTCCCAATGCTCCTTTCTCTCCAAAGCGGTTGGTGGAAATCACATCCCCTGGGTCTCCCTGAAAACAAGCAAACACAGAGAGAAGGTTAGAAATTATACATGAGATTATCAATCCACCGTTAACGCTTTGAGGTAAAAGGTAAAAAAAAAAAAAAAAAGTTGGGTGTAGGGGGCAGTGGGTGTAAAGAAGTCCAGGCAATGTGCTAACCAGAACAACAGCATCATCTTGTGGACATATTCCAATTGGACACTAGTCAGTTTGTTGCCAAACCACTTCAATATCACACAACTGTTGCAGCAGAAGAAAAACAATGTATTTGTCGTGCACTTTAAACAATAAAAGCTGAAACGCTGACATTATGAGGCTCTTAACGATGACCTCTGGTGAATCATAGCTGCTAAAACTGCTTCACACATTCAAGATCATAAAGATAAACTCGAAGCAAGAGAGCAATGTGTGTTGATTTCATTATACTGGTGATTACTGTCATTTTAACTGAATAAAATGTTGCCGACATCAGAATCCTCTTGAACATGTTCCTAAAAATCTGCCTTGTGTCAGCTTTGACTCATAAACAGAAAGACTGTCTGGTCGAGAGTTGGTGGGAAAATACTTTTAAATCTGTCTCCACTGACAAGAACAATAAAGGTAAATGGATGAATATTTATTGCTCCACTCGATACTTCTGGTGATGCACTCACCTTCTGTCCTGGCAGACCAGGTGGACCCTACAGAGGAAACCAAGAGGAGAATATCAGGGGAAAGGTTGCAGCAGGTGATTAAGTCTGGTGCTGAACACTGGTGCTGAACACTGGTGCTGAACACTAATCACAGCTTCTTTCACTGAACTCACCATCAGTCCTTGCTGCCCAGGGATTCCTGATGTTCCTGGAAAACCTCTGTCTCCCTATGAAGAGGAGACAGAAACACATTCATTCATTTGGGATAAGGACTGATGGAGGCAGCAGAGACGAGTTTGATTGTCTCGAGATTTTAGCTCAGCATTTCCTTTAGAATCATTTGGGAAATGTTCAAAATTCAAGTTTGATTTACGTCTCATACATTTTAAAAAAAACTTTAAAACAGTTTTGTTTTACTTTATGGTAATGGAAGTTTGCATGTATGACAAAGTACAATTGTAAGCTTCCATTGAAATATTTCTTAAAAAAAACAAAAAAAACAAACTGAGGTTTGTCAGTTTGTTGCCCCTCCTGCAGACCTTTGTTCCGTTGCACCCTGGCACTCCTCTGGGTCCTGGAGGTCCATCCTGGCCAGGCAGACCCTGGGAGAAACAAGTAAGTGGGAAATGGTGTCAGCTGTTAGATTCTGCTTTCATAAACTGCACTTGGAGAAAATTGCAATGATTTCAAAAAGATTGTTACTGGAAGTCCTGGTGTTCCGGGAAATCCTGGCAATCCAGAAGGACCCTGCGAGGAAGACAATAATAATGATGAGTGAGAAGACCTCAAACTGATGATACAGATGAGACTGACTATGAGAGCTCATTAGAGTTGGAAATGTGGACATCTGCTGGCCAGACGTAGTATTGCAACCTGAAATTCTGACTAAAAATGTGTCAGGATTGAACAGGATTGAAATGAAAAGACATCTAGAGCTGCGTTTTGTGGTGTGCAGTGCTTATTGAGGTTGTTTGTCAAAAGAAAAACAGCAAAACAAAAGGTAATAACAATAATATACTACGACGGTAATATAATATAATGATAATAAAGGTAATGAACTCACTCTTATTCCTTTGGGGCCAGACAGTCCCTGAGGTCCATCGCTACCCTGAGAGGTGAACAGCACGTTAGAGGAGATCAGGCTGACACACAGTGGACTCCTATGTATGCTTCTGAACGTAAACTCTTCCGTGCTACACATTTGCAATAAAGGTAATGGTTTGGCACACAAGTCAACATATTCTCTGACAGGACAATTCTCAGTATGACAATAGGATTATTCCTCAGCCACAACATGTGGCCTTGAGACTGGCGATTGAATAATCTGACATCAACGTTCAATCTCTCCAAACGACCCAGGTGAATAGATGAACGGATCCCAAACACACCTTCTCTCCTCTGGATCCGATGGGCCCCTCAGGTCCGGGGAACCCTGGAACTCCAGGCTGTCCGGTGAGACCTGGGAAACCCCTGTCACCCTGCACACAGTGAGACAGAGACAGTCTGAATGATGATATGGAGAACAATTCCATTATAACAAACTAAATACATTATTCATTCATTCTCACAGAGTATTTGCAATGTTTTTAAATTTAATTTGATTCATTATCAAGACGCTTGACTAAGCATTCAAAGTGTAATTATAAACAGACACCCTTTTTTTAGAAGAGAAATGTAAAATTAAAATGTGGTTTATTTGTTTTAAAAAATGACACTTAATGTTTTGTACCGGCCTCTACAGTATATGATGCTTTCCATTCAAAATACATTTTTGCACACATCACAGACTGATGCAAATCACACATAAAATGTTGTTAAATTTAGAACTCTCTTTCTCTCTATTGACAACGTCACTATTGTGTGTGTGTGTGTGTGTGTGTGTGTGTGAGAGAGAGTGCACTATCATCATGAAGCATTTATTGCAGCTGGGACTCCTGTGCGACTAAGGATACAGGCTGTTTGCATGTGTTTGTGGAGGCTTGCTCGTTCTCTACCTTTGTTCCTTTGACTCCAGAGCAGTCACATTTAGATCCTACACACCCATGGCAAGCCTGTTGGACAGAAAAACAGTCTTTGAAAAAAAAGTAAATCTAATGATAGATTTCACGTGATCGCATTCAAACCTAGCAGAGGAACACATACAGCATAGAATAGAAATACTTTAACATGACAGCTATAAGAAAATACAATGTTCCCCCCCCCCCAAAAAAAAATACTGTTTTGTGTGTGAATTAAACACCAAAATATTTTTAAAAATACACGAAAAAAGTTGATAACGACCAATAGCAATAAACTCTCTGCACAACACATCTGATCCATTCCTGGTACTGAAGCTGCAAAACGCATCATCCCGTCTCAATAAAAATCGATTCGTTCATTCACTCAAAACTGTAACTTTCACTGTGTTCGCCACCAGAGGGCGGTAAACAAACAGACTGTAAAACCTCTGCCTGCAGCAAGTGTGCTCAGGGTTTCCCTGCAGGACTCTTGGGCATTTACAAATAAGAGAGAGCAGCAAACACCAGGCTAATCTGGTGACGCACAACAACATGGGAAAAGCACAGAAAAAAACCAACAACATTCTGTCCCGCTTGTTTTGCAGATAGCACAGGTGTGGTGAGTGAGAACCTCGCGGCGGAGTTTGCTCTGGGGGAAAAGGGAGGTGTGGGAGTGGGAGTGCCAGTCTTTTGATTAACTTTTCCCATGCGTGTTGACACAGCAGATGCCAGACCAGCATTGGCAGCTGCTTGCATGCCAGGCAGCCAGGTTTTGAAAAGCACAGGGGAGGCAGAGGAGGGGACAGTCCTCGACATTCCTCGGTCTGGGGGAGATTCTTTGTGGCCACGGCTCTATCAGCGGTTATTGGTCACGATCCCGGAACCGCTTTGTGTGCCCAGAGGTTCGGGGTAGTAGACTGAATTAAATTCAATAGATGTCGTAGCGAACTGGCTCCCTTTACAGATAAAGATACGGGGCCTTGTGGGAGAGAGAAGCACGGGAAGAGGCTTCGACAAGTTGAATGTTTGTCTCGTCCTGAAGAGATAAGCGAAGATGATACAGTTGCAACAGTTTCATCCTGGCTGGAGAACATTTTCACACAGATAAAAAAAAAATAATAATAATTTAAAAAAAAAGCAGCACCAGAGGCCGTTTGTTTGCATTGTTAAGCTCCACGAGCTAGCTGTGGCTAACCATGAGGCGTTGACGCGCGGCTGATGTCGCGCAGTGACAAATCTGAACGGTCCACTTGAACCGTCTAAAGCAGGAGTCATTAAACTTTTAGAGCTACTTCATTGGTACTGAGTCATATGAAGTGCAACCAGTTTGCTACACTCTCCTGAAACAACACGTCTTCGGTTCGCCTTTAGTTTTTTTCAGTTTGATTTATCCCACATTGGGGATATTTGCGTAGTTACAGTCGCACATGCAGTGCAAAGAGAAGATGATCTATGGTATTATTGATGATACTGATCTATCTGAAGACAGTCATCATGTTACTGAGTTCTCAATAATTATCATTTATCAACAATGTCTCAACAAGGTTGGAAAAAATTGAATTTCAGACACATCTCAATGAGTTGTGATCCTTTTGAGTAGGCCTGCAGGGGGCGACTCATGTGGTCCTTGGTGGTGGTGGTGGTGGTGGTGGTGGGGGGGGGCTGGTACCATGTTGGTGACCCCTGACGTAAAGTGACAGCCAATCACCTCCTGAGTTTTGCCAACTCACCAACAAGAACTTCAAGGGCGTTTCCATGACAGTTTTTCGCAAAATAAAAGCGATATTTTTTGCAATGTTTGCTTGTAATATTTTTCTCTTGAGAGGTTTTTCCAAATGTAGGCGTTCCTTTAACCAGTTTTTAATTGCGATGTTTAGGTTTTGCGCAATTCTGGGGGTCATGGAGAAACAGCTAGCGAAGAGTCGAACCGTCAGCTTTGAAGCGCCGACAGCGGACAGGTCAGGGTGTGACCTCTCCGCTCCGCCTCAAACGTCGACGAGGCGCGGCGGCGCTTCAAAGACGCCACTTCCTCCACCTCAGACAAATCTGCGGCGGTGTCTCGACGTTCGGAGGTAAACGGCGCAGTTTCGCACGTGAACCAGATCGCAGCCGCAGGTGTAAGACGCTGGGACGTCAGCGCGGAGAGGTTTTAACTTTGCACTCGGTGCCCTTCTGTCCAAATATGTGGCTATTAAGTTACGTCACGTGCCGGTAGGCGAGCTAAACACATTTCAGTTCCCTGCAGGCTGAGAACTGTGGTCCACATAGGATCATAGCTAGATGGTTATATTGGGGATAATAAACATTTGAATTGAATGACTGGGAAATCAGACACAGAGGGGAAAAAAAATCATGAAGGTTTGGCATTGAGAATGAAAGTGTAATTTAGAAAGAATTCAAAGCCTGCATATTCAGATGATGTTTACTTGCATGTTTTTATGCCAAAATTCATTATTATTGACAAGAAATAAACATTCCTGTACGTGTGTGTACACACTGGGTGTGTGTGCACTGTGTGTGTGTGTGTGTGTGTGTGTGTGTGTGTGCAGGATGAGTCCATACGCCTAAAACCAGGTGTTAACCACAGGCTGACACACTGTCAAAATCCTCCCAGCCCACAGATCAGCGCTCCGATAAACAACCACAAGCAGTAGCGCTGATGGCATCGGGTGCCTCCAGACTCAGCAACCAGACAGGAGGGCTTTTGTTGTTATGATTTTATCTTTAATTCTTAGCCGATCTGTGGGTCTGACCTCAGCAAAACATCACAACATCTCCATCGCAAACTGTTATCTGGGCCTGGCCAAACTCAAGCATACATAGCTGAGTGTGTGTGTGTGTGTGTGTGTGTGTGTGTGTGTGTGTGTGTGTGTGTGTGTGTGTGTGTGTGTGTGTGCGCGCGTGTGTGTCCAGCGGTGTTTTCACAAGCCCCGAATCTCCAGATTAGCCTCTGGTCTGCTTCAGCTGAATGCCGTCGGCTCTCCCACGCCCAGCTTTTCTCCTCCGTCCCCATCCTGAACGTCTGTTCCATCTGTTTTCCCGTCGTCTCCACATTCACCCACATGCGCTCAGCCACAAAAGCACGGGTTGGGGGGGGCGGGGGAGGGGTTTGTGTTATAACAAGGCTTCAAAGTGTGCCAAGATGCCGCCTTCAGTCCCTCGGCATCAAGACTCGGCCCTCGAGGGCTCATCGATACAAGCGAGACACTCGCGGGCAGAGAGAGAAATGATAAAATAACTCGCAGTCAATTTGAATCAATCTTCTTGTTAATCGTGTTTTGATTCTCCGGTTACACTGGTTGAATTGCCATACGTGCGGTTCCACCCTCGATCCGCTTTGTCAACACTGCTTATTAAAGGCATGATTGATCGGATTTCCAGCAGTTTGGTGCATGTTTAGAATGATTTCAATCTTCGGCAACAGACCATTTCATTATATCAGCTCCAGGCAGAGGCGTTGCACTGATGTACAACCCACTGCACCTTAGGACAAGAAAGATTGCTAATTGCTAATTGCTAATTACGAAATCTTCTTTTTTGAGTATGGCGGTTGAGGAATGTGCAAACACAGTGCTAAGAGAGCCTCGCCTCCTCTCTTCCCCCTCAGCACCGTCAGGTCATGTAATCCACTTAGGAAGGTCAGTGAGCTACAGATATTTGCGCCGCTCCCTGTGGAAAAGTCGCCGCCTTCGCTCCTCACCTCCGTCCCATATTTTCCATCCTACACGCTGAAAGCCAGAACTCAGGAGAGATTATAGGGCCGCGCGTTAAAAGTCCACTAGAGGTCACTGTTGAGGCAGAAAACTAAGATGAGCCACGAAAGTACAGGTGACGCTGTTATTAAGCCAAATAGCCCGCAAAAAAAACAAAACCGACCAACATTATCGAGCAATTTCTAACCATGGAATTCTAATTAGCAAGCATTAGCTGCAGCACTAGCCGAGGTCACTGGCTGGCAGGCACAACAGTTTGTTGCACATATTCAAAGTCTACTGGGTCAAAAAAAAAGAATTTAACATTTCTAAAAGACTTCTTAGAGGAGTTTATTGCAGCAAAGAAGGCCCACTGTCAAGTGTGTGTAACTTGTGGTCCTTCTAAAGGTTCTATGTCATCCAGATTATTATTATTATTAGGTTGTTATTATTACCAGCTTCTTGGTTGGTGTCTGTTCATTATATAGCATAATGGGCGTAGCTAGGTATATCATATTGCATTCCTCGCAGTATATGATCATAAATCTTTCATATTGTCCTTGTGATGGAGAGAGGAGCCAGGTGAGGGTGGGTGGGCTGAGGAGGAGGTGGGGGGACGGAGGGGGGGGCGAGCGGAAGGCACGCAACCAGGGATTAGACTGGCGGGACAGGAATTCCCCAGTTCATCAAAGACTGAGGAAGAGACACCTAGACACACTGGCCTGCTCTCTGGAGAACACACACACACACACACACACACACACACACACACACACACACACACACACACACACACACACACACACACACACACACACACACACACACACACACACTCTCTTCCTTTTTCTGACCTGATCTGAACACAGTTTCAAAGGGACTCAACACATTGAGGCCACACAGCAACTGCGCACGTGCAAAGGTTTGACAATATTGACTCGTGCATGATAGGGAAGCTAACTCTTGACTCACTCACGTACGATGTGACAATGGCAATAGTTCACAATTTCCATTTGTAACACATACACACATGAAGCTCTACAGTGGCTTATAATCTGCCGGATTAGGAATCCAGTATTATTTTAGCTTTTCTTTTCCTGCTCTCCAAGATCATTTTACAGCCTAAAGAAGCAGGTTGCAGTAACACACGAGGCAGCGGAGGTTAGAGGGGGATTCATCATTTAGGAACTGGTCCTCAACAAAATGAAAAGGACATCTTAGCTACATTAGGATAGGACATTAAAAGCTCTTGATTTGGGAGACACAGAGTCATTCTATAAAGACAGCAAGAGTCAACGAAGAGATTCTAATCAGGTGATTTGGCATTCTTGCTTTGAAATGTTGAACATTTTTTAACTTTGTTTAAGCCGACACAGCCGACAAAGGTAAAAGGTCTTTGCAACACCCTTCTTTGTGGTGCTAGGGCCACTTGAGGGTTCAAAGTGGACAATCCCTTTCATCACCGCTGGACTTTAACCTCGTCAAGATGTCGACACCCCAAGGATGACCACCAAACCAAATGTTTTCACTCTGGGCGAAAAAGAAAATCCCGCTCTGACTGTTTTGACTGCGCATCTCTGTGCAAGCGGAAGACGTCCTGACTAGAGGGCGCCCTTGCATACGGTGCAGGAATTCCATTGCCCAAATTGTCTGTCCCCCACCTACTGCTGTTTTTCTCTTTACATTTGTAATAAACATTGACCCTGTGATTGGCTCCCTGCACGAGGCAGCTGACTATATTTTCATTTCTGCACCTCCGTGGCGGAGACATCAGTCAGATTCAATGATCGAGTCGGAGCAGCAACTGTGAAAACACTCTGCGTGTTTCCGTTGACTTGCCGAGCGTGTGTGACAGAGTGCCTGAGCTTCTCGCATATCACATTAATCCCCTCTGCCGTTGAACATCTGCAAAAACACACCTCACTCTGATGTGCAGGTTTGTCTCTCATCCCACTTGGACTCGAACAGAACCATATGCATTAAATAACATAAATGTGGCCTTTTGTGGTGCAGATGAACGTAGTTGGACCATCCTGTCAATATTGCAGCTTCATCCAAACTTGGAAGCTAATCCTGAGACGTTGTTTCCTTTCCACACACTTCAAAGGCGTGTTTTCCATTCTGAAAAAAAAAATTGCTTTATCCAAACAGGTCCAGACATTGCGAGATAAACACAATGTCTGGACCTGGGGGGGAGGGGGGGGGGATCGCTGATGAGCCATTTTCGTGTCTCAGAAGTGTGATTTCTTCACCAGGTTTTGACAATAAAATGAACCTGGCAATAATCCTGTGGAACCCTCTTTGATCCCGCGGGCTCAGTTCATGTGCAAGGTGTGTCTGAAGTGTCTTGACAAGTCCGACGACATGTCGCTGCAAAGCCTATAATTAATACCTATTACAGTTTATGAGCTGTTGTCAAGAATAAAAGCATTGGCATTGTACTGCGATACCATACTATCCATTACAAAGATGCTGTGTTGCGTGTAAAACTCTAATGTGGAACATTTGAAGTCATTCATCCGCATGAAATTGGCTCTAAATGTATACTTTAGTGATATGCAGTCGCTGAAAGTGAGTCTGACTTGTGTTCTTCGCCTGCTAATGACACGTATTTATACTCACATCATGAGCGTGACTGGCTATACTGTGCCAGCAGTGCAGTAGCCCATATCTAGAGCAGCCTGGAATGTGGATATGCTCTGAGCTTCCTGCTGAGATGTGAGATACCACTGGGACATCGAAAACAGGGATGAACATGCACATTATTAGATGCCACTGAATCTTAAACAACCTGTTTACATCCCAAACACATGCTTTACAGAGCTCAGTTTGCAGTTGTGCGTCTATTTCGTCATGCCATCTTGTTCCTTCCTATCAGAGAGAGGCCATAGAAGACGAGGCTCAGCTCTGGGTTTATGATGGGTGAACCCCTCCATAACTCAAAAGCATTTTTATAGAGACAAACCTGTCCGTGTTCATTTCAGGCTCTCATTATTTTCAGCAATAATTGTAGCTTTTCAAACACACAAAGCTACGCAATGAAACACAATTGTGCACGGCTGATCCATCAAACTGTCTCTGCGTGGATCTCTCCTTCTCTCTGACTACAGGGCTTGAATTCCTTCCCTCTGGGAGGTATGACGACCCACCCCAACTGAGCAAAGCCCGGCCCGGCCCTGCCCTGCCCAGCTCAGCCCGACCCGGCGCTGCCTAACGCAGGTTTAAACACGCCCGTCTGACTTTCTGCAATATTCCACATACATCACCACTTGGCACTCTGCATTGTAGCTGCAGGCAACAAGAAATTAGATAGTGGGAACGGCAGGCAGCCAGTGAATGCCTGGATATGTGTAGCCTGGGGGGTAGACAAAGAGAAGGCAGGTATGGAGGTGAGGAGTTAGTCCAGGGACAGAAAGACACGCAAAGGACCAGAATAGTAGAGGTATTGTTTTAAAGAAAAATGTTATTTTGTTAGGCTGCAAAGTTGGAGTTGCATAAAGGTTGAAGGGAAGAAGCTATCAACAGATCTGGGTGGTCTGAACTTTGGATATTTCCTCTGGAGTTTCACAGTTTCAAGGGTCTTTCTCAAGCACAATGACGCTTCTTGACTTGAGGTGCGGCAGAAAATCAAATCACCTGTGTTTAGACTTCCATTAAAAAGACATTTCGTTTTTCCAGAGTCGGAGTGTGATCAGGTGGCCACACAAGTTCAAGCTGCTTCCTGTTAGGCTTGGAAAAAAAAAAAAAAAAAACAGCAATCTCAACTGGAGCAAATCAGACTTTGACACTGTGTTTGTATACAAAGCATGGAGCAGGGAGCAAACCCCTTTATGGTTCCATAAACATGCACCCAGGAGCAGCAGCTTCACCTGATAACTACCAGTGACCTGTGACCCTACGCCTGCAGTGCTTGCATGTGATGCGAGTGCAAATTGAGATGAGGAGAGTGAGGGAGAGAGGGAGAGAGAGAGTGAGGGAGAGAGAGAGACTATGTGGGAAAAGCTTTGATTAGACTTGAAGTTTATACTAAACAAAACAGCCTCTGCACTCGCATCTTCAGGCTCGTCCAGAAGACGCTGGCGTCTGTCATGTTTACGCATCCTTGTCCAAACCATTGTTTGCATCTTCATATCGATACCGATCAATGCGTTTCATATTTTCAGCAATTAAACGTTAAACCATAATGTGGTGCTGATTTCTTTTTTTTTTTCCAGCTGAGGTCTCCAGCCCAAAGCACGAGAAGCAGACAAACACGCAGCCTGGCCAAGACAAACACCAGCGTGCCAGTCTAGCTGCAGTTCTCAGTCTCCACCAGATGAGAGCAGTAATGAAGAGAAGAAAAGTGAAGGACCTCTGCCACACAGACAAGCTAAGACACAGAAATAAGGTGGTTTTCACTATAAACTGGGTGTTCCAAAGTCCAATACACGTCATAAGAGGTAGATACTGTATGTTTTGTCCAAGGTGAGGAGATGGTGAATGGTCTTGCTAGAATACCCCCAGGGCATGGCCAAAATATATTAAAATATCTAAGATATCTTTACCTTTCGGTAAAGAGAGGTTGACAAGAACGAGTCCAGTTGCCCTCACTTCACCCTTCTACCTGAAGATGACCTGGATGACTGAGAACCTTCACACACAGGCCAAAATGTTCTGCCAGTCTTGGATCGTTTTATGGAAGGGTTTTTATTTCAGTGCGATCCTCAGGACGGAACACCACCTCCCACCTCCTGCCTGGAAAGTGATCTGATCTGATGTTGTGAGGAGGAGGAGGCAGGTCTCTGCACATCCCTGCCGGGCTCCCAACTCTCATTGCTCCCACAGCCTTAATGACTCTCGACACAAACCAGTAACTCTCTGTTAAAAAGCTGAATGCCTGTTTTCTCCCGCACCCTTGTCCGTCTCTAGAAACACCTCTATCTATTTTATTCCATTCATCCTCCTCTTCTCTTTGTTTTCCTGTGACACACGTCCAGGACGTTCCCACTTCTCGGAGCAGTGGGGGACTGCTTGTTTAAAAGAGAGGAGGAATGCCATGAATTCGGCCTCAGCACGCACAAATACACAGCCGTTAGCCGACGCACGCACGCACGTACACGCACGCACATCCGATGCACGCGGACATAATCTAAAACGAGGAAGAAATGAGAAAGTGCAAGACGAAGCAGAAAAAGACACGGTGCTGGTTGTAATATACAATAAAGTCCTTGTGTCAGTGTGACTTTCTATTTGTCACTCAGCAATGTGAAAAATGACCCAAAAGAAGCGTACACCTTGCTCTATGAGGCACAACATTATCCTCTGATTGCATGCTAAAGGCTTAACCGCATACCAGGCAACACACTGACCCGGGATTAACTAGTTCCACTCCATCTGAGGAGCACACATTCATCAGCTGAGTGTAATATACAAACAACACTGGCGACCGTCTTCCTGTATGTACAGTGCAAACTAGATCAGGCCTCTGAACTGATGCTTGAGGACAACAGCTTAGTAAAATTACTATGCATGTATTAAACACTGTTGACCATTATTTTTAACCTCAAAGCTCAATGAGCTGATTTTAACACATTCAACACTGTTTGGGATCAAGAGATGATTTTTACTTTAACCTCATTATGCTCAAATGTGGCCCGAATCCACAAGGAACAGCATCCAGATGGGAAACGGGCTGGTTAGCAGCAGAGTGGTCGAGACCATAAACAAAGCATATGCTGATAATGCAACGTTTGATTCACAGGCGCAAATCACTAACAAGGAAAACACATTCTACACAGCACATTGCTATCTATTCCTCAGCCTGCAGTCTCATCATCCATGTCTCTCAATAAAAAAGTAGTGCGGTGACTGCGTCACACTCCCAGTTATAAGAAACCCACCGAGTCCAGCTTTCATTCAAAGCATTTTCCATGTGTGATCTTTAGGAAAGCCCTGCTTCCTCCTCATCGCCAGCGATGAAGGAAACAGGTGCTGCGAGTGGCTTGGACAGCATTCAAATAAGAGGGGAGAGATAAAGGGGGAAATGGGAGAGGCATGCGTTGCAGTCGACCACCAGAGGTTGACTCAGCCAGAGCAGCAGCAGCAGCAGCAGCAGCAGCAGCAGCAGCAACAGCAGCATGAGGCGCTGCAGTCAAAACACTTTCTTCTTTCTGCCTGTGTGAAGCAGCTTCGATGACTTCACTTTTTTTGTCAACAGTCTACATGGTACGCTTAGTGGGCAGAGGTGTGTGTGCGTGTGTGCGCGTGAGAGAGAGAGAGACGGTTCTTCAACCCGCACGTCTGTTATCATTCCTCGCCATCAGCCTATCCAGGGCAAACACAGGATTGTAGTGGCTCACGAGGGGATGAACAGATTCGGTTGATGAAAACATTCAGGCCAGAGGATGAAGGGGAGCTTGGAGAAGCGTTAGTTTGTCATCGGCGCTCAAGTGGAGCTTAGCGGCCAAGCAGCGACACCTGCCAATCAACCTGTTGGTGAACCTGTTGAGCGAGAGTGGAATTATTTTCTGGGCCCCAACGCAACCAAGAAAGATGGGGTAATAAATGATAATAATTGGTTCGTTCCACTGAGGTGAGAAAAGACTTAGCTGCACTGAATGGAACCCAGCCCGCCATGCTTGATTAAATGCAACAGAATCCATGCATCCATATTCTATACCAGCTTCTATCCCAGCTGTGGACAAGTCACCAGTTCATCACAGGGCCTCATTGAAAGACATACAATCATGATCACTTACAGACAATTTAGAGTTCCCAATTTGCCTGGGCATCTTTTCTTTCTGCTCTTATCACTATCCCTACCTGCAATCAGGGCACTATGTTGGAAAACCGCTTTGTGACAACCAATGGATTGTGCATTGGAATAGTTTAATTGGATGGCACCACTACCAATCACATGATGCAGCCAGCTGGCCCCTATAGCTGGTAGCTGCCTGCCAGAGGGTCCAGAGCAGGAAACTGTGTCGACCCACGAGTCATTCAAAATTCATGAAAATAATCTTGAAACGATCCTTTACAGGCAGATAATCAATCCAATCGTGTTCCTTAACACTTCTGTAGTTCTATCAGGTTTGGTTTAGACATCTGTGAATCAGTGCTGCTCTGATCTCAGACAGATAAAGATTTTCCTTGACAAGACTTCTCCTCAGCAGGGCTTAGCGGCTTTTGTCTTGTTCTTTCTTGTTCTTTTCTGGGAACATTTCATTTTTGAGTTGTCTCTAAGCGACCGTCTGTGTTTTCTTGCCGCTGTCTACAATTCTGAGAAAATAAGTTTGTAGTGGGAGGGCAAAAGAAAAGTAAAAACGAGGCAAGAAAACTTTGATGACTCTGAAGAGAACAAAGTAGAAGTTCAGGAAAAGTTGCCCACTGCTCTTCCACTGAGCTACAGATGAGTTAATGTCCAGATTGAGGACAAAGAAGAAGGAGATACAAACTTGGACATAGTCACTGTTTATTTATCTGTGTTATTTATTCAGAAATATTCAGCAACCAGTTTGATTTAATAATCATTTAAGAAAATCTTTGGATTCGGAAAAAGCACCAGATTTAATTGTATTGCAAAACTGCTAATTTGTTGGGACTTGCACATGTTGAATAGAGAACACAAACAGAGTGGTAACCACGCAACCAGCCTCAGAAGCTACAACAAACCTGGCTCGGGGTGCTATGCTCTTTGTGACATCACAAAGAGTAGTATAGACTAAAGGGTGGAATTGTATCTTTTCATAAGGCCAGAGACGCTAATTATTGCTAGAAAACATTGCTACGGTGCTTTTTTTGATTAAAAAATTTTAAGTTTCAGGTGGAAACCTTTGAATCCTTTTGACACGTACGACCCCTTGAGAGTTGTTGCACCGTTTTTGAGCTACAAATAAACATGATCCCCAGTGGTTTCAGTTGGACAGTAGTCACAAAGAGAACTATGACAGAGCAGACTGACAGCAACTGCACCCATGGATGGAGAGAAACCTAGGAAGACACGGCTGACCTTTAAAGCTCTAAACCAAACAGGGGCATGAAGTAAATAAAGAAGTCTTCTACAAACACGCCGTGTTTACCCTCCTCTTAGCACCCCGTCGGGAAAAGGGGAGGAAGGAGGAGGTGATAATGGGTTTTGAATGCGAGTAGCGGAAAAGCGATATGTTGGGCAAACAGATTAAATCAAATTATGAGGCGAGTGGAAGAGTGAACCGGGGGTGGGGGGATGGGAGGAGAGAATAGAGGACAGGAGGAAAGATACAGATTATATGCAGGTGATGATGACTTTGACTGTTGCCGCTGTTTCCTGTGTATAAACATAAATGTGCTTAAAAACGAGTTGTACTCAAATTAGTAAATTGTCCAAAGAAAGCTTTTATTTCTGATGCTGCTGCGCTCACAGCCGCCTCCTTTCCTGCCGCCACCATCCTGCCGCAACAAAATGCCCTTCATCAATCAGTGCAACCACACCGGCTCCTTCTGTGCAGTAGTTCTTCCTGGTGTTACAGGGAGAAGGGAAGGCAAAGAAGGAATATCAGGCCGAGTGCTGGACAGATGGAAGCAATTAGCTCGGCAAACGTTTGCTGCTGGCTCTCCCACACATCAGTCCACCTGTTACTGCAGGGTAGAATTCCGTCCTTGAATCAGAATCAGAATCAGAATCAGCTTTATTGGCCAGGTTTGTATATGCCAAACAAGGAATTTGACTACAGTTTTTTCTCTATTCTTGGAGGGAAAATATGCCTTTTAATATGATGCACGCCCTTTTGTGCCTTTTCAGACTCCATGCCCGCACCGTCGTCTGTTTAAGGAAGCTGTGTCTACGAGCAGGTGAGATAAAGCTGGAATTTGCCTTTGAGACCAGATAAACCTGGAGGGGGAGGTTCTGTACGGCACTGTACACAGGTGAAGGAGTTCCCTGTCCTTAAAGAACAGAGCGTCCCAGAATCTAAGCCCAGGTTTCTGGAGAAAAAAGGATGGAATATGTACCGTGTGACTACTTTCTAATAGTAAATTAAGTTTAAAGTTTGAGGCAATAGTAAATTTAGATTTACATAATATAGATGACTTTGTAATGTTAAGAATTACCAAATAAAAAAATTTTAAAAAAAACCTGAAAGAAATCTAGATGGGTACTTTTGTGAGTTTAACCCATATATCATTCTTCACCAAGCACTATCTAATAAAAAAAAAATGAAAAATTGAGCTCTGTCAAACTTGTGTTCATTTGTCTGTTCAGTGACAGAGCGTGAGAACATGACAGAAGTGCAACAATGACCCTCAAAGAGGCGACAAAAGCCAAAGAACTGAGAAGGGGGCCGAGGATTTGGCTGAAAAAGGACCTTCCCTCAATCACATCACAGATATATCTACACAGTGTGAGGATGTTATGGCTAACTGGGCCTCTCCACACACACACACACACACACACACAGGAATGGGAGATGTGATACACTCGAGAGGTAAGGGCCACACTGACTGGTAGATGATGCAGAGACGCAGAGAAGAGAGTTCATCAAATGAAGTATGTTTGGCTGAACTTGCTCAACTGGCTCAATGAAGATTTACAACTCAGAGGGGATGAACACTGAAAACACATAAACACACACACAAGCAGAAATGCAAACACATTCCAACGCAAAGACGCTCGAGATACTGAGAGTAATTTAAAATAGATCCCAACTGAAAGGACGACATGTCTGCATGTCTCTTTCTGCCAGTCAACAACACTGACATCACTTATATGGCAACAAACAACCTGGTGGTTCAACTGAAAATTAAAGGTAACTGTCCAAACTTTTGATATCTTTATGTTTCTGCTATATTTTCATAATATGTTTGATGAAAGGTGCTTTAATGCAGCAGTAGCAACAAAGCAAGCCGGTTTCAAAAGGAGGTGTTTGCATTTAGAAGTTATATGTCCAGAAACCACTAGGGGGACTCAGTCAGACCACTGGAGCAGCGAGTGTGTGCGTGTCTGTGTGTGTGTGTGTGTGCACCTACATGGCAACTTAATGTCCTCTAAAACCCCTCAGCACAGATTTTGGCCACTTTGCTTGAGTCAGCAGGTCATGGTGCTCTTCTAGCAGATCAGAGCGAGGCTTTACCATGAGGAGAAGAGAGTACGTCCTCATCCTTCCTAAGAGGGTGGGGCCGGCCACATTCCTGGTCAAAAGAAGTGGACCCATGCTCGTTTACCTCTGGTGTCTCCAGGACAACAAGAAGAAGAGGAACCACCCTAGAGAGCTCGCTAACATTCAGGACCGGCACATCAGCTTGATTTCAGTCCTCAACTGGCCTTTCAGTCTAACCTCTCGCGACCCCTCCTCATCCTCTGAACTGACTGACACTTTCAATCACATTTTACATCAACAGTCTGTTTTTTTTTAAGAGACATTTACCGTGAGCAAAACGAACTCAGCTGAAGATAAAGTGTCCAATGATGAAGGCGAGCCGGAGGACCGCAACAAAAACCAATGAGTTTACGCTGTAGAAATGCACTTAAATGTAAAAAGTTGCACATTAGGCTGTCATCAACGTACAGAGATTTCGACAGTATTAACTTTGGTGAGCACAGCCAATACTCTTTGACTTGCAGGTGCTTTAAATAAAGGCTGTAAAACAAACTTTGTGCGCCCTTACAGTGAGCAACAAGAGTCAGATTTTGGAAAGAAAAAGAAAAAAAAACATTCCTGAACGTGTTCCTGATTGGACACGCCTTGGTGTGGGCGGGGCATTCCTCGGCATGCATTAAAACAGTCATGAATTATTAAAGAGTGTGAATATTCATCAACCGCCTCGGCCTATTTCAATATGAGAACTGCGGCTGAAGGCTGCTGACTGACTGATGACTTCGACCACCGCTGCATACACACAGACAGACAAACACAGCGCAGTTTGGCGGGTGCAGCTGCGCAATGTCGCCATGGATGCGCTGGAAGTTTAAAAAAAAAAAAAAAAAAAAAAGGATGAGGATGAGGATGAGGAGCTGCAGCTGGAGGACATTGAAACAAAATGCAGAGAGTGTTGACGAATGCGTAAACACATGCACACGAATACAAACACGCGGCCACCTGGCTGTGTGTGAGTTTCCCTGATAGTCACTGCAGTGGCGAGTCGCACCGGCGGCAGCGGCAGCAGCAGCAGCAGCAGCAGCAGTGGCTTCAACCCGTTTAATGTGAGTGCGGTTCAATGGGCTCCACGAGCTGTCAAACACACCGTGCAAGGCTCGCAGCGGAGGTGATGCACCCCCCACCCCACCCCACCCAGCTCAATCACGCCTCGGTCAGATCGCTCGGGCAGCAGGCGGTTTGTGTATCGACGCTGCCACATGCGAGAATGTCGCGCTTAACTTGAACATTTGAATGGACGGAGAAGAAGCGGTCGCCACCACCGCATCTGCTGCTGCTGCTGCTGCTGCGAGGCAGCGCGAAACTCATGGTCCTCGGTGGCTTGTTAAAGTTTAACGAGTATTTATGTTTGTAAGAAGTGCACGGGGGGGGGGGGGGGGGGGGGCTTGAGGGAAAGCGCGCACTAGCAGCGGTGAAACGTGATGTGCCGCTCTCGCGAAACCCCGTCGCGATCCTCGGCGGAGCTCCTCGGCGATACTTGTTACTTTAAAAAAAAATAATAATAATTAAAAAAAAAAAAGGCGCCCGGTGTGCATTTTGCTGGCTTGGTTACAGTGCAACAATACGACAGGAACGGTAATGGGGTGATTATTATTAGAGCGGTGGAATAAGCACTTGTTTCAACGCTACCGTCTCTATTTATAAACCGAAGCTGAGCTCGTTGGGGCAGCCGGCGCGAGTCCCGTGTCTTCTTCTTCTTCTTCTTCTTCTTCCTCTTCTTTTTTTTCTCCTTTTTTTTTTTTTTTTTAGTTTTGTCTAGTTTTTAACGCGGGGACAAACAATCTTCAAGAGGGGTGGAAAAAAGCGGGGCTTTTTTTTTTTTTTTCCTTTGAAGAGAGAAAAAAGGTGTTTGCCGCACTTACCGCAGAGTCTGAGCGCTGCACCGCGACGCACAGGGCGAAGATCAGCAGCGGCAGGGCGAGCTGTCGCAGGCTCTTCACGTCTTTATTCATCTTTGGTGGTGGAGGGGGATATAAAAAAAAAACAACAACAAACTGAAGGGTCCGCCTGCGTTAACACTCACAAACTTGGAGCCCTCACTAATCGCATGTCATAACCCCCCACGCTGCTCCGCCACAGCGCCCTGGGAACTGAGACGGGAACCAGACGCTTGTTCTCGGCGTGCTGCGCTCGTAGAGGCTCCCACTGGTCCTGGCTGTGGCACCGTGCGCCTCTGTCGTCCCCCTCTCCAACTTCTTCTCTCCTCGACTTTGCGAACCTGCCCTAGCCGGATCTACTTCCCCCCCCACCCACACACACACACACACACCACTACCACGGAAGGCAACCGAAATCAGCCCCCTCAACCTCCCCCGCCTCCCTCCGCGGAGGCAGCCGGTTCACCTAAAATAAAAGGTGCTTTTTTTTTCTTTCCCCCCCCCCAGGTACCTTTACAGCGGCGGCCAATGAGCGCACTGCCCTGTTGCATCTGCAGCCAGGGAGTCGCGTGTCTCTAAAGTGAAGATATATCCGCGAACGAGGAGCAATTGAACGGCGAATAGGTCCTCCAGAGCGCGGATGGATATGCTGCCTTTCTGCTGCGTGCAGCAGCCAATCACAGCGGGGTACCCGGAGCCCGAGGCTTCACAAAAAAGCATTGACGTTAAACCTTTATTTGACATTTTCTATACGCCCGGACATGTTACATTCCTTTCAGATTATTAAAGGTCAAATGCACAGTATTTGACTTCTGACTGATGGATGCTGCTGGGGGGGGGGGAACTCAACTCACCTTCTCCAACTGTCCTTTGAAAAGTGCACCGTGCTCTCACTCCTTGCAGTGCAGATCAGAGTGAGTTCAACTCAGAAAACTCACGAGAACAACAGCCAGCTATTAACAGCTGGTTTAGAATAGAATAGAATAGAATAGAACAGAATAGCTTTTATTGTCCTCGCTCAACAAGTGGTTACAACGAAATTGCTGTTTTGAGCTTCATAGCACCCTGTTTCTTTTTTTTTCCTTCTTTTTTTAAAGAAAGATGTCAAGGAGATATGAAAGTCATAGAGTCAGACATTGTGCCTGTGTGCCAGGTTTGTCCAATGTTTCTTATAAAGTGTCCATTCAGAAGGTGTTTCTCTTATTTTGTGGGAATTATTCTAAGCCATAATGATCAATGGAGAGGGGTCGATTAAAAGAGGACCCAAAAGAATCAAATGAGACTTTAGATGTCCACTCAACCACTTTTATGGTTTATGTGAGTTCCGTACAGTCTCAGGTTGACCTCAGCTAGTCCACGGCCATGAACGGTGTGTGTGAGGAGCTGAACACCTTGTTCATTGTCTAGTTCTGTACACCACATACATTGCTCACCTCACTGTCTTCAGTGCCAAGACGGCGTTGAAAACCACGTCCATGCTGGCTTGTGCTGTTGTGTCTATAGACATACACATACTTGCTGAGGCAAAACGCTATCATGGAAATCTATCCTGCGGTGACAGAAGCCTGAAAGGTTACTCCAGCTTTCAAAATCGCAAATGCCATAGATTAGAATTGATGACATTGTTTCACAACAGCCGCAATACAGAGATCATTCTTGAGATATTTAGATTGTGGTGGGTTTTTTTTTTTTATTACTTTGTGTGATGTAAATATATGATAAATGTTTCCTCCATTTTGTTTGCATCTTTTTTATCAGTCAGAATAGAATAGAATAGAATTCCACTTTATTGCCATTGCACATGTCACAAGTACAGAGCAACGAAATGCAGTTTGCATGCATCCAAGTGCTTAGCAAGTAAAAATATATTTTTACAAATGTACACAAAAAACCCACAATGTGGTTGCCAAACCACATCGCCGTTTGTCACTTTAAAATCACTGTGAGACAGGAGTTGGTAACCCTCCCAAATGAGATTAAGCAACAGGTTTTCAACATTTTTGCAAGCAAGTATGAAAAGTTCTTTTCACTCGGTCCGTGCTTTTACCTTGAATCATTTCAAATGAAGATGGTTGGTGAGATCTTTGGGAGACACCAAACATCTTACAAATCCAAAATCTAATCGTCATCTAATCAAGACTCTCAAAGGCGACCAAGTGCCTGCACCAGAGCAGAGTTTCTAATAGATGTGTTGGGGGAAAAAACAAGATTTTAATTTTATCCAACACTTAGAATGGATATGACAACACATCAGTGGGATTGTGATGGTCATTGTATGTCCACTTTATATCCATTTAAAAAAAAAAAAAAAGATCAAACTAGTAGATTCATGTCAATATCTGGCAGGAATGACATCCAAGTTAAGTGTGTTTTCATGTGGATCACAGTCTGTCCTATAGAACCAATGCAGAACTCTCACGACATGAAAGTCGTGGTAGTCATGGTAGTTTTTTTTTTAAACTAACTATGTTTTTCCTTTTACGGATTTAAACCATGCTATCACTTTATCGCCACTTCTCATTTGCTGCTTTCACACCTCTGCCATAGGATGTAATGATGATTGCCTGCCTGGCTGCCTGGCTGCCTGGCTAGAAATAAGTCGCGGGTCTGCAGCAGTGAATGACATGTGTTGGCCCCTCCTCCTCCTGCTGCTGCGCTGCGCTGCTGAGTTGAAGCGCAACAACCCGGAGAGCGCAGCAGCAACTTCGCCGCAGCAACCTTGGTGAGTCCGATAGCCTCCCTTTTTTTTCTCCTTCTTTTTTGGTTTTTTTTTAAATGAACCAAATCCGCGGCGTCTCGTCCGAGCTCGCGGAGTGCTGTGTTGGTGCCCGACCGTGGCCGCGTGTGTTCTCGGAGTGGGTCGGTGGGACTATTTTATGTGTGTGTCTTTCCCTCCGCTCCAGATGACAGGGTTTTCGGGAGCCGTCGATGAGCGCGTTTGAAGTGACTTGCTGGTGAAGACAAGGGAGTCGAGTCTCGACCTGCGGTTCTCCCTCTGCCAGTCGGATCAACATGAAGTTCCTGTAAGTTTTGAGTTTTTTTTTTTTTTTTTTTTTTTTTTTTTCTGCCTCTTGAAATTTGCGCGTTAAAATAATGAATAAATCACATTTTGTTTCTCGGTCAATTTCGTGCTCGTGCCCGTGTAGCAGCCGCGGCGGCGTCCGCACCGCTGCTGCGCTTAGCTTCACCTCCTCCGCGCACTTCTTACCTGCTAGATTATAAGTGTGCTGTGAACAAACTAAGGCAGGAATAAATAAATAAATAAAAAATATTTATTTTTTTCTCTCCCTGCAGGGTTTGTGTGATAGCAGTCGCCGTGGCGGTGAGAGCTGCGCACGGGGTAAGTTCGCTTTGTTTATCTCGCAACCACTTCTTGTGAAGAGGCTCCGGTTGGTTTATTTAAAGAAGTTTATTTGTAAGATGTGAAAGGCGAAGCTCGTATGAATGTGCACCGTGTCAGTCTGCTCGGTGACGACGCGGCAGTGTCACCATCCCGGGCTGCGTTTTAACAGCCGTTTCCACCTCATTCCACCACCTTCCTTCCTTCCTTCCTTCCTTCCGTCCTTCCTTCCGTCCTACAACATCGTGCGCGTGCCGTGAGTTCAAAACGCGTGCGCAACGCAGCAGCGAGCTGGTTTCTGCACAGCTCTGTTGCGCGTCTTCGCTCCCCTGCGTCACGCATTGTGTGTCTGCGTGACTCATGACGAGACAAATTCACGTATTCCCCCCCCCCAATTTTCTTAAACCGACTTCAAGAAGTGTTGTGTGGCAATCTCACTTTACGCACGGAAAATAATGTGGGTGCTCTCCCAACTATGTGTATTCCAGTCCAACTGTAGTGTTTAATAGTAGCCCTAGGGAGTGAAAAAAAAAGAAAGAAAGAAAAAAAAAAAGCAGTTCACTTTCAAAGTGGGCCCGCTCAGAGTTATTTGCAAACCCCGCCCAGATACTGAATATTTAGGAGGCTAATGGGCAGACACGCCTCTTTCAGGCCGCGCCTTAAAGCCTGCAAGACTTCCTGGCAACCCCCGAAGGACGCATCTGATGTAGCAACAAGGTGTAGCCACCAAATTCTGGAGGTGCCTCGGTATCTTTGCACAGCAAATATAAAAAAAAATAAGTTGTGTTTAATACCACACAAAAAACATGTTTAATCTTAACTTTTTGTCACAGATTCTTTTTTTTTTTTTGTCATTCAGTAGTGTACATCACACTGTAAGCATTGACAACCAATCGTCAATTATTGGGGTTGTGAAAGTGTTACAATTTGAAAGGTTGACGCATCAAATGATTCGTTTCAAATTGGTAGACCCTTTTAGTTTGGGACTTGTGGGGTATTTAAACACAATTTAGTGGAGTCACAGACTGGCGAGCATGAGAGAAGATTCAGCCCAGTGTTCTTTAGATTTCCTATCAGCGAGCATTGGAGCTACTTTGACGACGGCAATTCATCAAAATCATTCTTTTCATTCTGGTCCAATGCGGTTAAAGGTTTGAGCCTCCTTCAATCAAAATTAAAACACACCGGTGTCTCCCCCACAGCATCCCGGAAGTCTTTGTAGCCCCTGACACCAAAAGAAGCAGTTGAGGCTGATTCACACCTTCAATCCAACCACAGTTTACACCCTGCTCTGCCAGCTGGGCCGCAGAGATGCTGAGTGGCAACATTAAAGTGAATCAGCAGCAGAAAGCTTTCTGTCCCTCAAAAGGTCTCTGATGGAGCTGCGTGTCCTTTGAATCGACTCGTCCACCCACCACCATCTCCCCGATGTTTTGTTTGGAGTATGTGGGTGACTGGGTGGCTGAGTAGATAGATCTGTGTGTGTGTGTGTGTGTGTGTGTGTGTGTGTGTGTGTGTGTGTGTGTGTGTGTGTGTGTGTGTGTGTGTGTGTGTGTGTGTGTGTGTGTGTTCAGTGCAATGGGTGGTCACCCAGGTTGCAGCAGCTACGCGTTTGGAGCAAAATGTTTGTGGAGTGTCACTGTTTAGATGAAGGTAGAGTTCAGTGAAGTGATCAAAACCTCTGCTGGGAAAGCTTTCTAAATGACAAATAGAGGTGAAGACAAGTGAAAGTATGGACTGTCCACTCATATTAGATCTGGTTTATCGTGGATATTTTTTATTTCAATTGCAAAGCAAAAATGAACTGCTTATCAACAGCATCACTGATTAATTTATAATAATGATGATGATGATGATAATAATGCATTACTTTTTTTTTTTTTAAATATAAAACAGATTCCATTTCCAAAGTGCTAACTAATATGATGCAGATTCTCATGGTTTCTGGTGCCAGTGAGCTAAGTGCACAGTATTGTGCTACAGTAAATATAGGAAGGACTGCAGATTTCCAGTAGAAAGCTTAATTTCCAAGTCATGGTAATAATGAACTAATCATTTTCAAACGTCCTTTTTAACATTTATTTATTAATTAGAGCAATAGTTAGGTGCAAATTAAGGTTTGTAATGAAGACGAGCACTCCCGAGACAGAGAAATATCTGGAGAAGCTCTCAGTTCAGTTTAGGGGGGCTCAGGTGTTGGCACAGGGTAAATATCACACGTGGGTGAGGAGGGATGGTGAGGCAAGGAGGCATGATGGTGAGGAGAAGGTGAGAGTAAACGGTTGCAGTCGCAGCTTCTGCGTATGTACTCGGGACAGTTTGTAGAAATCCAGGAATTGACTCTTTCCAGAGGAAGGAGAGGAAGGAGAAGAGAGAGGAAGGAGTCAGTGCAGGGATGCAGCAGCTCCTCTCTTCTGCTGTCCAACCCTCTGTTTCACCCTCAGTGGAATTCCGCCAGAGCTTGGCAGGACTTGTCAGGCTGTCTACCACTCCCCTGCAGGTGCTATAAGCTGGAACATTCCAGAAGTGCTAAGTGAGGTGACTGATCACAGCTTGATTTGTGGTTCCTAGACCACCCCCCCGTCCCCCCGGCCACCGCCGCCACCTCTTTCTCCTCTGCTTTCCCTTCTCCCTCCTCCTCCCTCTGTCACCCAGTCATTACCCCTTCCACCCCTTCCACCCCCACCTTCCCAACTTTTTGCTCTCGCTGCTTCCAGGAGTCAGAGGGGCCCATTAACAGTTGATTTGTGGGGTGGTTTGCCAGTGGTGGTCTCCCTTTCTTGGTGGCAACACATTGCGTTTCGGTTAAAAACCCTAGGTGTGTCTTTTAAATAAGCTTTGAAAATTTGCTTTAAGAAGTGGAACGATTCCCCGCACGTCGTTCTCAGTCTTGCAAAAGTATTTTATTTGAACAAGGCAAGACTGAGAACGACGTGCGGGAAATCGTTCCTCTTGTTATCTGCTCTGGTCCGTCCTGTGCACCTGCTCAAGAGACTCTTCAAAGGTTGACAATATGAAAATCTGCTTTAAAAATCAACCATTGGCAACATGTGACATTGACACAAAGTAGTTCTCTTGTCTCTTTTGAGTGGACAGATGCAAATTACATATACGACAATGTGCACCTCACGAGTGGGAGGCGCAACATACAAGAGTTTGCAGAGGACGCACAGCATAGAAACCTGGAGGTGCTGGTGGTGGCACCTTTTCTTCTTACAACATACAAGAGTCACATGAACTGAAGGTTTGCGGTGTCAGGGTTAATTCTGCCAACCTGTTTCCATACAACAGCTTTGATGAAAGAAAAGAGACTAAACTGCCTTAAGCGAGTGTCAGTTTGATTCTATCTGTCTTCCTGTCTGGCCTTCTAGGAAGAACACCATTCCTTTATTGCAATATTTGCAAGTTTGTAAGAAACATTGGACAAACCTTCCACACTGACACAATGTCTGACTCTCTGACTTTTATATCTCCTTGACATCTTTCTTTAAAAAAAAAAAAAAAAAAAAGGACGTTGCAAGAGCCTGAAATGGATGAATATCAGCGAACAAGAACAGACTTGGTGAAGACAATGATAGCAGATAATTGCTTCCCTTCTCCTCTCCAATTCTTCTGTTTGCCAATAGTTTCTAATTGACTGTGTGAGTGTAGAGCATCGATAAAATCAAATGATGTTTTGTGTTTGGGGGTGTAAAAAAAAAAAAACTGACAGGCCACAAAACCTCATGATTCCGATGCCAGGAGCCACTCGGAACCAAAGTAGAAGATAAATCACGACTTTGAGTACTTCAAAGACTGTGCTGTGGGGAAAGGGAAAAAGTGAGCTTTTATTTTGCCAGTTCAACAGAATTGCCACGAGCTTTCCAAATGCCGTCTTGAAACCATATTATCCCAGTTTGCCTTTGAAAAGCCCCAATTTGGAAGTTCCTCCCTTTGCTTCACTCCAGCTTCCTGCTTGCGTTTGTTTGCGCCTGTTTGGCCTGCTTGCATGCCTGCGTCTGCTGTGGACGCTGGATAAGTGCCTTGGAAGACGGCAAATATTCCAATCTAAATGGGAGCAAGCTCGCAGTGTCGAGGACGATAGGCACACTGGGCAAGATGCAATACGGCGCTCCCTGCTTTCTGAAACTGTTTTGGCATTCCTCGCAGGAAGTCTCTGTATCAGTGCACTATCATCCACAGAAAATCATTTTTCTTTTGTGCCTTTCGCTCGTCCTTGTGATTTTTGTTAGTATAATTTAGGAGAAAGCCGATTGAATTTTCTTGTGAGTTTCTCGATTTGTTCATTTCAATTTTTCAAAAATGTCTGTGGTAAATTGAGCCCGGACTCACGCCGTTCTGAGCCAACCCTCGTGCCAAGTCGCCATTAGCCTCATGCGGCCACATCGTTCGCTTTCTTCACCCCCTCACGCAGCCGCGGCACATATTCCGCTGTCAGTTTGTCCCCAGATTGGTCACGGTGTCAGAGGTTGTCCGAGCACAAAGGCGCCTCAACATTCCATCGCCCGCTTTCCAGGTTTGTTTATCGCACTTTGTCTTCTCATGAAAGGGAGACGCAAAAAAAAACAAAAAAAAAACAAAAAAAAACACCGCCAACACCGGTGGAGATGGGAGAGAAGCAGGGGCGGTTATTCCGTCTATCTGCAGCCTCCGGGGATGTGTTTGTGAAGGTCTTTAAGCCTGTCAGAGAGCAGCTAAGGTGGGGCAGCGTTTGGAAGGCTGGATCCCGGCGCCAGTTCTGCCGGAGCTTGTTCGGCATGCCTGGTCCCTTCTCCTTAATGCCATCGCTCGCCTCGGGGCTGTTTGCACTTCAGAGGGATTAGACCTCCAATCTTCCTCTCCCCTTGTTTGTTGGGATTTCTTCTCTGCCTGTCTTTCATTTTCTTTGCTTCATAATGTTGCCTTTGTCCTGTACAGACTCCACACTTGTTGCTCTTTTTTTTTCTCTCGCAACTTTTACATGTGACGTCTCAAACGCCGGCATTTCTTGGAATTTCACATTTTTGCAACTTGTTAGGAGGGGCCACCTGTACCGTGTTATTTCACTACAAATGTCAACAACCCACAGCTGACCTTTATCTGGCTGCTGATAACGTCCCTCAAATCCAGTGAAACGTTTGACTGACAGTGATGGAGCATTTAACGGCAATGATCACTCATCCATTTATCATGTTGCCGCAGATCGAAAACAGCGGCAAGTTAGAAAAGCACAAATATACAGTTAATATTTTGATATCGGTCAACTGTGAAAAAAAGAACAAAAAAAGCAGCTGAGTTATCGTGCTAGTTCTTGCCTGTCGAATGTTTTAGGTGAACTTACTCACAGTTTGCTGACAGGCAGATAAAGCAGCATTTAAAAAGGGGGTGAGCAATTTGTCAAGATTCCACCTTCTTTTTTTTTTTAAATACTAAGCCGTGCAGAAGCAGAAGCCTTCTGCAGTCTGTGTAGTTTTCCAAACAGGAACCATGGACATTTTACCCCCATCTCCAATCTTCAGGTTTATTTTGCAGTCAGGTAGCCTGACGGGCTCAAGTCGCCGCGTTGCTTTGATGCAGGGCTCCCCGCGTCCCCTCCCGCAACATCATTACTCTGGTATTAGACACCAACATCAGCCCTTCAAGTCAAACGTTCTCCCCTCTCCACTGCAATTATTGTATGCATGCCTGTGCAGACGGAACACATCTCCTTTTGTTTGGCAGTTTCGCCGCGGTGGCCCCTGTTTGGTTGAGCTGTGTGTGCCCGAGTGTTTGTGTGCCATCCTAATGAACTGTAATGTTCTTTAATAAGCGGCGTTAATTACAAAGTCAGGTATGCTTGGAAGCCATTCTTAGTGGGTTTTGGTAATGATGTTAGATAGTACAGTGGTTGCATGTCGCCCTGTGGTTGAAGTTTGGCTGCCGTCTCTCTCATCAGAAAGAGCCTCCAACAAAGAAGTTCTGTCAGTGTCCTAAACGTTGGGTGCTGAACCCGGACGAGAACCCAGTTTCCGAGCAATGGCCACGTCCATGGTCTCTTTCCATTTCCTTCTTGCATCTGGTTGGGAATTTTCTCCAAACATACAAATTCAGTTTTTTTCACACTAGAGTAGCAGTGTGGGCTCTTCCAGAGGAAGTTGCGATCAACACAGAAGGTGTTGATTGCATAGTGCACAGTTGTCTTCTCTGTGTCGTGCCCTATCCAACCCATCGCTGTTGCTTAGTGCTACTTGCTGTGCAGTTTGGAGAGCGTTTCAATCCCAGTGTGCAGCTGGCTTCACTGCACAAGACAACAGACCCTGACCAAGACTCCAACTGCCTCAATGTCTCGGTGGTTGTCAGCGGAGTGAGTGTCTCTTCTGTTTACCCGCCACCCCACTGCGGTCACAGCGCTATCATTGCCACATGAGATTGTGTCAGTCAGTGTGTGCGGCTACAACCGCACATTGCCTTTGCCTGTCCCTGTAATTACCTACACCTCTGCTCTGCTTTTTCCACCCCTTTGTCTCACTCTCATCCTCCGCTCCCGCCTGCTGTGCCAGCCACGTAATCCCAGCCAGCCCCGGCCATATTCCCGACACTCCCTTTCCTCTCCTTGGCCCTTTATAAATTGCATGCCATTGGCACACTGGATGCCCACTTTATTGGATGTTTTGGCAGCGTGTCTGTGTTTGTCTGGCATTTTCTCCCGTCATAACTGCTTTGTGAAGCAGCTGCCAAGGCAATGATGACACTGCTTTGTGGAAAAGACAGCCTGTGGCCATGGAAGTGCCTTTTATTATTGCTGTATGAATGCAATATCTTGTAGATTTACTTCCTGAACAGGGCATCTGTCTGGACAGATATATGTTTTTGCCAGAATTGACGATACTTTTTTATGAGTATTTATTTTCTTTACGCTTAAGTATATACATATATATTTAGAGAGAGAGGGAGAGAGAGACAGTGTGTATACGGAGAGAGAGTGTATATTTATATGGAGTCATTTTGTCAAATCTCATTCCATCCTATCTCATCCTAATCTCAAAATTCCATCATGTTTTGCATCTACCTATGCACCTCTGGGTATGAGAACATTTTGGAGCAGGTCAAGATGAGACCTGGCTGTTGCTGCCGGCCTGCAGCCATTGACTGAAACCTTGTCAGTCATTGTGTGGCCAAGAGTCATAAATAAGACGGACTTCCCAATCTGTCTTCTAGGTCTTTACATGGGGGTGTAAAATGCCACAAAAGTCAGGTGTAAATTAGTGAGCTCTGTAGCTGAGTGTGAGGACATCATTCAAAGCCTTAGGCTGAGCCTCCAGCATCGGCGTTTGTCTTCCCCGAATGGCACTTTAACCTAAAGCGTTGACTCCACTGTCAAAATCTTTATTGCCAAGAATCTTTTCCGATTCAGCCACTTTGCGAAAAGATGCTTCAGGTATTTCAAACATGGAGAGGAGGGGAACTCCCATGCAGAATCTTGTTTACGAGGGAGTAGTGACGACGTTGAAAAGCCTCGGTGGGGATATTTTCAGAGAGCGGGTCATGCTGTCCTCTGGCAGGCATCCATAAAACACTCTCAAGTCACATGCAATAAAAAAACAAAAAACAAACCCTGTGCACGAGATTCTCCTGCGCTAACCAAAGCCTCGTAGCAGGTTGTGTGACTGTCGGCGAGTGCAGGAGACCATTTGGCCGATGCTTAGGTTAACGTCACAGCTGACAAAGAGCTATTGTTGTCAGCTTTCTGTGCATAAATGCACCTGTGCAACGACTTTTCCCCATGAAAGCAACATTTTTATGGACTCACCACTGGGTCATTTAGGCAACTTAAGAGAATAAGTTGCTACTGGAAGTTATTTCTCCTGCTCAATTCCACCTGACCCCATGCACAACATAATAGTGGTCACATGCCTGGTAGTAATTGCTTTGACGTGTCAAAAATGTTATTTCATTTTTAATTTTGCGATTCCTTCCATTGAAAATATTAGGAGAAAGTCAAAAAACAAGGGGAAATGTTCTGCTGGTCCGAACCTGAAAGCAGCTACTCAGCCATGTAACAGAGGTTAGCGCAGCGCAGCACAGCACAGCACAGGCTGACTGACTGAAGTGGCCTGCAGCTTAGCGCTACCTGGCACCGTTCCCTTCAACTTCACCCAGAGCCTTGTGCTCTTAGCTTTAACTCCCATTCATTACGGGGTAAAGGGCCTCAGCCAGTCCTCTGGCTCCGTTCCCTGTTGCCCACTGTGGCCCCAAACGGCCACTAATGAGGGGGGACAGATGATCATTGTGCCAATCTATGCTACCAAAACGCTCTTATCGTCTTGATGTGCATTATTTGGAGAGTCTGACAGAGGCAGAGGTCTCCGTGACGGCGGTCGCTTGCTTTAACTGTGAGACGACAGCAACCCCACTCAGTGTGTTTGTCAACAGACTACAGTTGCTGCCTCATATTTACTTACCCGGCTCATCATCCCCTCCTAAAAATAGCCCTCTGGCTTGCTCTCCAGTTGGCCCAGGGAGCAGCATCAAGTGCAGGCCAAGTGGATGGAGATGAAGCGATGTTTCATTATTTCTGTGAATGGCGAGTGTGGCAGACAGTATTGGAAAGCAGAGTTGATTTTTTTTTTTTTTTTTTGTCATGCAAATGTATAAAAGTCATTTGTGAGGTAGTGAATGCAAAAAACGTATTACGTTCATTTATTTTTGTAAAGAATTTGTATAAGAATCCTAGCGATCTGGAACAGGCTGAGGACTATCTGGTGTATTTGTAGTAGCATTTCAATTTTGGGGACAGTGACAATTAAGAAACAATTGACCAATTGATAATTGACAACCAATCAAAGTATGTGAGAGTGGGAGTGACCTCGACTGCTTGAAGCTCTTCTGCAGCGCGACTCAAGACCCAAATCCCGCCTCACATGTGATACAGGGGGGAGAATTCTGACCAGCAAACTGAATGGAACTGGTGAAGTGAATCATAGGTGCTGTGTAAATGCATTATTGCACTGGGGAAACAGATAATGCAGTGATTCTTTATTGCTCTATGTGGTGGCTCTGACCAATCTTCTCTCCTCCAAGTGCTTCACAGTTGCCTTTCTATAAAATGTGGCAGCCTTAATCACTAAATCACTAGAAACCCCCTAATTGTTGAAACCTATATGAGATACAGCACTTCATTCTGACTGAAGGGCAGAAGATGGTGCAATACACAGCTTTGATTGGCATTCGCAGTCATTTTGTGGGCCTGTAATATGGATTAATTTGCCTATGATTTTTGATGTATAAGGCTCTGAAGGAACTGCACTAGTTATAGGCAATTTTTTTTTTTTTTTTTAACTTTCAGTGTTCCACTCCTTCAGTAAACTGGCTGAATAGCTGCCTTTGTTAGCGCGACCCTTTACTTGCATGCTTGTCTTTGTTCAGCCTGAAACTCTCCCAGTGCTGAGATATGGAGCGATAGCTTCTGCATACGTCCACGTACGCTTCAGCACCGTACGGCACCATGTGCAGGTCTTTGCAGTGTTTTGTACACAGAATAAGCGCATTAGGTGCAGAGTTCAAAACAATATCCAGCCATATGTTTCAAGAACATCTAGCAATGCCAGGCTCACCTTCTTCACAGTGTCCTAGAATGTTCCTGTGAGTTCCAGGTTTTTTATAAGTGTACATAGTTCAACAAAAAAAAAAATAGATTGTATTACAAGGATAAATGTGGAAAGGACTTTTGCCCATTGGTTGAGGTCAAATTATCATTACCATGTTGCAGCCGCTTTCAGATCTTTATGTTTCATCAACGTCTGCAGCGGCGCAGGATTGTCTTGTGACATCACAATGGGTCTGGAAACACTTCATGGTCAAAGGGGTTTAGGTTTAAGTGCAAAGCTTCTTGTCTTTTCTTTGACTCGTTTGTATCAGTCGATCATCCCTGAGCTCTCTCCTGGTGCTGCAGTTTGCCTGCATCTCCTGGTGTCCAGTCAGTGCCCTGGTTGCTCAGCTTAAGTGCAACCTGCCCCAGCATCACCAACACCGTCGGCATTCCGGATGACATTTAGCTTCTTGGAATCTGTGACAGGGAGTTGAGGGGACAGGCCTGGGCTTAAGACCCATCAGCCCATGAGAATAGCCAGGGGGAGAGAAACATTCCTTGTCATCCCCATAGCTACTACTGCCACCCCCGCCCCCCCCACCCCTCTGTGGACCCCCAGCCCTCCGGTTGCCCTCCAGCTCCTTGAAGAGGTCGCACACCTGTCTGCACCTCTTCTGCCTTTTCCTCACCTTCTGTCGTCCCTCCTCCCCTTTCCTCTTTCTCCTTTCATCCACCCCTTCCTTTGCATTCATATGAACTCCATGACCTAATAAATAAATAAATTATCTGTCTATCTATCTATCTGTCTATCTGTCTATCTATCTGTCTATCTGTCTGTCTATCTGTCTGTCTATCTGTCTATCTGTCTGTCTATCTATCTATCTATCTATCTGTCTATCTGTCTGTCTGTCTGTCTGTCTGTCTGCACTACAAGTCACGTTTGGTTACACCCTATGAACTTAATGTCCTTTCTTTCATTCTCATGACTATTGACATTGCAGTCTCTCACTGAAGGCATCAAAACTGCGTATGAACACACATGGAATTATGGAGGAAACAATAAAAGTGTAAAATAACTCAAACACGTTTTATATTTAAATTCTTCAAAATAGCCACCTTTCATAAAAAGCATATTTAGAGTTATTTAACATGTTTTTCTTTAGGGCATAATTCCATATATCTTGCTTATATATTATTATATATTTGATGTCTTCAGTATCTATCTGCAGTGTGGAAAGTTGTAAAAAAAGAGAAGGTGTGTGCAAACTTTTGACTGGTAGTGTATATGTCATGTATATGTACATGCACACAACTTAAATGCTAGCTAGCATACTTGCCATGAAAGGGAGAAGCGTTTGCAGTTTATTGTCGCCAAGTTGTAAAGTCTGGAACTCAAGAAGAGCCGAGCTGTGTAATGTGTCGTGCCGAGACATGAGATGATGCAAATGCACAAATTTAAATACATTAATAAATAAAACACAATAAGCATACATTTTGACAACCTTGAAGAACTTTTATTAATAAGTCGAGGTTGGTTTGTCATTTTAATGCTGATTTAAAGCAACACCAGAGCTCTAATCCTACCTCAATGCGTTGCCAGAGGCCTTGTGTTTAGGTGTTTTCTCCACAAAGGCATGCGGATAGATAAAAAAAAAAACTTGTCAGTTGTCACACAGGAAGACTTCACAGTCCATTTGCTTTTGACTCACAGCTAGATATCCAATAACCCACACAATATCAGAGAACCCCATAGACATTCCTCAGAGTCTCTTTCACTTTGTTCATTTCCATCTGTATCCCAGAGCAGATGGTTCCCCACAGGTGAATTCTCCCCCCTGCAGCGCCAAACGGAGTAAATAAACTTTTGGGACTACAATCCCAACAAATCCCTAGCGGCGTTGTAGTCTAATGTCTGGGTCACTGAGATAGGCAGTGAGGGGTCAGCGCTAGAGCCGCAGGTCAGAGGTGACTGAGCGCCAGCAGGTAGGATCTCTGGCTTGTAACTGTGTGTGCACAAAGGTCACTGTTCAAAAACAGGACTTTAATTACTTACTTACTTGCTTACTTGCTTACTCAGTGTTGGCCGTACGCGTTGCCTTTCCAAATTCATCAGCATGACGGAGAGTTGATGCATTTTAAGAGTTCAACTGCAGCCGCAGCGCGCCATAAAGGAGAGCTCTTCTGACCTGCGCCGCTCTCTTTACAGGGTCGGACGTGTGTTTTCTTTGGGTTGTCGCTGATAAGAGGGGAGATGACGGACAGGCATGCAGTTGCTAAAGTCACCTGGAGCTCAATAGGAAGAGGCCACAGTTTCACCTGTTGACACAACAGATAAGACCGTTGTCATAAGACATAAAAAAAAAAGAAAAGAAAAATTACACAGTTTTCTTCAACACCAATCACAAAATTCTTCCAGCTGGTTATTTTTTGTTGAAATTGACAATACCTGCCTGGCCTAGTAATTAGTGGACAGAAGGCCTAAATTATCAATCCTTTGTTCAGCCCTGGCTTTGTCATTAGCATTATTGACAATGCAATTATCATCATCCAAATTCTGGGGGTTTCACTTTGGTTTCAAGTGCTCTCTTTCACTCACTCTCACCTGGCTGCTTGAGTTATTTCCACATTGGAACAGCTGGAATAGTTCCATTGTTCCAGTATGGTGATGCCTTTCTAAGATGATGAACGGGCCACTGGATATCGTCGTTTCTGATCTCTTGTCGTCTCTGTTGTCCAGAGGTTGAAGCTGAGCAGACTAACGTGTGCTCGGCCTGGTGAGCGACAGTTCCAGCGAAGAGCGGCGTCCTCTGCTTGACTTTTCGTCTTGCAGCTTTGACCATTTTGAACAAATATTGACCCTACTCTCGCGCCTTTGTTTGTCTGACGGTATTTGACAGACAGAATGAACCTGTACAGTTCTCAGCCGTCTCTCCAGTTTATATCCCAAACCTGGCAGCTGCAGAGCTCCAGAGGTTGGTGAATACACAGAGATAACAAATTGATCCCCACGACAGCGTGTTTATGCTACTGGTTCAGAGATTCTTATCGGTTTTGCTGGCTCACTCACTGACACGTGGATCATGTAAACACTATTAAGGTTAATTTCATATTGTTGTCTATATAAGGGAGATTTTACACCGTCATCGTGATAGCAATCAGTGTGAAATTCAGGTTGAAAAATGCACACACGACAGAATTGAAAAGAAGGTAATGAAACGATCAAAGTGCAGGGTGTCACTCAGATGAAGACCAGATGGAGGGGTGAATGTGAGGCCAGGACACGACGCTGCTTACAGGGGTTGTTTAAGTCAATGGCCTGAGGAAGTCTGACCTCTTGTCCATCTCTTTGAGAGAAGCACAGGCTGACATTTACCTGGAGATCTGGAGAACGTCGCAGTTCAATCCGTCACTTGGCTCGCTGCCATCGAAATGTGAGGCTTATCTTTTGAAAGTTGAAACTGAGAACAAGAAATTTGAATATTGGATGTTTCAAGCAAGTGAGCGTCATTTTTTTTGCAAAAATAGTTTTGTCTGTCGGTAAATGATGGAATTGCTAAAATACCTTGCGATAGTAATAACCTTTGTCATAAAATGGTACACGATAAATAGTACAAGCTAATTTTCTGATGGTTACGTGAGACCATAAAATATTGGGCTTTGACAACATGTGTTTGTATTTATTACGTGAGGAGAAAAATGGAGTCACTATAAACACATTTTGTGCTGTGTTTTATTATTTGTTATTATTTTTTTGTAAATCAGCTTCTTTGTGTTTGCTAGAAATAATGGCTGTTGCACAACACAAAACCTCATGCAAAACCCCTTGCGGTCCTTTGACACAAAGTGAAGCCGCTAAAATGTAATTAAATTTGCTTTTTAAGGTCAAGTTGTGTGGACTTGTGCGCTCATGTGCGGGAGGTATTTGGCTTTTAATTAGCCCTCTGGCGAAGGTGGGCTGAGGAAAACAAACATTGGCATAAGTTTACATGGAGGTGAAAATGCAGCATCATTTGAGATAGAGAGGAAACGTCCAGTTGATTTACTTCTTTTTTTTAATCAGGCAAAACTTTGACCCATTGAAAGGGCGTGAGGAGAGAGCCAGAGGGTGCACGGGCCTCTCGTGCCATAACTCAGCCCGTGTTTACGACCAAGTTAAGGCGATGCAATGCCTTCCTTTTGCCTTAACAGACTTTCCCATGGAGCTCCTGCTCACTTTAAGGTCATCGTTTACGCTTCAAGGGGCACGACAACCGTTCTGCATGGCTCAACAATCCCGCTTCCTTTTATTGGTGCAGACCATTTGTCTCGCTCACATCTGTGTTAACTTCATGTGCAAAATATGTAGAAAAAAAATGACAACATGTCAGTGTCTCCCATTAGAGGAGGGGAAGGGGGAGATGAATAGTGGGACAGGCTCTGTATACCTCTGCACTGATGGCTGCATAGTAGTTTAGTATTTTTTTTGTCGTAAAGTATTTTAGTATTTATCGTTTCTCATTTATTTATCTCGTTGCACTTTCGCACTTTCTTACATGTAACTGTGCTGTGTGTCTGCGAGCAGCTGAAAAACTGAATCTCCCTCTGGGATTAATAAAGTATCTATCCGTCTATCCATAAAGACACCTTATTACATTTGCTTTCCATTGCAATTCAAAGTGTGACCAGTAGAGTGATTGCAGCGACTTGGTGCCACAGAGGAGTCGCAGTTATACATTTACTCACGCTGCCTCTACGACTCTCCTCCAACTGACCCAGCGCTGCTCGGCCACCAGAATTCCATTCCTTCCACTTGTCCCAACCCCTCCACACATAAGGTCAAAGGTCAACTAGAAGAAGAAGGAGGGGGGGGGGGGTGAAAGGGAGGTGGGATGGGGGTTGGCAAGCGGTGTCCTTTATTTTCCCTGCCTGTTGTGTCAGTGTAGCACAGATCCCCCCCCCCCCAGTGTTCCAGTGTTGGTTGTGTCTTCAAAGGCACCAGTGAGAACGAGAACGAGAGCGAGTGGAGGGAGAGGAGAGGTGTTTTCCTTTTTCCACGCTGCCCAGGCATGTGGATGCACTGATATGCATTGCTTCATGGGTAATTAACCTTAGCAGGTGGATGCTTCACTGATTGGCCCTCAGTGCGGGTTTCTGGATAAGTTCATGGTTGAGCTTTTTGTTATTGGGTAACGACAGCAAAAAACTCTTTGCCTGAGGTGAAGAGTAAAAAAAAACCAAACTTCTTGTTTGTTCATGCACTTGATACATATTTGAAACACCCTGCATCAGGTTTTCACATTTCTTAGGGCTGAAGTGGAAACGCCTGGCTAAGTGTATTTCTAGATCTCTAGGCAGCCTCCCATTAAGGACCATCACAATACTGGTGCTTTGCTCTGCCTTCTGGAGATATTTAACATGCAAAAACCAGTTTGGGGCAACTATTTTTTGTTTAAGTCCTGATATCCTGCACTCCTAGGAAAACGGCAAACTTCCTCCTCCTTAAGCATGTACCAGTTAAGTATTGAGTTCACGAGAACAGTGAACAAACGAGTAAGAACCTGAGGGTCACCCGCTGTTGCTACCGCAAGAAAACCTACATAATAAGCATACAGAAATTAAATCAGTAAATTGAAAATAAAAAATAAAAGTACAAGTAAGAAAAAAAACTGCACTTATGGGTGTTAGAAATAAAATCCATTTGTTCCAGATTTGTCTTGTTGGATTCTTAGTTGGAAGGTCAATTTTTTTCATCCCAAGTATCTCTAGTTGGGGCAACTCTTCTGAAGGCACAAACAAAATATAAAATATCTGTTTCTGTCACTGCATTCTAAGAATTTAATGTTTCCCTTCTCTATACGCGCCGACCTCGGCCCCTTGTGCTCCACTTGACCCGTCCTGCAGCATCTAAAGGGGGGGGGCACTGGCGCTCGGCAATCCGCTCCATGCCCGAATACGTTCACGTATGAAGTTCAGTTCACTTGGCGAGTCTGAGTGCTTCAGCACGGTGCACTTCTCAGGCTCGACGGGACGCTTCTTTTAAGAGCACAGACACGATCACCCTTAAAAACATCATTCACTATTGTTGAACCCCACATTTGCGTCCGTCTGGATGCCACAAACTTTTAGTCTGCAACTTTTTCCATCTTATCCTCTCAGTCGGGGCTGCAGCCTGGAAATATTTTCTCCCTAACCCACAATATTGTGTCTACACATCAATACATCATCTCTAAGCCCCTCCGTGGCTTGCTGTGTTGATAGGTGAGCTGTAATGGCTCCCCAGTGGGACACTTAACCCCCAGTCCATGTGTATTATTTCACTGCGGTTTGATCCGTGATGGCGCGTCCTCTGGGATCCGTCACCTCGGCACCCCCATGGCCAATGTCGTGCTTTGCAGCGCAGTGGTGGTTTCCTGCAGGAAAGAGGGAGCTGAGCGGCTGACAGCGGGCGGCGTGTTCAGGCAGGACCCTTGCCGTGTGTGAAACCATGATGCCTGCCAGCTGTGTAAAGCTGGGCTAAGTCCCCGCATTTCTTTAAAAAAAGAAAATGTTAAAAAAAAAAAAAAAAAAAAAAAAAATTGGACCGGCTTTCCGCAAATGTACGAGTTGTCTATCATCTGCACATGTCTGGGTTTTCAGCGCAGGTTGGACTTTGGGAGACCAGGAGCGTGTTTTCAAACGAGATCCCACCGACGGGAAACACGACTTGGTGTTTGTCGTGAAGAAGCTTTGCCAACATTCAATGCAGAGGCGCAGCTGTGTTACAAGCGGCGTTTCCATGACAGAAATATTGTGTTTATTTTGCGAAAAACTAACATTTCGACAAAGTACAATTGGGATTTGCAGGTGTTTCCATTGAATCGTGTGAAGTGCATAAGCCGTAGTTTTGTTTGCTTGCGTTTGTTTGCTGTCAAGATTCACTTTGGTTACTTGTAAAAAAATAAAAAATAAAAATCCTTCTCCTCCTCCGTCCAATCATAACGCGCCATTTTCACTTGAAGTGAACTGGTCACGTGACCCCGTACGTCACGTCAGCTGATGTATAAATGCGAAAAAAAAGTCTGAGTGATATTCCTGTATATGGATACGTCTGAAAAACCACCTCATGAGTGTCACAACTTTTTAGCCATATTTAAGAGGTCTTTTTCCCAGTTCAGGTGATTTGAACAAGCCTTTTACTGTAGGAAAGGATCCAGATCCAGTTGGAGCAGATAGATACGCATAACAGAATTGTCCTGTGGGGTGACAGAGGACAGAGACCTGGTGGTCTCCTTTATTCCCTGAATGCCAAATAAAATGTGCTCGCCATGCTCCCAGCAGGCTGCTGCTATCTCTAAAATATTTGCAAAGATCTTCCGCTAGTCCCTTATATAGCCGGTTTACAACCACACTATTAAGCAGCGAGCGTGTATACACTGCCACATCCTACATCTGCAAGTCCCAGAAACAGCTTTGAACACACAGTAAACTCTGATGCCCCACACACATCCATGTTTATTAAACACCGAGAGCCATAATGCAGTGCAGATGCAGGTCAGCCTGTCTCTCAGATGTCTGTAGGCATCAGGTTTGTTCTCTCTCAAAGTGGCCTTGACCTCTGACCTGTGTGTGGGCGGGACAGGGAACAAATGGGAACGGCAAAGAGAGAGACTTTCAGAGAGCTTGTTAAATCTGCTGACTGTCCAGGTCGGTGGTCCCAGTTTCAGAGAGACAGTTTGCAAATTTGAGCTCAGTACCTTTTAATAATGATCAAATACTCATTTAACGCTGGTGCGCTATTAATTGCAGAGTTTGAAGTCTGATGCCTTTGTGGCGTTAATATTAATACGTGACACCAGCCGTTTCCCTTCCAACTTGCATTTTTTTTTGTACTTTTTTTCCTATATTCGAATTAAACTGACTGTAATTAGAGCCCTGAGTCTTTCTTATGGCTGAATATGTTTTTCTTGAAAGTTAATGTTCTGTCAATTGCCCCATGCAGCTGACCATCTCAGGGTATTATTAACCATCACCTGGCTGTGAACTGTACCATGGTGCTCGACAAGACCACTCAGACTGGCTACACTTTAACTGCAGGGCGCTTGTTTTAAAAAGGGTTTGTCTTGAATTAATGGTAATTAATGGTTCATTCATCAGGCCATGTGTAGAACACAAGTTCTGTCACTTAAAAAAAACTGCACAAGGCAAGTGTGTCGCCTGAACGAATCCTCTCCACTGCGATTTGGAGATTTGCATCGTTAAGAAAACCAGTTGAAACTGTGTTTGTGCTCTTTCAGTTTTTCAAAAATGGGTTACAAGGATTAAGAATCATCCAGTGGTTGCCCAGCATTTATTTTTTCTCTCCTTTCTGTGTCAACTTAATAAACCGACGGTGGTGATGTTCACCGGGGCCACCGCTTGTCCGAAATTACACAGTGGCCTGTGTTTAACTCACTGAGACAAATGAGAAATATCTCTGTGGATTTAACGGATCGTAGCACAGGGCACTCGCTGGTGATTTAATGTTGAATGAGATGTCGGTGTGCATGCGTCGGCGCGAGCGCAGGAGGCAAAGAGTGATCCAGCTCCTATATCGTCTGTCTGATTCCCTCTGTCTGCCTCCTCCCTTCTAATACCTGTTGCTACTGGATTAATGCCTGTGTCTCGCATACTTACCTGATAGCTTCTTGGCACAGTGTGCGCGAGCACCCAGCGGAGTGCAATGGGGTGTGTGTATCGTGTGTTGGGCTTGGAACAGAAAGAGATTTGTTTGTTGAGCCGGGTGACATAAGGGGGAAGTGTCGTGTCTTGTTGAGAGCAGAAGAAGAAGAAGAAGAAGAAGAAGAAGGAGAAGGAGAAGAAGAAGGCTGAAGTCGGCTTCATGGCACTTGAAGGCCTCACTTGACTTGAAGATGACGCTTGACACCTTTGGTCATTTGGTATTAAAACACACTTGGAGACTAATTCTTCATCTGTGGTAGAAAGCAGCCGTGGGTGCCTCACTTCCCATACTGCTCCCCTCCACTGTGTACATGGTTGCCATGGCAACGGCTGCCATATCACCCAGCGAAGACACACACACACACACACACACACACACACACACACACACACACACACACACACACACACACACACACACACACATATCCATCCACGCTCTTTCTTTCCATCCATTCTCCATCCATGGTCTCTGTGTCACCGGGCCGTCCTGCTCTTCCTTGGCAGGCTGCTGTGACATTGCTGTGGCTTTTCATGTCCAGCCTTCACACCGGCCAGCCAACTTCCACAGCACGCACACACAGCCTCTGTGTTAGTTTCATTGTGTGTCGGTGCTATTTTTAATTTTTCTTTTTTAAATTCAGCTCTTTTGGTCATCCAAGTTATCCAAGTAAAAAGCCAAAAACTGCAACAAAAATAAATCTTTATTTCCTTCCATTCTCTTGAAGAGTGACAGAAGAACCTCCAAGAGGTGGTCTTTTTTTTTTTTTTTATCTCCATCACATGTTCCTGCTTATCAGCGTGTTTCCTTTTGCCAACTTTGTGAGGACGATTTCCAGGCCTCTGTCTGAAATAGCCCCTTCCCATCTGAACGAGCGGAGTGGAAAGTAAACATCTGATCAAAATGCAGATTTCAAATGCCGTCGTCGTCGTCGTCAAACGGTAAACACATATTCACAGACATGGTTTCGCGGTTTTTCAACACGTTTCACATTATGCTCGGGCGCAGGATTACCGCGGAGGGAGTCTCTAACTAAGCCGTCATGTGCGCGTAAACACAGACGCGCGTCGGGGGCCACGACAGCGGATTCTCAGGCAGCAGGTGACGTTGGTGGTCTCGGCCGTCAGTTTACGTCGTTTGTTCTCTTTACATCCACGTCACACAGTTTTCCTGGAAGGTTTCTGCGACTGTCACTGGGACATTTTAAAGATTACACAAACCAGAGGGAGACAGATGAACGGGAGGGAGGCGCAGAGTGCGAAGGACTTTGTATACGAGCCGTAAGTTTACCTGAGGTTTGCTCTCATGTGAGGCTTCGGACCCGTGGAATGTCGTTAAGTACACAGTGACAGATTGCTGCGTAAACACAGGTATACAAATACTGTTGGAGTGAAGCCAGTCGCATGGCCCAGCCTTTGAAAGCAATGTAGGAGAATGTATGTTGATTTCATCTGAAAGGCATTCAAAACAAGCAGTCCTTGAAAGAAACGTGTCCTGGTGACCTCTTGGCTGTGAAACGTAGACACCTCTCATATATTGAATTTTCAGCCAAGGGACCTGTTTCATGATTTTACATCAGACCCTCAACACCAAAATTCCAACAGTCAAGTTGTGATAAGTTGTTTTATTGCACCGATTGTAAACAATGTGATGCATTAGGATGCTTCTCTACTGAGATCTGCAGATTTGCGTGATGGGGTTTATAGTTTTGCATGTGTATCTGTCAGAGTAAAGGGGCTTGAGTCATTCATTTTCTGCACTGATGGAACTGGCCAGTCAGAGTGGTGGTGAACTACTTCATCTCTTCTTCTTTCCCTTTCTTCCTTTTACAAACCTGTATTGAGTCAAGAGCCGGCAGACACTTTTATCCTTTTTTTTTTCTTTTTGTTTCTCACTCATCTTGCTCTTCCATCAACATCAAATGGTAGCTGATGGGTCACTCACTATTAAGGCCGATTGAGAACCCTGTAAGTTGGAGCCTGTTAAGACGGACGAGCAACATCTCACCCAGTGTGCACTTCACCTTCTTCTCATGTTATTTCCTTGCCTTTTTCTTCCCCTCCGTCACTCTTAACTTGTTCACCCCCTCTCCCTCATCCTCCTCCCTTCGCCCATCCCAACGCTTCGTTTCTAACGGAGGGACAAGTCGTGAGTTGCCGTGCCCAATGGAGCACAAACATGCTGGCTGCATTCCTCTGCCGTCAGACTCGCACATGTCCGCTGCCCTAACCTGGCAGTTGTCAGTGTGTGCTCCCTGAGGCGTAGCCCGGCCTTTTTACTGTCAACAAAAGATGTTTAATGAATTTCACTCTTCTTCTCGGAGGTAAACACGCTGTTTTTACAGTTCCTTGTAACTCCAGGCAAAGGCTGCAAACGACCCACGGCAGGAATTCCTGAGGGGAAGCAAAGTGTGGAGAAGGTGGGAGACAAACTGGGATAGAGAGGTGAGGACGAGCGAGGGGAAACAAAGAACGAGCCAGGGAGTCAAACATCTGTTGGAGATGGAGGTGGACAAGAGCAAGGTCGAGGCGTGACGGGAATTAAGAAAGCGCAAATGTTAAAATAATGAGTGATGATGAGGAAGGAGGCTGGAAAAAGGCGGAGGAAGAGAAAATCGGTGAAGAAAGGAATTAGAACGAGGAGACAAGATCATTTGCAGGACCCAAGAAATAAAGATAAATGATGAGATAGAGTGATTAATAATGAGTAGGAATAAACTCAAAGCCAGCCGTGCTTCAGAGGAGCAGGAGAGAGGAGGTTGAAGTGATGAAGCCTCTCGCCTGAGAGGAACTACAGTCAGTCTGGTGTGAAAGCCAAAAGATTCCAAGAATTCACTCTAGAAACCAATGGCCACTTGTGTTAATACTCAATGTAGAACCTTTAATGCCCCAAATTTTGCTAAATGGCCTTGAATGTTCTCTAAAACTGTGTGTGTTTAGCCTCAGTGTTGAAAATCCCCCAATATGGGACCATAGCATTATTTATTATGTTATATTTTTCTTTCTGTCACGGCAATGAGATTCATAACATTGCAATTATTTTATTTGTCAGAAAATGAATGATCATTTCAACCGTCAGTGTACTATGCCAGTCAAAATACTATAATGAGGTAGAATTATATCATTATGTTCTCTGGCACCTGACTCCCCACCTGTTTAGTCAACATTTCACCCTCAACCTCTTGTCTGGTTTTAGATCTTGTGAACGTCACCCTCCGTGTTCACTGCTAACAGGCAGACCTAAAACCAGAGGAGAGGCCCATCCCGTTGGCTGTGACCCAGACTCATTAAAACATATTTTGACCGTCATGTCGTGCAGGATCTGGAACAGAAGGTAGCCTCATGACTCCGGTCGAGGTGCCAACGCTCGGGGCGAAAAATTCTGACCCCCCCGACTGTTGGTGAAGCTGTGAAGCTCATCCAGGCACACACATTTGCTTCGTCATGGCACCTTTGAGTAGCAGCGGCTTGGGATAAATATGTTCCCTAAATGTGTATTTCAGTCCCTCCGCCCCTCCCCCACCGTGACTCTGCTTCACTCAGCCAGACAGAATCTGACACTCGGTTATTTTGGAGCGAGAGCGGCTATTAAATGGAGGAGGGTTGTCACCGGTGTTAAAAAGAGCTCGCCTTGATTGTGTGTTTGTGTTTATCAGATTTATGTAACGCGCTGCCCTGCTGCCGCCAGCACCTGTCGCTCTCCACGACCCCCACTCCACCCTGGGTGGCGGAGCAGAGTGGTGTTAAAGTGTCTGGCCAACAGGCCCATTGATGCCCATTGAACACCAAATCACGTTCTAACTAAGTGAATGTGTATTTTTTCTGACAAAAAAAAAAAAAATCACTTTTCTGATGGCATATAAAGGAAAATTTCTATTGTCTGGCGTGAAGCTCAAGTTCCCAAGAGCTCTTTACGTTATTTAGAGCTCACTAAGCTCTAAATAACACTAAGATTTACATAAATGAAACATAATTACATCATGAATCACGTATTCCGCAATGAATCTCTGGGTGAGGCCCTTAATTAGACTTGTACACATTTGAAAGGAGTTCTGGAGTGTTAAGTACTTTAAGAAGAGACAAAGATGCCGTCTTTGTAGGATCCATAAGACCTCTGGCAGTGAATAGCTCATCTTTCCATTATTTGCGCACACATGCTCGTTGAGCAAGTGCGTGCCTGCTTAATTTAATAGAGTGTATAGTCCAAAGGTTTAATATAATTGTTGTCAGCATAGCCTGTCTGTGCAATGTTCTGCATAGCTCACAGCGGTGGCGATGTGGCTGAGACTGCCTGACACTTGGTGGATGTGGAGGGGAGTCGATGATGAGGCGTCTTTTCCTGTGAAAAGGTTGAAGCTGCAACTCAGGGCTTATTTTGATTAAAAGGAAGAGAAAAAAATGTCTGCTTGTGTTATATTAGCTAATAAGGTCAAAATTACAGAAGTTAATATAGTTGACAAATGGTTGACATTATTCTCTCTTCAAGCAGACATTTTTTCCAATAATTCCACTCATTTGAGATATTAATAAATATTTAATTTTTATTAAAAATGACTTTTTGAAGGAAAAATTTGGTCATTTGCAATGGAGGAGACCGTCCGTACGTTTTTCTCATGTGTTGCCAGCCTCCTGCAATTTCAAGTGCTTAAATTTTTATCTGTCATGCGATTCAAATACACCACACGTCGGTGGTGGTCGCACTGAGCATAAACAGAGATCATTCGATAGAGCAGGACTCAAGTAGTTAAAAGGTTAAAAGCTCCTCCTGAGATGGCTTCCATCTGCTACGACTGGCACAAACAAAAAAAATTCACTTAACTCAATTACAATTGCGGAAATGTATATTTTTGGATCCAGAAGCTTTGTTTTCCAGAGTCTTGTTGTCGCAACGTCAAAGTTATCCAGATGACGCATCCCCCCCAGCACTATCCCCCCCCCACCCCCCCCCCCACACACACACACCCAAGGTTTATTGTCTTCAAAGATGTTTTTCCGTTCTACATCCTCCTGTCACCCACATGTAGCGCAGGAAGTTTGTCTTCAGCGTCAGTATTTGGTTTCCTGACCCCTTTTAGTCCTGGTTGCGTGCAAAGTCCACGGACTGTATGCCTGCAAACGTGCGTGTGTCTAGCAGCATTTGCATGTGTGGAATTGCTGGTCTTTGACAGCGTGTTTGTGTCTCGGCTTGTCTCCCTCGGCCACCTGTGGAGGTTACGTTACAGGGTCTTTGGGAGAGCAGTGAAGGGTTGCTGGAGTTCACTCGACGGGGAAAGAAAATACGGAAAATGAGGACGATATCTGACAGTGAATGTACTTCCAGTGCTTAAATATATGTGTGTGAAAATTGGGCAGTTTGTGCCCTGTGTGAACACCAGGCCGAAGACACGGCAGCGGTGGTGTGATGCCGTCTCGGTGCTACCAAACTTTAGCATCCATTAGCTCGCTAATATACCACTCTGAAAGTGGTGTCACGTTTTAATCAGCAGTTAATGTTGTGATGGGCGTTTGGTTTCCGTGCGATTCTCGTGTGTGTTGCTGTTGAAAAATACTAAATTCATTCATTCTCCAGAATCAGAACAATCTTCAAACATCCCAGTCAGTTATGTTGGATGTTCTCACAGTGACTGCTGGCAACAGACCTGCCGGTTCTCGAACCAGTTCAACTCTCAAACCATCTGAAAGACAACAACAAATGATCTGGCTTGGAGGAATAGCTGCGTGCCAGACGCTAATCAGCTCGGCATATTGATCAAGGGAGACAATCTGTCAGTCCGCTTTACTTAAATACCCTCAATTCCCGGAGGTATGCATTTGAGGCCCTTTAAACAAATGTGATGGCTCGCCACAGGCAGGTCGAACGTCTGAAGCCGATGTGGTTGTTTTGGAACCTGCAGATGACATTTGCGTGATTGATTAAGTTATGCTGTTGGACTGATGAGGCAAAATGGAATGAATCTCTTCTCGTCGTACCAACTCAAACTAGTTCCTCTCCTTTGACTGATCATTAAAATGCACTTCAGTCCGTTGGGGTTTTGATTGATAATCTGCTGAATGCAGTAGTGAGCAGGAAATCTCTGGCTTTTAGCTCATTGAACTTGTCACGACAGATCAGTGTCGTATTTTCTCCTCCTTTTTCTCCTCTCCTCTCTCTCTCCGTGAACTGTATGACAGTGCTTGAAACTCCACGACCTTCATTGAAGCACACCACCACCGGCCCTGCTTCCAACAATATTTGTCCCTTGATTCGCCATGCGCCGGCTTAAACAGGAATTTCTCTACATTCTGTGGCTGCAAGCTACGTCTTGAAGCACGCACGTGCGCATATATGAAGCTTTTCGCTTGTCAATGCTTCTCACGCAGCAGTGCCTTTAGGTACAGTTTTGTGCAGGTATGCACAAGCCTGGAAACACCCCAAAGAAAGATTAGGATTTGTCTGCCTCATTCTTCCTCACCTTTCTCCTTCTTTTAACACTCCCATTTCACCACGTTTTACTAGCTGCTACTTTGGCGCACATTACCGCATCTATTGAAAGGCCCGTAATGTTTCCAGCCGTGTTTTATTGGCTACTTTGACATCGCCTTTTTAAGATTTATGCCTATTTGCATGGCAGGGTGGTCATGTGGCAGCTTTCCCTCCGACGGTGTGCGATTTAAAGAAAGTGTCAAAGGAGGCTGCACAACCAGCGTGCCGCAGCAGGTCTGTTCTGTGTGGCTGGAAAGTGATGATGGAACGGAGGATGGGTGGGCTGAAATCTCCCCATCCTGGTGTTGTGCTATGCAACCACGGCTAATTTGTATTTACATGTCAGAATTAAGCTTTTTGGTCTCTTCTATCTGCTGGCTGGCTACATGTGATCATCTGTTCTCCAGAGAGTTTTTATACGTTTCATGTGGGTCTGGTATGAGATTTGAATATTTAAAGAAGGTCTCACAGCATCATTAAGAACTACGAGTGGCCCATTTGCAGCCATTTGCAGTTCCAGTGCTTGACAAAAGGAATTAATAAAATGAGTTGCAGATTGTTCTTCAAAAGTCTTCTTGATGAATTGTGGAATGTCAGATTGACAACTCAACAACTTTTCATTGTTTATTCAGCCTATCATCATTCCATCTGTTGCTTTATGTCCCTTTCAGTTGCAACTCGTCAAAACGTTGCCCTTCATAACCTGCTGCAGCAGGACTGGATCACATGCGCAGCTCTCTGGCAACACGTGATCGCGTCCGTCAAACTTCTCCCGCTGGCTGTCCCTTTTCCCTCTCTCTTGCTGTGTCCCAGATCTGTGATGTCCGCTATAGTGACCCATTTCCTCCCATTCATAAGGTCTGAGGGATCCCAAGCATGTGCAACAGGCAAAGACTCTGGGTCAACATGCAACACACCCCCCTCCCGCCCCCGTGCTTTTTCCATCAGCCGGGTGGTTTAAATTGCTCAACATATCCCGTGAACTCCCAGTGCTGAGAGAAGGACGGTGGTCCTTCACCTTCTGGTTGCTTATCTGTCCTCAGAAAACAAAGCTGTTCATCAGTGCTGGCTGCTCTGACTCAAAGAGCTTGTTGTTTAAAAAGTATCCAGAGATCCTCGTCCTGCTTTAATCAATCATTGTACTTACAACTGGACATCATACTCGCTGCCAAACACAATATTCCTCGACCACCATCAGATTCCCTGGAGAAGGAGGTTAAAAGCTCTGATTCCTGTTGTGAGAAAATTGAGAAATAACACAATGGTGGCTGCAGTGTAGATTCAACAATGACTGGAGCCTCATCGGAAGCGCACACAAGTCCTCATTAAACGATTATAAAGAAGAATGGAACTAAAGTCCTTCCCTGTATTCCCAGCTGACTTTGGCAAAGGTTTAGCCAAACACTATGCACGTCATGTCATTGGACAGTGAGACCTCAACTACCTCTCTCACCAGTAGGAGGCTCTGCCCTGTTACCAACTCACAACTCACAATAAAAGAAAATAATTAGATATGATGAATTGATCTTTCCTGAATATTTTCTATGGAATTGAGTTTTACACATAGGAATTGGGAAGAAATCCACCTGGCTTGTGAGGTTACTTTGAAGAAATCACATTTCTAAGAGAGGAGAAACTTCCAGTTCCTCCCTGTGTGTCCTTTGATGGATGATTGTGACGTTTCTGAGAAGACAAGTACTATTTTGAAGACATATATCACTGAAGAAGTTCAAAGGTGCAGTGCACATCCAACACAACTTCACCAGCTCCCAATGGAAATGGCTCCCGGGGCTTCAATGGAAATAAAAAAGAAGTGGAAAAGAAAATCCAGCGACATTTGTCGAGGGAGAGCGACTTCATTTAAACGTCGTCTTTTGACTTGTGGTGTTTGTTATATACCTTCATGACCTCGACGAAGGCCGCACCTTGAATGTGCTGCTCTAAGAAGGTTGTGCTGTTGAGCGGCAAGACTCAACTCAAGATCAGGAAACAAAGTGGGGATCATACATGTGGAGGCAAGTCACTCAAGGTGCACAAGACATGCGCTCTTAATAATAGGGCCCCTTATCGACGTCATAAGTGATTTATCGAGGTTCTTTCCAACCTTATTTTGGACGTCTTGTACACCCATGCCCACCAGGACTCCCCTCCTCTCCCTGGGTGGCGCTGGTGAGTCCAACTGTAGCGGAGAACTTAGCGATAAGGGCTTCTCACTCACTCAGTCAGACTCAGACATTTCTCTCCAGCTGTGTCTTAATCGCACAAAGTACCAATTCATTTGTTCCAGCACTATGAATCGTGGTGGAATTTTTAATAATTGTTAACAATTGTCAAAGGACAAGTAGGCTTGCCCCATTTCTTATAAACAGTTGTCACTTTTTAATCAGATGTTAAAATTCATGAAGTGAAATAAGAGAAATGTGGTCATGGAGTGGACAAGGAATTTAACCCAGTAACCCATTTAGGAACCCCGCTGTATGTAAATCTTCTTACCAAAGCATTTCTTCAAAAGCTCCTGAAAGCCAGTTGCACAAAGCTCTTTAGGGGAGTCCAGATTAAAAAAACGTAAAGATTTAAGGCAACCTGACACCTCCCGGGTCATAGGTAGTACACTTTGTGAAAAATGGGGGCAATTAATTCCTCTCCATCCCTTTCACTTTGCCTCTCACAGTGCAAAGGGAGAGAGAGAAGAAAAAAAAAACCTTCACGTCTACAATGCCGCCATTCAGGCAGCCGTCAAGTAAAACTAAGGCACACCTGTAACCTAACCTGAGTGGCTAGTGGGAAGGAGGGGACCGCCATTGATGTGTTGAACATTAAAGCTATCAAAGGTAAAGGCTAATATCCGCGCGGTTGCTGTTCAGCCCGGCTATGTGAGTTGTATTGCTGTGGTGTGAGGAGGGCCTCAGATTTAGTTGAAATTAGAGCGGATGACCCGGAGTGATCACACTGCCCCACTTCACTGTGGAGCACTGACTGGGAATGACAGAGAGTCATCACAATGCAGTCTGGCAGTTTTTTTTCTCACAAATATCTCCACTCCACTCCGCTCCACCAGTCCAGAGACTTGCGTTGCCATTTGCTCTGCCTGGTTAAAATGAGTGCTCTGCATACAGAGACAGAGCTTCTTTTTTTTTTTTTTTTTAACTATAACTGCCAACCTGTTAAAAGTGACACAACTTGCTGACCGATATGAAGCGAGTCATTTTATACACTTTTAAAAACCTACCGAGGATCCTCAGGCTTTCTTTGCATTTATTAATGACCTGTTCTGACATATTGTTTAGCCCCTATTTTTACCTCCCAAAAGGTATCTATCTATAAAACAGTCCATCTTCCTCCTCTCCTGTTTCTTCCTTCCATTTGTTATCTGTGACAACATTGCAGTTTTTAGCTTTATCACAAACCTCCTCTGAAAGTAAAAGGAGAGGCCTCTTTATGTTCTCCACTCCCTCCACGACTGCCCAGTTTTATTCACCTTATGTGGGGTTGTGTCCGTTGCCCTAAACGGGTTGTGTTTGAAAGACGAAGACTTTGTTTAAGCGGAGTGACACGTTCACTCCCCAGCCACCAGCAGGTCCCTGGACTACAAAGTCACCGGGTCTTAACTGCACCCTGGGGTCCCCTTAAGCCCCTCACATGGAGCAAAGTGGTGTCTGGGACTGTTCTGTTTAAAGCCTCAAAGGGCGGGCGGGCGTGTGTGCGTGTGTGTGTGTGCGCGCGCGCATGTGCACGCGCACGTAAAAAGACAATGTGTTTGGGTGGCCTGCGGTTCAGTGAAAACCTGCAACAGGTTACAATCCATCTCACTTCGTTTGTGTCTGCATGGTCCTTCTTCCTGGGCTAAAAACCCATCTGCCCCTTTGTGGAGGTGTGTGTGTGTGTGTGTGTGTGTGTGTGTGTGTGTGTGTGTGTGTGTGTGTGTGTGTGTGTGTGTGTGTGTGTGTGTGTGTGTGAGAGAAAGTGAAAGAGAGAGAGAGAGAGAGAGAGACCCCCTGTTGAGTGGACTGTGGAGGGGAAGATGAGAAATGCATTGTGATGTCGTGTTTTCACCGTCGCTAAGGAGAGAATGGCATTACCATTCTAAAGGGCGGCTGCAGCAGTTGCAGTCGGTCGAAATGCTTCTCTTCCCTCTGCTGTTTACACAACACGATCGATTCAGAAAAAAATGCTGTAAAAATGTCCTCTTTTTTTTTTTTTCGAAATCAAAGCCTGTTTTTATTCGGATGCCGTTACCAACTTAAGCTTTCAAAATTTGAATACCAGCTTATTAACGTCGTTGATCAACTGTAGATCAACGTCCAAATCGCATCAAAATGCATGAAATTGAATGAAGCAATCAGCTCATCTGCCTGTATGTGCTCACCTCTCTGCCATCCACCGACAAAAAGAGCCAGAGAAGCATCTTTAAAGAGGAAATAAAGGTGGGAGGACGAGGGAGGCAGCAACACTTAATGCGGGAAGGGGGACAAAAAGAGGATATAAAAGGAATGGTCGTATATCTGTCAGTGTTGAGCCAGTGTCTTTATTTGTAAAGGTCAGGGACTGACGTGTGTGTGTGTGTGTGTGTGTGTGTGTGTGTGTGTGTGTGTGTGTGTGTGTGTGTGTGTGTGTGTGTGTGTGTGTGTGCGTTCAACACACACACACACACACACACACACACACACACACACGCACTTTATTTTAGCTCAAGTGCTGCAAATCCAGTGTCTTATATTCTGCTTGGAGTATGTTTAACGTATCATTACCAGTGTGTTTGTGAGTGCACATGTAAGTATGACGTGTGAGTGAGTGCTGGAGTGAGAAAGGAGTGAGTGGAATTCAGAGGCGTCACATCAACTCAATTTATTGACCTTTTTTGCATCACTATGAAAAGTCGTAAATTACCGGTGCAGCCCCCTCCCTTTCTTGTCTCTTCTTCCACATCCCTGCTGTCCGTCTCTCTTGTCTTCCTTTCTTTGGCCCGTCAGAGTCAGGGCACATTTGGAGGGCACGGGGCTCCAAATCAGTCTGCAGGAGGAAGAAAGGGTGAAAATGAAATGAAGGAGGAGGGAGGCAAGGAATTTCACACAGGGGACGGTGATGGCATTTAATACACACTCAAGGTGATGGGATGTGGTAAAGTTGCTTCAACATTGTAAGTAAAAGAAAAGAGTCATTCATTTACAATGAATATGATGATATTTGCATTGCAGGGATGGTGAAACACTGCCAATCATAATAGAGTTTTGCTTTTTTTCCTTTTTCTATGACATGATATTGGCTACAAGAGGCAGCAAACTGCTTGCCATGTAGGGCTGGGAAAGTGAACCCTGGCGTGTGCAGTAAATGTACTTAAAGACACTTAAAATGGAAATAACGCGCATGGTAAAATGGAGGCTCAGCTCCATACAAGCGTGTCTCTTCATCGAGTTGGGTTTGTGGAAAACGGCAAATAGAAAGATGTTGTGATTGTGATATGTCCCAGCAACACAACCAAGCACAACCTGCATCATGCTTGTTTTTGCTACCTTGGGTACTTGGGTAAGTGCATGAACAGCAGTCATGCACTTAAGTGTAACGCTTAAGTGCATGGCTGCTGTTCATTTTTTTGATTGATTCAGTGTTGTTCAAGGTTGATCAGACCAAGTGTGTTTTTCACTTATAGGCAAAAAGACATCCAGAAAATCAGTCATATTTTGGAAGAGAAGGACAACACAAATGCGTTGCGTTCCTTTTTTTGTGCACACAGGAAATTTATTGTATATTTTCAAATTCCCACTGTTATTGGCAATAGAATAGAACAAACACACCTGTATCAAAAAAAAAAATGTCCAGGTGAAGATGCAGACAGGAAATGACCCGTTGTCTCTGTTACCGTACACACCGAGTTGTTCTTGGCTCCTTCTTCGTCGCTACGCGCTGGCATGTATCTAGAATTCCAGACTTCCAGGCGCGTCAGGCATATCAGAATAAACCGACACACAAGCAATTAGCGCCATGGTACACATGAAGACAGAAAGTAGCAGCTTGTTGTAGAACATCACCTGGAACATCACCCGGAAGTCCAGATGAGACTTTTCCAATTGTGTTGCTGCAGCGTTTGGACATTTGAACCCTTGTCATTTGAAGCGGCTTAAACACGTTTGTTAATCAGCAGCAGCTACATTTTAGTTTTGTTTTGTGTTAGCCCTGTACTATGACCACTTCATGATTTGAAGGTCAAGGTCATGACCAAGGTTATGGACCACGGACAGAACAGCAGAACAGTCTAAGAAAGAAATATTATTCATCTTTATGTGCCTGAGACTCTGTTTTTGGGACAGAGGGAGGAACAGGGAGTCTTCCTTCCTTGAGTCACTGCTGTGTCTAATGTGTATGCAACCTCACAAACACTTGATATGCTGAACTGGACTCTGTGGTGCAGGCTCTCGCTGAGGCCACTGCTGTAAATCTGTGAATGGCTTAAAAAAAAAGAAAATCCACTCGATTAAGATGAAGGGTTGCGTTGAAGAAAATAACTATCATGTTTCAGGGGATGATAGGTTACCGTTGTATTATTTTCTTTCACCCAAAGGTTTCTGAGTCGCAGCACAAAGACTTGCTGTTCTTCACTCAGTCGTTCCTTACGTCGGCTCCCGGGCTCAGCCAAAAAGCAGCATCCCAGGAATTCCCAGATCTCCTGAGCCCTTCCTCTGATAAGAAAAATGAAACAATTCAGACAACAGCCCTCCCTCAGTCTCCCTTCAAATTCCTCAAAACGTCGAGTTCCTATATTAGGTCTCTCCAGACCATTAAACCCAGTGATCTTGACCCCCTGCAGCCGACGACAAGACATTCCTGACCCCGGACCTTCCCTACGAAGCTCCCCCGTCTGTTTTAAGGTCGTGGAGTCTGAGGAAGAGATGAAAGGTGAGGGAGGGGAGGAGGAGGAGGACGAGGAGGAGGACGAGGAAGAAGAAGAGCAGGATTGAGACAGTAGCCGCGTTTCCATGACCCCTTGAATTGCGCAAATCCTAAATGGTGTTCGATATGTCTTCAAATACACAATAATTGTTTATTTTATTCTACATTTGACAATAGTTTTTACTCCTTTGTTCATTGATCTGTTTCACTAGATGGTGGGCATCATAAAAAGCCTGTGCCCATCAATATTCAGGACAACTGCGTCACGTCACACAGAACATAGAGTTTGCCTGTCAGCGGTGGAAGGACGGAGACTGACGTGGACTGAGTGGCAGGAAGGAAGGAAAGTAGCCATATTGGGAAAGTGTGTCAGGAAACGCAGCTGTATGTTTTGGGTGCCTCCCCGCTGACAGACACAAGATGACACACACACACACACACACACACACACACTCCTACACGCTCTCCCGGTGGTGAGGGACGGCTATGTGTGTGTCTTGTGTCGTCTTGTAGCAGGACGGAGGATGACATGCGAGATAAGCGGAACGTTTGTCACAGACGCACGAGGTGACGAGGGCCCCCCCCCCCCGAGCTCCAAGACATCAACATAATATTGGATATTGTGGTAGGGTCGTTGGAGTATGTCACGGGCTTGTTTGCGCTGGGGTAGTTTTCTAGAATTTACCAAACATTACAACATCACGGCCGTCTTCTTTTCTTCACCACTGCGAACCTCACGTCTTTTGTCTGCTGAGTTCCAGACAAGCCGGTGATTGATGTAAAAGTGTTGAGAGACAAATAGGTCTGGGCACTCACAGTTCACCAGTGAGCATCAGTCATTTTAAACACAGTGTAAGAGAAGGGCTGTACCTGGTGGGGCGCTGGCTAACACACCTGGTCTGGAGTCCTCCTCCAGTTCCTGGGCTCTCAGCAGGCACTTGTCTCGGTTGTCGGAGGGCAGCGTCACCGTGCTCACCTTTGACCTCATAAGAGGGAGGAACATCTGGAGGAGGATCATTTTGGCTTCTCATTCAAGTGTTTGGTTTCTCTTTGGCTCTGTGGCCAGGACGGACGAGAGTGAACACAATTTATAGGCAACATAACTGGATTGATGCATCGGAGAACTACAATTTGAATGTATGAGAAAGCGTAAAGCAGCCCATCACGTTCCATATGGGGCATGGAAAGACACTTTTGGACCAACATTATTTTGCCGCCTTCCAGAAACATAAATAAAAATAGATCAAAGGTTAAAGTATGGTGGGACTTTCTTTACAGTCTGTGTTTGTATCCAGAAGAGTTGTTGTCGATGTTGGTTTGGGTTGCCAGGTTTGACTGGTGACATCCCCTTGATATCCTGTAAACAAGTGATTTTTTTTTTCTCCCCAAAAAGCAGAACATATTATAGTTGTATTGTGGTGAAGGTTGCCAACACCAATCAGCGCATTTTTAGCCCTTTTATTTGAAGTCATGCCCTCTAATAAACTTCTCGTGGGCTTTTCTGTCTCCTCCATTTGCAGAGAGCAGATGTAAAAATTGAAAAAAATGACCTCTCTTGATCTGATCTGACCAATTGGACACAGTTTGGACTTTATTAGGCGTTGACAAAAGACCGAAATGAGCGGTTGTCAACTTTTGGCTTTTCTGCCAATAAAGACTCACCAATAAATCATACAAACCATAAACTTCACAGCTCTATAAATAAATAAACCATCTCTATAATTGCAGTCATTTATAGAATTATTGGATCTGCTTACAACACCTAATAATTAGACAGTCAAGAAATGGGCAGTTGTGGTGCTTAATGGGTATTCTAAACATCTCCTTTGTGAGGAGCCACTTTGCTCCTCGCATGGATACGGCAGTCTGAGGCTGACTATGTAAGTGTGATTGTCGTTTTTATACGTATGGAGCCTCCGCTGGCTCCATTCGCTCATTCTGGAGACCACTCAATTACGCATGGCACATGGAACTGACACACTTGGATGCAAATAGCATTGCATTGCACCTAGATACCTAAAGGGGACGATGGTAAATCCTGGTGGCCAACAGAAGGAGCTGCCAGCGCATCTATTTGTCAGAGTGGGTGCTCAGTGGAAGCCAGCACGCCGCAAACCTTGCCTGCACCCATGTGATGGCATTAGTGGGGATTTATCTGAGAACAAGGTCTGGGGAACAATTTACAGATTATATAACCCTCCGTGTTATGGTCGTACATTAAGAAGTTTTAATAGTGTCGTGGAGAAAATTTGCCGTGCCGTTCGGGGAGCTCGCTTGGATTCTTTAACGTCCCTGCTGTTCACTTAGCGTGCAAGTGCTCGTCGCTTCTGTCTGCCTGCGCACATTGAATTGTCCAAACGCTCATCTTTGCTCCAACATGCCGAAACCTCCCCACCTTTGCACAGATGGGGGGGAAAAAAAAAAACTCCCCCCCCCCCCCCCCCCCCCCCAAGTCCAACTTCTGCGTTGATCCTTATTATTCTGAGCGCTACTGCAGGCGAATAGTTGGTTTGATGTACTTTTTAATAATACAAGTATGTCAACAGGGTGCAGCCTGCAGGCACAGGAGACATTTTCCCCGCTACCTCTTTGACCCGTCTGTGCCAGAAGCTAGCGAGTTACTCCCGCTCCGTTCAAGCACGCCGAAACACGTTGGGAAAATTAGCCGTGCCTATATTCGATTCCCTTGTGACTTAGATTAAAGGCGCTTGCATCCATCGGACCTGATGTTCTTCCTGCCGGAAGGCCTTTTGGAGCCTCGCGCTTGTAAACATGATCCAAAACCAGCATCCATCAAAGATTATTTAATGAGTCTGCTGATAAATGTCTGGTTGCGTTAAAGCAGAAACTCCAGTCAGCATCTTTTTTTTTTTTTAAATGTAACCTCCGAAAAAGTACATTTCTATTGAGACACAGACACGTAAATACAAGAGTTTCTTTATTTTCATAATAATAAGTTTTCTCGTAAATTCCCAAATTGTACAATCACAAAATATGCAAATGGCCCTATAGAACGACATGCTATCAGAGGTAAGAACTTTTTTCCCTTTCCGGCCCCAGTGAGTCACCCGACTTTATTCTTTGAGCCGTAAAGCCCAGATGACAGACGCTGAGAGGGGGGGGGGGGGTATGGTGGTGTTTGTCTAAGGTTCCCTGGGTCGGTTCTTTAATTTGCCACTTCCTCTCTGTTGTCGGAGCCGCTACATTAAAGCGAAACTCTGCACGCCACAGGAAGAGGCTTCTCCGAGAGTTTAAACCACCTTAAACGGTGTCACCGACGGTGCTTCGCTTTCATCACTGCCAACCGCAACCGCGGCTCAGGCACAATCATTGTCAGAGCCGCTTCTCCTTCGCACACAACCACCGACTCAAAACGCACCTACACAACATCGCCCGAGGACCCCCAACAGTAGAGAGCATACCTCTCTCTCATTATGTTGTGCGCGCGCGTGTGTGTGTGTGTGTGTGTGTGTGTGTGTGTGTGTGTGTGTGTGTGTGTGTGTGTGTGAATCTTGTTTTCCGGGTGTTAACAAATTTATGGTTCAATTAAAACGATCTGCAAGTGTGATAAATGCAGAAAGAGCGTTGCTGTCACATCTGCCCTCCCCTCAAAATCCATTATGAAGGATCTCCACTTTTTTCCCCCTCTTCCTCTCCTAATGGCCTTGCTGTATGGTTAAACCCCATTGGCTGTATACGGTTAAACATGGTTGAAACAACGTCCCTCCATACGGAAAATTGCAAACACTACACTAATCTTTCCAAATAAATCAAGTATTGTGCAAAATTTATTTTTGCCAATGTATTCTAACAGCAATCCTGTATGTCGAGGCTGTCGGTGAGCGCCCCATAGGAGATGAGAGAAGCCCATCCCTTACTTCTATTGTAGCCCTTTGTGATGTCACAAAGAAATGTTACATGTGTATTTATTTATTTTGCCTATTCCATAGGAAGGCTGAACCTGTGAGGGTGGAGAGGTAGTCATGAGACTTTACTCTTTTTTGGCCATTGGCATTCCCGTCCTGCTCGCCCTAATGCTCACACACACACACACACTCTGTCCCATTCAAAGCTTCACACTGTATTTCTCTGGTTCCCATCAAAGTAATAGTGTGTAGGTGTCGTTCCCTTGCCAGTCCTCGCCTACACACACACACACACACACACACACACACACACACACACACACACACACACACACACACACACACACACACACACGCGTGCATGCGCACGCACTCATCCAGATGGACATATACACAAATGTGCAATACCCGCCTTGGCTACAGGGAGAAAGAGGCAGATCACATCACAAAAGAAGGAGTGTCAGGCAGATATTTTACCCTCACCGTGCAGCTTTAGGAGCCTCTGAATAGCTGATGGACAAGGAGCAGCGGGAGGGGTGTCTATAGCATAGTATAGCAGAGCCAGGGTGGGTTTTTTTTTCTCCGCCTGCAGCCCTCTAAGACACACGTGAAGTTTGGTCACACTATTACTTTTGGCCAGTTTTATATAGAGTGACTCACATATGTATCATGTCCTTATACTGCATGCCCCTCATTGTCAGCCTAAAGATTCTTCATCTAATCGAGTGGAGAACGTGCTGCTGGGTTATTGTGTTGTAAACCCCGACCATTTATGGACCTTCTAGAGAAGTTTTGGACAACCCCGAAGCTCAGAATCTATATTCTGCTATATTAGAGCATTTAATCAGAGCGCCTGTCCTGATAATGGGCCCAACTTCACAGATCTTTTCCATTTTAGGACATCACAGGGTTTTCCCAAGTCTGCTTGAATGCAACTCTCATCATATCAGGGGACTCACTGGACCAAACAGAGTTTACAAGAACCAGGGCTGTTAAATATAGTTCATGCAATTTGCATTTATGTTTAAAATCAACTAGCGCTGCCGACTTTGCTGTTTTTACCCTGTTTTGAAGCGCTCGTCGTTGTAACTCCTGACTGCTGCTCACGTGTCTCAGAGCACCAATCTAAGCCAATGATGAGCCTTACCTGCACCGACAGGAAAGCAGTCTCCCCTGCAGGGTTCACGTACGCATCATGCATCATTTTATTTGGATAAACACCCTGTGCAATGTAATCCAGACTGACCCCACCCGTCTGGTCGTGAAAGCAGGTTAAAACAAACACCCCTCTGGTTATTTGATGTCGCACAGACTTTAACGGACTGCAGCCAAGTTAATTAGTCACGATAACAGGCGGGATGTAATGACTTCATGCTGCTGCTGTGAGGAGGAATTTAATAGAGTGAACTATCTCCTCAGTGTTGGAGGCCTAGAGGCAGTCACAGGTGTGTGTCTGTATGTGCCTCTGTGTGTGTGTGTGCGCTCACGTGTGTGTGTGTTTGGGGTCCAAAAGTGGAATTTCCCCTCTGTTTGTGACCAGATGAGGAGGGGAAATGATGCACATGCCTGCCCGTCTTTGCCTGCACGCTGCCCCCTGTGGCCAAAAATCAAAGTTTGAGCGTGCACAGTGTTATTTATGTCTCTCTGTTTGGTTTGTGATACGAAAAAAGGCCAAAACAAACAGACACAGTCAGCAGTGAATCAGAGCTCCCTACTTAACCTCTGTGGTTTTCAGGTCTCAGGCGTTGCAGCCACCTGAGCAGACTGCACTGGCGGTGGCGTGCTGTTTGTTGAGCTCAGGTGAGCACAGGCCGGCCTCAGTCTGCAGGAGGAGAATGAGTCAGCAGGGGGAAATTTTAAATCCTCTGAAATCCGCTGATCAAAGACAGTGGAAGGGCTGGAGAAGGGCTTTGGATGACGGCCGGAGTCGGTCGTGTCTGCTGGCATTTTAGAGCCGCCGCACGCATTACGTTGAATCAGACTTGTGGTTTGCTGCCGTTTTGCTCGCGCGATCTGACTCATTCCATTGGACCATACAGCACCTGGTGCAGCAGCAGGTTGAAGGGAAATTCATTTTAATCTCTAAAGCTTTAAATCTTGAAAAGAGAGAAGTTGTTCCACCTCTTAAGGGAGTAATTCAGTTTTTGCAAGGTCTGGAATATTTGGGGGAATTTTCAAGGTTTTTCTTTAAGACAGTCTGTACGCCCATGTTTCCAGCACCAAGCTGAGTTAAGCTATGATAATTATCACACGTGTATCTGTGCTGACTCAAAAGAAACAGAGAATATTTCCAACACTATCTAACTACTGCTCCAAATGCTTTAATCACAGTCCAGCCTATATTTCCTGCCACTCTACAGATGTCTCTCGCAGAATTCACGTCAGAATGTGAAAACAGTGATTACAGAGTTATTTCAAAGAGAAACCCAACATGTGTATGAGGCTCTTGGAGTGAAAGCTGTGTTTTCTTTCGGCCTGCAGGTGTGGAATTCAGCAGTATGTCCACAAGGGGGGCGTTGCACCTACTAAAAAAAAAAAAAAGTGAAAAAAAAGCACCCATGCACGCAGACATGCGCATCATGGACGGCATTCCCTTTAATTTGTCTTCTACTTGATTTGGGCTGCTCACCTGCTGTGCATAATTCACTTGCTGGACATGCTGTCCAGATTGCCAGCAGTCTGCACTGTATTCACACCTACTTGCTGAGGGCGTAAAAAAAGCCGAGGAGTGAAGTAGCACCTCTCGTCAGCGAGACTTCCGCTGCTAAAAATAGTCCCTCTGGTTGACTGCCCTGTTTGGCACGCAGAGGTGCTGTTTGGCAATGCAGAAAGACGCACTGAGGTAATCTGAGGTGCGCTGCCGTTTTATGAATGTAATTTCTTCAGAAGATGATTCACCGCATTTTTCCGCTACGTTCAAAAGGGAGAAGGGACACTTCGGTTGTTGTCTTTGCCTGTTGATTTGGAATGCAGCTGCTGCTGCTCTCCCTTCATTTTGTTTGTTTGATGTCATTTTAAGTCATGTTTAATGCAAAATTCCCTGCACTGGTCTCACTAGGTCAGTAAACGCCCCAGACAGGAGAGCCGTCCGTCCATTGACTTCCTTTCTGGTCGTTGCACTTTTCAGAAACTGAGTGCTAAAAGTGAGTGGAAACCTGCGTTTCTGTGATGTCACAAAGGGCACTTGTACGTGGCTGATATGTCTCCCATATTAATGACATCGCGGGCAGTGTTTTTACTGGGCGGTGTAAACAGAGGGTTTGATTTCCTCATCCAAAGCTGCTCCTCTGGAGCACGAGGTGAAAGATAAAGCCCTGAACATGCACGGCTTTGATGTATGGAACATGTAAATGACGTTAAGTATATTAATGTCATTTATTTGAAAGGTTTAGAAGGTAACATGTGAACGCTGTGACTCTCAGCAGTGTGAGGAGGCACATGACTGTTCACATCGTTCCAAGGGGACCCACTGATCAGTTTTCACTTGTTGTTGAGACGAAACCTTAAACTATACCTGTGTGTGTGTGTGTGTGTGTGTGTGTGTGTGTGTGTGTGTGTGTGTGTGTGTGTGTGTGTGTGTGTGTGTCACCTCTGGGCCCCCCCAAGCTAAGAACAGAGTTATGTGACAGCTCTCCTTTACTCTTCTGAGACACACTGGCTGTATCTCGGATTTCTGCCTGCGGATATGAGCTGCTGTAATTGCCAGTCCATTGTCATGTATGGACAACACACACACATACAGAGAGAGGGGGGGGGGGGACACACACCTTTCCTCGTCAAACTCGTCCATTTCCCCTCCTCCTTCCTTTATGCTCTTATTCTTTACTGGCTCAACAAGGGAAATCACACACGTGGGCTCAGCTCCAATGTCTGGGGCTTCTTTCCTCTCCCCATTCATTATCCACCTGTGCACATTATTTTCACACCATCAGTCCCTTCTGTCGTCTATTGAGCCAGCCTCAGTCTGCACGTGACCACACTCTGGCTCCAAACTGCAAGGCGTTAGTCTTTATGTGATCCTTGGTTTTGATTCCTTCTCTGTTTGTTTCACCTTGATGAATAATAAGAATTATAATGATGGCCTGGATTTATGCAAGCGTGACACCAGTTCTTCTTTATGTGGTCTCTGTTGAAGTGCTTCCTGTGAATACATTTTGGAGCCCACGAGTCACTGTCCGCTCATACTCACCAGACATTGTTAACATAAAGCCACATTAACAGCGTCTCTATTGCTACAGTTTGGATGCACACTCTAAATATTATCTTTAACATATTGCATGTTCCCTCTCAGTTATGCTGACTGGAGTCCCACTGTAACTACTTGTTGTGTTGGTATAACAGTACTTCAATGACAGTAACATCTTATGGTGTTTCTTGGAACCGTCCCTTTGTTTAAACACTTCTGTGAACACTTAATGGCGGAAGAGATTTATCCGAGTCATGATTCCCCCAATGACACAAACCAAGGCAGCAGTGAAACCACGAGCCAGCAGACTGCTCATTGTCTGTGTGACAGCTACCCACACAGAACAGCAAAACCATACAGTAAATACTAATCTATAAAAATAGATAAACAACACTGTTCAAAGTAGAGAGTTGTTGCTCCTCTGTTAACAGGTCATCGGAAGCAATTTCCTAACCTACCATTGGCCCACAGTCCCTCTGTATCTAACACAATCTGGTTTAAGCATGGCCCACTCATGAGTTAAACCATCTGTTGTATCCAATTAGTTGAACCAACAACAACAAAAAAAAAGATCATTGTAACACAATGTTAGACCTAACTTCATGTAATAATAATAAAGCAATCCCACTAGTTTAAGAACAAGTTTAAACTAATTTGGCTTTGTCTCACCTTTATGTCCGGATGCTCGCGGAAGCTTCGCCACTAACCCTTAATTGTCTGGGTGTTTTTTTTTTCACTGCCATTTTACTTTAAAGCAACTCATTTCCACAATTGCAGTGAAATTATTTTTCCAACTCATTGTACAAGCTAAAAATATTCACTCTTAAGAAAAACGTGGTCGATCATATCAGCATTTTTGCTCCTCTCCTTTTTTTTCTGATTCGACAGTTTGCCCTGCAGACTCCGGCTGGCTGGCTCTTTTGAATGCTGTCTGCCTGTTGTCTGTGTTGGCAGCAACATGCAAATACCCCGCAATCGTTTTATTTCCACCCACTGATATCATGAAGCCGGCATGAAGCTGCCTGTCTGGCCACTGGCACTCTGGCGTCTGAGGAGAATCATGGGAAATATGTCTGGTTTCCGCCTCAAGGTGAAGCACGGCGAGATACATATGGGCTTTCAACACCTGAAGTTTTCAGAACCAAAGTAAATGACAAATGTCAGGTGGCTAAATGTGTTCATTGATTATTAATGGCATAGAGGAGGGCTGTGATTCCCGACTGTAAGATTAAGAAGAATTTATGCGTCGGCCGCAAAGTGCGTCCTCATTTGTTGATCGCTTTGGAATGTTCAGGAGAACATAACCAAGCACGACTGTTGCTGTGGTGTTTCTGCTGACACGGGTGTTGACTCTGTGTCGGCACACGGGGATATGTTTGGTAGTTTGAGGCTATTTTCATCACAGTGTTGCACTCAGATTAGTTTCAGAGCTTTGCCCAGAGAGGCAGGCTTGAGAGAAACCAAACCCTGACCGGAAGTTCATGTTCTAAACATGGGGACAGTCAGTCTGCGACTTGGCGAGACGTCTTCATATCAGCAGAGAGGGGGCCATGCACTCGGAAAGCGCCGCATGACCTCTGAGACGCCGCAATTTTAGGCGGTGTCGGTGTTCATCGCCACCAACAGAGGCAAGAAACAAAGCGCGAGAAAGAAAATTGGTGGTTTGAGGTGTTTGGGAGCAAATGAGTGAAACAAACTCTTCAACGAGACGATGAAAACACTTTGTTGCAGTGTTCAGAGAACCCAGAAGTTCAGAGGTCAAGTTTAAAAGGCTGGACATTAGATATCACTGGAATTACAGCAACCAACGCAAAAAAGTCATGTTATGTTAGTTTGATTTTCTTTGATAAAGTGATGAAATCGTTTATCCACGTTCATAAGTCTAAATATGGAAGAGAAACTTACAAGGAACAAGGCGAGGCACGTGGAGCCCTGCCTGCCTTAGAGAGACGTTTCAGTTTCATCATGTTTCCAGAACCCAGAGGCAAAAGAATGGCAGAGGGTTTCGTGGGCCAGTGGAAGTTAAAGGCCTCGTACATTTGGACAGGTCATTATGATCACTGTCAGTTTAATACTGAATAGAAAACAAACATAAACAACAGTTGTGCTTCAATTGTACGATTAATGCACTTTGGTTCTCACACAACTCAAACCAGAACAGCTTCAATGTTTGTGGCAAACAACAATCAAATGGAAGGTGTTTTTCTAATGTGTAACTGGGCCTTTGCTTGGTGTCAGGAGAGATGAGGCACTTGGAAGGAGCTTAGCTCTCTAAATCCTACTTTGCTTTGCCTGGAAATCCACATAATGCAGCACGTTTGGATTTGCAGGTATTGACTTTGGTGCATTTCACAACATTAAGACAGTGTTAAACGGATCAGAGTTTGGGAATGGGATAAGGGTTGCTGCTTAGGTCCCTACATGCTGGAAGTCACCTAATAAATCTCTACATGATCGCTATTTTATTCAAGTGATGAAATGCTTCTCTTCCACTGAGGCAGTCCCAAGGCTGGTTGTGGGCGGGCCTCTTGTTTTTGAACCAGTTCTTGTCTTGACAAAGAAGTGAGTTACCTGGACCAAACAGAAGTTGATACACAAGGTAGATTTCTATTTTCTTTTTTAAAAAGATGCATCATGCAAATAGCAGTAGCACTTTCTTGCGAAGGCAACTTTCCTATTGACCCTACAGAAGAATAACATTCCATTGAAAAATAGAATTAGCTGTTTTTATCAACTAATGATTTAGTTATTTTATTCTATTCTATTCTATTCTTTCCCCCAAAGTATCTGACCTCATCTCCCAGACGCTTCTTTGCAAACAGCCGTCACCCACAGCAAACGAGAGCAAATCTCTCCACAGAATTATCAACAACACTGGGTTTGCAGGACTTCCTACCAACAGCCGTCTGACCCGTCATCTGGGTGCAACGTCCTGTTTTGGGTCAGTTTTACCATCACAAATTTCCGCTGTCTTGTCAAGTTATAGATGAGCTGTCTCCAGCTGGGTGGCCTGGCTGAGAAGAAACACACACGTGAGCCGCTCCGCAAGCACCAGAAAAAAAAAAGTGCAGACACACGTGCCTGCACTTGTGTACTCATATACAGTCCATAATGCCGTGTCGCGCACATAGGCACACTCAGCCTGCGCGGAATAAACTCCAGTAAACGAGAGACGCTGGAGGCCTAAACACAGCTGGAGCGTCTCCTGCGGTGGATGTCAGGGTCACAGATGGACCCGGGACCGGAGGAGGGGGAGTGAGAGGACAGCGGAGGGGAAATGGGGGGGCTTAATGGGGAGAAATGAGGATAAGGTGGATAGGGTGAAGCAGAAGGAGGAGGATGAAGGCAAGACAAGACAGATTTAAGATAACAGAGGAAGAAACTCTCTCCCTTTTTCCGTCTCTTCCATCGTCATTTGATTTCCTGCCCTCGCTGTTTGCTTGGAGTCCTCTTCATCTTCACGCTTTGGAGTTCTTCGTCAAGTTCATGTTCAGGTAGAGGTGGAGCGCATGCAGATGTTTGGAGACCAACTGTATTCTCAAGTCACCTCCTCCTCTCCCCCCCCTCCATCACTCAGCCGGGATTTTGTTGCTTTCACTCTGGTTTGTTTTGTGCATTTTGACTGGTTAGTGAACCCTTGCGCCCCCATTGAATTCTACAACGTGATGACACACTGATTGGCAAACTGTCGGTTTGACAGTTTTCTTGGCAGCGTTATTATGCAAACAGCTTAGAGGGTCAGTTTTCAGCCAGTAGCCATGATGAAAACTGACCCTGCTTTATTAGCATTTTCTTGTTTCAGCCAAATCATTTGTATTTACTGTTTGGATGACAGATGCATTACATGCAAATGTCCAGTTTACTGATGTGAACCCAGATCTGAAGAATAAGCAGCCAATTAAGGAATTATGTATTTATTATATACAATTATTTATTTATGATATTATTATCATTTCGCCCTAAGACAGCTGGGAGAGGCTCCAGCAGACCCCCGTGACCCTGAATAGGAATAAGCAGGTATAGAAGATGAATGAATGAATGATTATTATCATTATGGTATTATTAATACTACTTTGTGTGATGATACAATCATTGATCATTTTGCTCTTAATTATCATATGAATAACTGGCTAGCGGATGATTTTGTCGAGCTAACGCCAGCTCTGCTGTGAAGTTGGGGTCACAGCTGCTCATGACAGTTTTGTGCTCACCAGGAGAACCACTGTGGGTTTTCAGCAGAGGAAATTCTCCCTGGAAACAACAAACCTTCACAGAAGCTCAGTGTGAACCACCTGGGTACAATCCTACCTGTATAACCTTCTGAGCAAAGGAACAGCATGTCAGAAAAGGCGGAGCTTCGAAGCAAACAAGGCATGCAAAGATTTATCTCAATTTAAACAAACTAGCCTTCCAGTCATATCATGCTCTGTTATCTCAGCCAAACCTCCGCAGAAAAAAATAGTACATCGCCCTTAATCCGGATAACATCAGCAGACACAGTAGGAATGAAGAGGCAAGTCCGAACTCCAGCCTCGCTGTGAGAGCTGCCAATCTCGTGTGTATGAACAGCAGAATGCTTAAGCAGACAGCAATCGCGCACAGGTTTGGCAGATTTTTAGTCAGATGCATGTACCTGTCAGTGTTTGCACTGTAAAGTGTGGGCAAACAGTAGAGATTGATTAGAGAGCGTTAGCCATGCAATGCAGTGATGACAGGAGGCTGGAAAGAATGAGCCCCGTGTTGAATTGGTTCAAATGGTCGTGGATGTGCCTGTTCCATCATGTTACACCAGTTAATGATGCAAATTATGAGCAGTGGGACTTTTTGACTAAAGCGGCCTTTAACAGCTGCAAGTCTTATCCTGTGGCCGCTTTACATTCCTTCCTCAAATCTTAATCTCTACAACCTTTAACTTAATATAAAGGGACGGTTGAGCCAGATTAGAAGACATGTTTTCTCCTGCGCGTCACTGTAACAAGGCAAGCTGAGGCCCTCCTGTCAAAAAAGAAAGGTGGAAGGAGTGCAAAGTAATTTGCGCAAAAAAAGCAACTTCTGAAATTGCGGCGGAACCCTCTGGTTTCCATGGTGACAAAGACCAGAGTGAGGAAGTCAGGTGGAGGCAAACTGGTGGAATTTGTGCCCGAGTCCGGCCAAATTCCTCATACTAAACATTCTGTAGTTTATAAAGGCAGATTATTGGAATTGGCATGTTGTTTAACAGTAATGTTGGGCTCTCAACAGTGAGACTGACTGAAAAAGCTTTTCAACAGGAGATTTACACAGTGGATGCGCATGATGAACAAACTTGTCCGTCAGTCAGGAAGCGTCTGCTTGCACCGATTGTGCGTTGGATGGTGGTCACAGATGCACTTCACCTATTGAGGTCCTGTCACAAGATCTGGGGAAGAATGTTTTTCAAGAAACACTTTCATAGTCCAAGGATTGGATTGGGAGAGTCGTCCGTCAACCTCGGTTGTATCCACAGTCAAGTCGCACCAAATTGCAGCCTCAGAAAGACCGTCACGATATGTCGGCCCCCAAACCCAGTTCAATGCAAGGGGTTGAGTCGGGAAGGACATCTGGTGAAAGAAAAACATCAAAGGAAACACAGTAGACTAATCAACTGTGACAAACCTCTGGAGGAAGTAGTTGGAAGAACTGCTTTTCTTTCATGTCTTTCTTGGTGTCAACAACAACAGCGGTTCAAGACTAACAGTTCCAAAAGCACTGCCTAATATGGATTGACAGTGGAAAACACACACACACACACACACACACACACACACACACACACACACAGACAGCGTGTGTTTGAGTAGGTGCAGTGTGGGCAGATGATCTTATAGTTCTCATTTTGCTAAACCAGAGTTTCGCCTTAGTGTCTTCATTGGTCTCTGTGGCGGAATGTAGCCCTGAGTGTGTGTGTGTGTGTGTGTGTGTGTGTGTGTGCCCTTTTCTTTCAGGGTTTAGTTTGCTTTTAGCTGAGGCTTGGTCTGAGACTGTGGAGCTACATTGTCTGTCATCATACACTGTTACCTGTGTCCACATGCCCCGCTGCTCTCACGTGGACTTTTCCATGTGCATTTATTTACTCTCCGAGATTCCTTCCCAGTGCGCATGCCTGTGGCTTTCCTTCCACCGTTACACTCCCGTCGCTGACGCTCTGTGGCGCTGGCTGCCCACCATCCATCCACCCACCCGTCCCTCCCTGTTGTCCATCACAAAGGCGCACAAACCTCAAAGCGCTCAGGTAGACGCGGGATCCCATCCCGCGATCTGATTGGATCGTACCCGAGGCGACATTCGTGTCCCGACAAAGGCAGCAGCAACAGAATAGCAGTAACACAATCTAGAGGCTGGAGCTGGAGGAGCAGTTTAATCTTGTGGCTGGAGTGTAATTTAAACTGCATTAAGTTGTCACACTTTGTGCCTTTTCTTCTTGTCTTCTTTTTTGGACTGGTGTTGCTAAAGGGCTGCTAATGCCGGACCGGCCCTGCCTTCTATTTTTAGCCCCTTCTTTATCCCCTTTGCCAAATCTTTAATCTGATGCACTCTCCCTTTCTCTTTTTGACCACCCTCCTTTTCTTTTACTCATTTTCACGGTCGCCCTCCTCCGCCTGCGCTCTCCTCCCCTCCTGGCTCCTTCCATTGGCCCTCCTCTCTCTTCCCTGCTCACTTTCTCCCTCTCTTGCCCTCCTTCTGTCACAGTGATTAGAGGAGATAGAGGAGATCAGAGAAGGCGAAGGAGGACCAGCAGCACTGACCTTTCCCCTCCTTCTCCCACTGCTCCCTGTGCCAAGTTTGCCTCCTTCGAGTTGTCGTGTCGCTCCTTCTCTTCCCTTCCACCTTTTTTGTCCGCCGATTTCGCGCTTGTCAGAGGAACTGTTGTCTTTCGTCAGTCTTTTTGCGTCCCCTCGCCCGCCACGTCGGGCAATTTCTGAAAGTGTAGGACGCGTATGTGTGTCGTTGGGCTGACGCAACGGTTTAAAGCAAATGCTAAGTCAGAAGAACAAGCAGCAGTTTCATAGGATCATTTCTGTTCATCAGTGTTCACCCCTGGTTGTCCCTAATGAGTTCAATCTCAAAACCCAAAGGACGAATCCCATCACCTGGGTTGTGTGTCGTAGCACTAAGACCGCATGCAGAGGTGGCAAGTAACAAAGTACAAATACTTTGTTACCGTACTTAAGTAGATTTTTCAAGTATCTTTTTTTTGAGTATTTATTAGTTGTTGTTTTTTTTTTACTTTTTCTCCCTACATTTATACACAAATATCTGTACTTTCTAACCTGTGTGTTTCTTTTGTGTTTAAACCTATTTTAAAGAAAAATATTGTTAAAAGTAACTCACTTTTTAACGTTTTTGTGGCTTGAAGTGGAGCTATATGAACGATGATCTTGTGTAGTTAAATAGAAAACTGTAGTGCCTCGGCTTATTAACCAATGTATTGTATCATTAATACCAAGAAATACATCACTTTTACTTTTTACTGAAGTATGAACCTGTAGTCTTTTACTTTACTTGAGTAAAGAAGTTGAACCAGTACCTTTACTTTTACCACGTTATTTTTTCTCATTAGTACCCACACTTTTACTTAAGTACGTACTTAAGTGCTTAAGTACACAATGTGAATACTTTCGCCACCTCTGCTTACAAGTGGACTCGCCCCTTTTATAAATGACAAGGGTAATTGTTGGTTAACTAAATCAAAACAGTGCGTCTTTCATCACCCAGTAGATTCCTTTAAATGTTACACTCTCATCACCATGGGTTCAGAACCGTGCTTCAGCTCAGGTGTCACATCGCCAGAGTATAAATGATCTGTAAATGATCAGAAAACCTCTCAGACAGCCAAACGGGACCGCAGCCTTTCCCAGGCCTTTATTATATAAAAGCTGAGAACCCAGACATAACTAGCTGATGACTGCTTACAGGGGTCCTGGAGGGTCCCTGACCCCGATTATTGTGGTAACGAAGGCTCACAGATGGCGGTCATATGAACTAATCCGCCCTCTCCTGATCCAGCCCCGTCAGTCGCTGTGTTCCAGCCTGACCCTTTCTCCTCCACGTCTCCCCTTCGCCACCTTTTTATACCCGCTAATCACATTGAAATGCCGAGTCTAACCCCGAGGTTTGACCCCACAGAGACCCTGTCGACCATATCACTTGCTGTCATATGAAACATTTGGACACACACACACACCTTGCTAATATTTCTACCGGGGTAGGCTTAACACACAGCCATCAAGATGGATGAAGACGTCGGTAAACAGAGTAGATATACATTTAAAACCCCCATGAGGTGCCTCCCCTCCCACCTCAAGACCAGCAAGTGAATAGATGCCATGCGGTGTGTCGAAAACTTTAAGAGCTTCATTTATATGAGCTTATGCCACTCATGTGTCAGCTTACAAAGTGCTACTTATAAAGTCTAAAGGCACGGCGTGGTGTTTGGTAGATGTTTCAGGAATTTCTACACAAATACACACAGACACACACACACACGCACACACACACGCACGCACGCACAAATCCACAAACACTAAAAGGGTTAATCTGGGGTTCATTCGGAGGTTATGAGCCACAGACAGTGTGTGTGTCCACGCTGGGTTCGCTCAATGTGCCATGATTTGGGTCATGAATGAAAAAGTTGTTGAAAAGTGAGGATCTTGACTTGGACTTGGTGGAGCACACAGTTTATATAAGCACCACTGTAGGTGAAACCAATGAATAACTTCCCAACTTTGGGATGGCAGTGGCCAAGACTTGTAACAAATGAATGGTGGAACACTTTTGTACTCGCCTTTAAGTCACAATATGAGCCTGGCACCTGGAATTTCTCGCCAATTTTGTTTATGAAAATGACTACAAGAGCCCTTACAAGTACCAACATTACCTTAATTGACACAGTGATATCACACAATCACATGACTTAATGGGACATCTGCATTGACAGGACATTTAGAGAATTTTTTTTTCATCACATCTCCATTCTGACAGTTTTGACAAGATGGACCTTCAACTCTGGATGGACTGCAGGGTTTGGTTTTGGGGCTTTTTTCGTGTCGTGAACCACTCTGAAGGGGCGGGGGGGGGGGGGGGCGGGGGGGGGGATTTCTCCTAGCAGCACTATGTTAATATAATTGCAAGGAAGAGGAACATGATGAGACATCACAGGTTTAGTTCAGAATTCCATCATTTGTGATTTCCTAGTCAACGCCCAGCACCTGGATGAATCATTCGCCCTTTGAAGCTCTGCTCTCTGCTTCGAGATGATTTGCTGTAATTGTGCCATCGACTCGCTGATGCAGCTGTTGATTGGTCTCACCCCATGTGGCTCATGGAGTGAGACACATCTTTAGCTCAGCCTTTGTTTCTGTTATTTGTTTTGGTTTTACGCATGACATGGTGTGAACAACGGCCGAGCACTTTTACTGATTTTGCCTCAGTGAACTTGCGAGCCTCTCGATTTGAAAATATCTGACCTTGAACAGCATTTCGCGACATCTTTTGTCAGACTGGAGTTGTCTTTGATGTCGCTCTCTTTCTCTTTCGCAGGGCAATGGGAAATTTGATGAGCCGTGTGCAGGACGGGACTGCAGAGCAGGCTGCAAATGCCTCCCAGAGAAGGGCAGCAGGGTGAGTCAGCGGCCTCATCCACCTGATAACAGCATCACTGTTTTAGTTTGCACGTGCACAAAATCTACGTTTAAGGTATTTGTATTAAAATGCTGAAGAAACAAGATCTCCCAACGCTGGAGATCCAGGGTACTTTTAACAAAAATATGTTATGAGCTTAATGGTTTAGTCGTCCTCTGCATGCTACCTGTTACATCTTGTAACTGTGGTTAGCGTCAGTACTTAACAGTAATTGTGCCTGATTATATCCAAACAGGCCATGACAGCTGGGGGAAAGATTGGTTGACTGATTATTGATAATCATTTTCAAATGTAAACACATTGAGTAAATATTGGCTGTCAATTTTGAAGAGCGTCAAAGCACAACAGGAGGAGAAGAGCACATTTTACACCTTTGGATCATTAAAGTCATTTTATGATTAAAATGTTGAGTAACTACAGTGTGTTCCTTATACATGAAGGCAGGGGGGAAATGCCAGATTTCTGTATCAACACATTTATTTATTGGTTTTATTTAGTGTTTTCTATATTTTCTATCTTCTAAATTATTTTTGCAAAGGTAAACAGAATTCTCAAGTGTGTCGCGTGGCAGAATCTTTGCATTCCTACACTTGCGTTTGCAGACGGTTTATGGCGTCTTTTTCTTTCATTTCTATTAATGAGCAGACAGCGTCCCTGCCTCCGTGTGAATTGCGCGATTCCCCGTGTAAACAAAAACAACAGCAAGTCCAAACTCTCTGTGTTTGCTCGCCTCAGGCTAAAAGCAGACAACCTGTAGCTACACACTGTAGCTCCATCTCTGCCCACCTGTATCCAAACAACAATTACTGTCTGACAGCCAGGCCTACACTTACCGCTTGTCTGCTGAACAACGGTATAGTTAAACGACGCAGTGCCGACCTCTTTGTTGCCCCCCAGGAGCCTGTGGGTAAATGACATGGCCTTGTTGCACCTCTGCACAGGCCTCCTTATGACACAGCTGAGGCAGCATTATCATTCTTTACCTGTTATTGTTTGGAGAGCTTTCAGTATGAAGGTGCTTATTTTGCCTCTTTATCAGTTTTTACTTTTTTCTCCTCTGTCTGCGAGGTGAGCCGTTAGCTGTTAACGGGTGCAGACATTATTAGAGTGGCAGGGTGGCCCACCAACCATCCCCCCTCCAAGATTACAGGTGCTTTAAATGAGGTTGGAATAAAACTCATTTTAGGCTTAAATGACGACGATAAACGATGGGTTGTGATGACTGTCAGAGATCATCTCATTTTTCCAGAGAGAGGAGAGAAGTTGCAGAGAGCGTGTCAGTGCAGTCCGGCTGTGTTGTGAAGTTGTCACTTCATGGTGACGCTGTTTCTATTTTTGAATCCACAGGACCATTTTTAGAATTGCATGCAAATAAATGGCAGCGCCGTCGGCCGTCAACATTTTTAGCACATCTCCCCATCAGACGCATTGTATTCCTTTCTGTGGAGATGTTATGAGCCCGTGTTTGTGCAACTCTATCTTGAGGGTATTGCACTCACCAGGAACATTGTCATCAGTGAGTGAGAAGGAGGGCAGGACTGACAGGTCAGAAGAAGTGAAGCGTCTGCTCGTGTCAGGAGCTGCGCTGTGATTCAGCGAGCCTCTGGTAATAATGGGAGGAATACACACTCCCCTTGTCAGTGTTGTGTGTTCCAGCTTGACAAAGTGGGATTTAAACGTTGCGCTGGGTGGTTAGCTCCATTGCTAATGCTAACGTCAGCCCCTGTTCCCCTGAGGTGATGCATCTGTGCCCAGCACAAACACAGCGTCTGTTGGTTTAAGTTGTTTTCCATTATTTATCGCCACAGGCTTTTGGTTTTTACCTCAACTTAAAGTCCCACGAGGGGCCTCTGCTCAGATGTTTTACTTTCCTGACATTATATGTGTAACACACTGGATCCATTAGCTCCCATAACATCCTCTAGTAAAGGCTAAAGCCAGCGGGTCAAAGGTCAGTGTTGAGAATGACGATGGATGGTTTGTGTGTCCTCCAGCAATGCCGGGGTCAACGCAACTACTGAGCTTTTCAAGTCGCAGGGAGGTCAGGAAGGATGGGGCGGTTATAATAACAGACCTTCATTTATTGATCTGAACGAGGACATAAAAATCCCAGTTTTGATTTCTCAACCACTAGATTCTGCCTTAGTCAAGTTAGCCTTTGTACAGCGTAGATACTGTAGACACGTTTGTTCGTTTTTAGTACCAGTCGGAAAGGCACAACGAAACAACAAGGCAAAAACAAAGCAATTTTTTTTTTGTATCTCATTCGTGGCCTTAAGTCGAGATAAGTGGAAAGCAGCATCATACAGTGTCAGGTAAAGATTTACCAGTGGTCCAGTGTAACTTATACACACACAAACTATTTTATTTTTGTTTAGTTTTTTTTATTTGTCAAGTGCAGTTTAATGTCACTTAACTCTATAATGAAACAAACGTACAAGTATTCTTCAGCCACGAAAGCGTACAGGTGTCTTAGTAAATAATAATAAAAAAGTCTATATTCAACCTTTTTTAAAAAAAGAAAATCTGATTACAGGAACAAATTATAAGTACGTTACAATGCTGTTCTGTGGACATATGCAAATCCATCCATTCCTAAGATGATAATAGAACAAAAAGCAAAGGCTGAAGCTCCACCTGAGTAAATGCATGAAAGAGCGTGAGAGTTGTCGCAGGAAGAGAGCGGCGCACACTCACTCTCAAGCACGCCGTCCCAGACAACAATAGGGTTGGCAGGGATAAAGAGTGAAGAGAGAAGAAAGGAGAGAAGGCAGCAGCCACCCCATAAAAAAAAAAAAAAAAAAACACGGTGAGGGTAAAGTGATAGTGGATGAGTGTCTCGGTGGGATGGAAAGATAAGACAGCAGGGGGATGAACCCCCTCGGCGGGGCCCCCCTGATGAAAGACCGTCTCTCCATCTCTGAATTCCTTCACTTTAATCTGAAACAGGTAGAGACGGCGTAAGAGAGGAGAAGCCTCGGCTCCATCCCTTTTATGTCAAAGGAGATGAGAGCGGGAGACTCAGGGGCACGTGGGCACAGACGTCATCAGATTCCTCGTTGCCTTGTAATTGGAGACGTACAGAAAAGTGGGTATTTAGCCCCGTGTTTGCAGTAGAGTCACGTGGCTTTAGCTTCCTGCTAACGCTGCTGCTTTTCAAATTAGGAGGAAGGGGGATAATAATGCGTCTCTGGCGAGGCACTGCCACAGGTGGCAGTCAGCCCAGAGCCCTCGGCCAGCTGTAGCAGCTTACCTGGGAGAGCGACAAGTGCCGTTTGTGACATCACAAAGGGGCTGATTGGTGGAACTGGGAGTTTTACCTGTTGAGAAAGTGTAGCAGGCGCATGAGGTCATGATCGAGGAGGATGAATGGAGAACGGAGAGCGCAAGCATGCCAGCGTACATGGCATGGACACACACACACACACACACTTGCACACACACACGCACACACACACAGGCTCAGATTGCACTCACTTTCTCAGTTCTGGCAGCATCACAAGCCTGGGACGAGAACAACGACTTTGATCTCTCTTTTTTCTGATCTGTGAGTCTACCTCTCACCTCTACCCCCCCCCCCCTACCCCTCTCCCTCCCACCCGCCCTCCTCGCCTCACTCCATCCCTCCACTCCCTGTCGTCCTCACTCTGTCCATGCGTTCCCTAATGTGTTGTGTTTGTGATTATTAGGCTGCTCTGGGTTTCGCTGAGTGAGCACCGCTTGCAAGTGAGTTTTTTCGGGGCCGATATCTTCACTTGTGTGCATTTGGATGTTTGTGTTTGTGCGACTGCGCGGGTTTGTGACTAGCTGTGTTTCCATGGCGCAAGACCTAAATATGGCAATATAAAAACTGGTCATGGAAACACTTGAACTTGGAAGAACCTCTCAAATGTGGCCGAACGGTTTTGACGCTCTCATCAGGTGGTTTTTCAGACGTATCCATAGTGAGGTCAGCGGACGTGACGTACGGGGTCACGTCACAAATTTACTTCAAGTGAAAATGGCTCGTTATGTTTGGACGGAGGAGGAGACGGAATATTTTTTTTTACAAGTAATCAAAAGAGCAGAATACGACAACCATTCTTGAACAGCAAACAACATCGAAATGCAGATTTATACCAGAAGTTTTGTACCTCCGTCCTCCTCAAAGTGGGGTCTCGCTGGACGAGACTTGACGAGAACTACGGCTTATGCACTTCACACCTTTCAGTGGAAACACCTGCAAATTGCAATCGTGCTTTGTTGAAATTTTAGAAATATCGCTTTTATTTTGAAAAAAAACGTGTGTGTGTGTGTGTGTGTGTGTGTGTGTGTGTGTGTGTGTGTGTGTGTGTGTGTGTGTGTGTGTGTGTGTGTGTGTGTGTGTGTGTGTGTGTGTGTGTCTCTGTATAGTGATGTCCCTACAAACCAGCCTCAAGCAGCGGATGGTCTTATCACACACTTAGGGGCCCCTACATGGCATTTTATCTGGAGGCTCTCGCTGCCATTGAGGCGGGCGACTAAAGATGGTGGAGGTCCTTGTTTAGGCTACGCGCACACACACACACACACACACACATCCATACATCCAAACTGCACAGACAGACTCACACGTGCACGCTGAGAAAATGGTGGTGAGCAGCCATCTTGCCTCCTCTTTGTCTAAAACATCTCGACGACAAACAAAAAGCCGCCGGCTTGTCTTTCAGTCCGAGCGGAAAGGACGGGAGTTGTCTTTGAACACACGTGCACACACACACACCTGACACTCATAGATACTCCCTTTAATACACCAGCAACAAAGTTCAGTCCTGGAGAGGTCAAAGGTCACAGTCGAAACAAAGAGCAGGGGGAGGCGAGCAGATCACTGCCATAAGGATGACAAAACGCTGTGTGTGTGTGTGTGTGTGTGTGTGTGTGTGTGTGTGTGTGTGTGTGTGTGTGTGTGTGTGTGTGTGTGTGTGTTTGCACAAACAGGTGTGCATGTGAGTGTGTGTTTGTGTTTGTGTGTCTGTGTCTCAGTGTGTTTGTACATCTGCGTGTGTGAAAGCTGGAAAGCCTTTTATCGTTCCTCTACTTTCATCTCACACTCTTTTTTTTTTTTTTGTTGCGCTCTGCAATTTTCGCACATTCGTGTTTTTCTTTTCTTCCGCCTCTTAATCTGTTTTTATTGCTTCCAAAACTTTTTATCAATGATATGAAGATGTTTTGGGTTTTTTTTTTTCTTCTTCCTTTTTTTAAGACTCTAACCAGGAAATAAACCCTCGCAAGATCAGGCCTGCCCCTGATGGCATTTATAGTGCGCAATACTGCCATCACTTGATTCCTTTGAGAACTTCTCTCATGTTGATGGAGGCTGAGTCAGTCGCCTTATGAGCGTGTGGTGGACACTTGCTCGTCGTACTCTTAGTTGTTTGGTTTGTGTTTACTCAGATTATTAATCCAGTGGCGATCACAAATTTTTATTTTATTTTAACATAAATCTGCTAAATAATAGAATAAATGAAAATAAAACCATTTTTTTTTTTTTTTTTTAAATGCTAAAGAAAACGTGACTTGCAGAGGCAGAGCTGCTGCATGCTGATGTGAAGTACCGTCATGGAAGCTGCGAGTAAACAGGAAGATAAGATATAAAAGCAAATGTCAGGCGAGAGCTCTCATCAACCAATCTGCTCTCCTTTTGTCCACAGCACAGGAACTAGACACCGTCTGGGTGATCTCATGTGTCTCTCTCTCTCTCACACACACACACGCACACACACACACACACACACACACACACACACACACACACAAGCACGCACTCTCGCACGCGTCCACGTGCAGGAATGTGCACAAGTGGTAATTACCCATTTTACTGGCCCTTGTGATTTGATGCCACGATGACGGCACAATTATTTATGACATCTTCAAACCTGCACATTTGACACCTGCACACCTTCATTCACGAAGCATTGACCTCGCCTTGGCCAGGACTCGCCTGTTAAACGTGTCGATGCTCACCAGCCTGTTTGCAGGAGGGGTCGCATCCGTTCAAACGGGAGGGGGGGGGGGGGGGGTACTGTCGCGCGGACCTGGAAAGAAGTTTTTGGACACCTCATGCGTTTGTGATGTACTGCGTCGCGCTAAGAAGCGGTCCTGGGTCTCTCCCAAGCGCAGCTTATTTTGGTGCCGTCGCCCACATGGATCCTCATGATGTCCGTGCTGCACTGTTCCTTCCTGCTCACAACCGGATGCTTCGGCAAGATGACTTTGTCCTTTGCAACACGTGGACGTGGCTGCTGTTGGGGCTGGCGCACATTGATGAAGATGCTGAACGCACACACAGAAAACTTTGTGAGAACCTAACTCCCAACTTATAACTTCGCTTCTGCCCCTACTGCCCCTACCGAATGTAGACTAAGCTGAAGTGGAAATGTAATCTTTATTTCTCGTGTTTCACATTCTTGCTCGGCGCTGTCGTCAACAGACGTCGGCATTATTTGTAAACAAGGACTGAGGCCAGGTGGGAGACATCAGCTGATGTTTTCTTCCCCCCCCCTCAGTCCAATCCGCAGCATGGGTTTCACTCTCGGAGGCACTTGCCGCCAGAGTTTAGAAAGTGTCCTTTCGCAGACGGACACTCTAAAGTGTGAGTGAAATAGTCTGATCATGCTGCACCGGCTAATGCAGACGTCAAGAGTTCATTCCTAAATATTTATTTTGCCGGGGGAGGTGCAAAACTTCCTATTTCAAGCACCCAGTTCAGATTTATTAGCAACCTTGAGTGGACGATCTCAATGTTGGTGCAAAATGGGAACTGGAATATGGTCATTGTTGTAGGATATGAAAAGCCATGAAATAAGAAGTAAAGAATCAGTTCAGTTCGTCATCAATTCTTCACCCAGTGTATCAGTAGATATTAAAACGGTCCGAACGTCTGGTCGTTTGATTTAAATTGTTCTTTTCATTGACTTTTAGAGCATGGAAGAAAAGTTTCCAAAGTGTCCGCTGGCTGTGAAATCAAGCTGTTCATCTTAAACACAGTTTAAAAATGTCGCAATTTTATTGACTTTTATCCACAAGTTTTATCATTTTTTAGTTTGTCTCCTGTGTGGGTCTTAATAATAGATGCTTCTATCATTACAACGAAACTTTGTGACGGTTCCAAGATGAAATCTTGACTGTATACACGATTCACCTTCATCCCTCAACACAGTACACTGATGGAGATGAAGATAAAGTGGGAAAACAGTGTTTAGAGACGTCTCCAGCCTAAAGTTGGTGAAATTAATCATCGTCAGTCTTCCTCTTCATTGGCTCCACAGTCACATCTGTGCAGTAGTGCTTGGAAAGGGCCTGAAGGTTTAAACAAGCCATACCTGCCAATTACACCTCCCGTTAATGTTCATGGCTTGACTTCACCTCGGGCTAATTTTTAAAGTTTCCAAACCATTCCAACAGCAGCATTTTATCAAAGTTAGAATAAATGGTGTTCAAGGAATTTTTACGCAGGCCTCAGATTTGCTTCTTAAGGCTCACAGCCTTTTGCTAATGAATTAAAAAATAAATAAATAAAAAAACGTCTTGGACTGTAGCTCACTTTCAGTAACAACACACGCCACAGTTCTGTGACATCATCACCGTGGGACAACGAGGCCGGCGAGCTGCTAATGGGGTTTTTATTGGGGGGGAAAGCACCTGGATGAAAACAGAGAACAGGTTGTTTGTTTAACGGCGGCCCATTACCTCAAACAGATGAGGTAGAGAGGAGGGGTGGGAATCATTTCCATGGAGCGCAAAGGCAGAGAGCACACAAAGGTCCTGGAGGAAAGTAGTGACAGGGACACTGAATGCTTAAAATAGCTGATGAATTAATCACACGTCAGTCTCACAGTACAGTTTGTTTGTTTGTTTGTTTGTTTGTTTGTTTGTTAAAGATTCCACAGCAGTCTAGAAGTGAGGATCACATTCATAGCTGCAGTGTGTGTCATTATTTTTAATCATAGTAAATGTGTAAATGTCCCTTTTATATGAGAAGTAAATGTGTTAATGCCAAATGTGTTTGTTAAATGAAAGGCTTGCGGGTCTGGACACCTTTTAGACAGGCAAAACTGAACGTACGTTCCTAAAGTGTACTTTAGTGCAGTACGCGCTTCATTGTTGTATTTTTCTTAACATTTTTGCATTTCCTGAAAATATAACCGGTGTAGTTCTGACAGAAAGAAGCAAAAAACACACAGATAAAGGTAGATATAGATGAGTGTGTGTATGTGTGTGTTCATTCAGTGGTGGACAACCTTACAATTTTAGTTAATCCAAATTATTGTGCAGGAGAATTCATGTTTGTGTCTCAAAAGGTTTGTCTTCATCACGGAGACACAATCTAATTGAAATTAATTTGTTGTTTATTGTTGGCTGGATTTGGATGTGTTGCAAGGACAGAACAGTACAGGTGCAGCATGTTGGTAAATGTGGGTGACTGCAATGAAATAAACTGCACTTGGAGACTACAGACTGATTCTGAGTACTAATCAGTACATTACAAATGTGTGAGCTGTCCAAAAACTCCCCCCCCCCATCACTGAGTTTCTTTGACTCGACAAAGAAGATAGTGCATAAATACTAACATGCCTGCGCTACGGATCCCAATTTTTCCTGCGCAGGACAACCACGCCTGAGAAAAGTCCGGTTGTTTGAGGAAAGGCTCTCAGTGTGAGAGGCGATTGGAGACACAAGTGGAGGAGACAGCGTAAGCATTGGCGTCCAGCGAGGAGAGGATGTTGCTCTCACTTGTCTGCATGTGCCCCTCTTCACCAGCCCGCTCTCCCATTTCTGCCGGGCGCTTCGGGTTCTGCCGAGTCATGTGTGCGCTCGGATGTGGCTGGGCCTAAAACTGGGTTATCACGCTGCCCCAGTGATTTAACCAGCGCTCAAAGACCAAGTGTTTGCCATCCCAACCCCCTCTGTGCTGCCCTCATCAATGCCCCCCAGTGAGCATGCGGTGTGACAGCTAAAATCTTCCCCCTTAACACTCCAAACAATGAGTCCTGATAATTCCTCACAGGGCCCTAGGGGTGGGTGTGTGTGTGTGTGTGTGTGTGCGCGCGCGTGTCCGTGTCTGTGGGTTCACGGGCGACGCACGCGCTGGTTTTCACATGCGTGGCGGCTAGAATGTGTCTGTCCAAGCACTCTCCTCTATCAGGAAGTGAGGTAGGAGCCGATGGGAGCAGTAAGTCCAGAGAGCTTAGCGACCCAGAATGGGCTTCATTGTGTCCTTTGTGCAAGAGGGGATTTGTACCTACAAACTGACCAGTCTGCTGGAAGATGATGGGGATGGAAGGTGTGGAAGAGCCGGGTGGAGAGCCGACATGCTGGCATGAAAACAGAGGGGGATGCCAACTGGCGAGGGTGCGGTGGAGAAACTGGTGGGGAAGGAATAAAACTTGCACCATGAATAAAATGGTTTTCATACGACGTGTGAGCTGCTTTTAAGACTTGGTGAGGACCCTTCTAGCACTTGACACTCCAAATGAGCAGCGGGGAAATTTTAGATTTTTTTTTATTTATTTATTTATTTTTATTAATTTTAAAGATTGAAATTCTGAACTCCTCTTTGTGGCTGCTGGTATATATTGAACACGGGTGTGATAAAGATGTGAATTAAAGTTTCTAATGCTTGCTTGCAAAGCTTCATAAGCTTTAGATCATATTGATAATACCCAGTACATTTCCCTCTCATGGACTTTGGTGCATAATTTGCATGCAGGCTAAAACATGTTTTAAAAAAATGCTAAATATGACCTGTTATAAATGCACCTTGTAGTCTGTATCGCATGCATGTTGATAGAAACGCATGGCCTGCAGAGTTCACATGTGGAGAGAGAGCGCATGCTTAAGATCAGTGAGCGCTGCGCAAGGGTAGATTGCCATCTAGTGGTTCTTCTTGGAACAGCCCCACTGTCCAGAGGAGCTGATGTCATAGAACACCAACCTTTGTTTCTGCTTTATCTTCCTGGTTTTGTTCCCTTTCGTCCCTTCTCTTTTATCTCCCCCCCCCCACCTCTGCACTTCCTCTGTGATCGTCCCGGTACACCACGTTTCCCACGTAGGGGAATAAATCCTTTTAAACTTTAAGAAACTTCATGAACAGTGAGCTTTGTGATAGAATAGAATAGAATAGAATAGGAGGACAGTTAAACAGTGTATATCTTACTTGAAATTACTTATTGCTTATCAAATGTAACTTTAAAACTTCAACCTTTTTTACAGTATATATACAAAATACTGCTATTTTGTTGGAATGATGGGCTGTGAAGGTTCTCAGTCGTCCATGTCATCTTAGTCTTGAAAGTTAAGTTTCAGCTTTCCTCGAATAGAAAAGCAGTGCAACTAATTGAAGACAGAAATCGTTCAGATAAGCATGCGACCCACTGCAATTGTCTTGTTCTTGGATCTTTAATCTATTTTAAAGCAGGAAGGTGATGAGGCGTCAAGGAGAATCCATATGTTGCTTGTGTGTCACTTGGTGCACTGCAACCCCAACAAACTCTATGAACTGTAATCACATCAGCTGGCATTTCTTCTATGTGCAAGTCCCTGTTATCTGGGCTCTTATTTTGCAGAAAACCCAGTGAGAAGCTTAACATTTGCATATGCTTGCCACACTGTAATGATGCAAAGCCTGTTGGAAATTGGCTCGGTTTCCCTCTAAGTGTGATTAGGTAATAGACAAAAGCATTATTCTTGCATGTTTTCACCTCAGCTCACACTCCACTGCACCTACACCAGACACATGAGACTTAAAATAGAGACTTGGAAAAGCAGGGGAGGCTTTAAAGAGCTGACCTCAAATAAAACCAAAGACACGTGTTGTGCTGTTGAACGCTTGGTGGGACATTCATTGATTTGAAATTGGAGATATAAAAAGAAACCTGTGGGGAAATCAACTGAAAAGAACGGATGAAATAGGATGAAAAAGAGTGATGAAACAGAAAGAAAAGAGGCGTGAGAGAAAGTTGGACTCCTACATATTTTCCCTGGGTAAAAACCAGGTGTGACAGTGAGATTGAGCCAGACAGCTCCGGCAGCCCGCCTTTACCTGGCACAGCCCCTTCATTAACTGCTACCTTGCTGCCCTGAGGTCACATGGACTGGAGGTAGAACTCGCACCCCACCCAAACCCCCCCCACCCTTAAAAAAAATCACATGTTAGTCAAGCAAGGCCAGTGTGGGATTGAGTGGACAAGGTGTCAGGGACAGATTAATGTTTTTTGGTTTTAATTGTTCTCCTTGCAGTTTTCATCTATGATGATCTATGATGTGTTTTATGCACTGGAGTATATTTGAACAATTGTGTGAGACTTCACTTTAGTTCCAGGCAGAATGGGACCAATGCTGGACAAATTTGTTTGCAGTTTTATGAACAGAATTATTCTCACGATCTATTATTCTGATGGCAGCTGACCTTTGCTGTTGTTTTTATTCTTATTAATAATTAACAAGTTAAATTGTGGCTGCAGGCAGCGCTGTTATATATGAAAAAGACCAGGTGTGGAGGCCAAAAGTACCTTCCTTTTTAGATCGTGTGTGTGTGTGTGTGTGTGTGTGTGTGTGTGTGTGTGTGTGTGTGTGTGTGTGTGCGCGTGTGCATGGAACTAATAGAGGGTTATGTGAACCTTTAACTTGTGTCTAATGAAGGGTGTGCTTCTCCTGTGCACATACATACAGTATGTCTGCGTCATGGTCTGCAGACTCTGCTGCTCAAACTGTGCAAAGTGCCACAGTTTTAACATTTAATTCGACATTTTTCTTCATTTTCAGAGGTAAAAACAAATGTAAGATTAGAATTCAATTGTGTGCAGTCATGCAACACGTTTGTGTACAGCATCAGCTCAGTGTCAGTTGTAGAAATGTCCCTCTAAAGGACTTGTAAGTGCAGGTGTTTACTAGCATGAATGCTAAATGCATGCTAAATGCTAACACTCCAAAAACTCCATAAACACCAGCCCAAGTTTACTTCCTGGTTCACATAGCATCACAGGCTAGCAACTTCATGTGCAGAATTAGACATGCGTTTTCTCACACGGAGGCACAACAGGTATCTCTTACTAAAGCTTGTAATGGATTTCAAAACATTGTGTTGTGTGTTGTGCTTTGCCTGCTGTGTCGAAAAAAACACACATTTTACATTTCTGAGCCAATTTTTCCATGTAAACTTTGGATCCGGGCGACTTTCCTTTGACCCAGGTGCAGACATCTGCAGCGTCTCCACTCCATCCTCCCTCCATCTGTCTCCGCCGTTCCTACCCTGTTATACTGCTAAACATATCAGATAATGGCAGGTTGTCACTAGTCCGAGCTCTAGTGTGAACAAAGGTGTGAGTCCTAAACAAAAAGGCGACTCCTCACCTGTTCACTTATTGCAACCTTAAATCACAAACGCAGCACCTGTCAACACTGGGTTTCTACTGCCGCCATGTGGTCAGAATTGGCAATGGGGCGATTTTTTTTTTTTTTTTTTTTTTCCCCAAGAATTATTATAGCATGACGTTATTTATTTTATTTATCTTCTGACTTTCCAGTTAGATGGTTCTCAACAATGGATGAGGGCGACTGAGAGGGCCCTATCAGCCGGATTGGTTTTCCAGACCACCATCGAAGCCAACATGCCGCTACAAGCCCACATAAAAAACTTTACCAACCCTTATGAAATTTGTGAATAGGAGCCACGGTCATGTGTTAACATCCCATATACGAGGCAGCAGGAAAAAGCGCGTCCACCAGTTGGGGAGCCCTAACTTTCCCTTCTAACTTGTACACCCTCATCAAAATGCACCCTAAAGCAATCCCCAACACTCAGAAGCAGAATGGGCTTCCTCTTCATGTGTTCTTGAAATAATCCTGCTCGAAAATGATGTGTCAGTGTCGCAGAAAAGGAGATTGATAAAGTTACAAGATAAAGGTTTTTTCTGTATATTTACATCTGTGACATATTGAATAATTGCACCGCTGCATTTATGTTTAGGTTATCAGAGCTTTGTTCACAAGCACTCATTTAGTGTCATATTCAAAAAAAAAAGTATCCGCGTCCATGTATCTGTGAGAAGCTTGACTCTGAATCTGCTGCAGTTTTCTTATTTGTCTGTTCATGTCTTCTTTACCAACCTCAGAATGTGACCATGTATTTTCTGTCTTCCCGGCGCAGGGACGTCCAGGGCCACTTGGTGAAGTTGGTCAGAGTGGACCAGAAGGGTCGCGTGGGGGCCAAGGGGCTCGAGGGCCTAAAGGAGAGAAGGGTCACATTGGATTAAAAGGGCCATCTGGTCCCAAAGGAGACAAGGTGCCCGGTTCAGTTCTGATCTTGGTTGAAACGCTGGTTTTATTGAATAAAAGGTTGGCAAGTCAATTAATAACCACCTTTCATTCAAACTACGGTATTTCCTGTTTAAATAACTGATAGTGAATATTAGCTTTATTTTACTGTTGGAAAACTAATGGCAAAAACAATCAAGTTTCAATTCACGCCAAAAACAAACAGAACTGTAGAATTTGCAGTGACTTGTGTTCACCACCAGGTGTCAGCATTGAGATCAGTTATGTATTTTTCATCAACGCAGGGGCCTATGGGTGTGCCTGGGTTCCAAGGAAATGATGGAGTCCCCGTAAGTAATGCTGGACCCGGGTCAAATCCAAGAAAATGCAAAATGTCCTTCATGGGCAAATTATTAGTGTTCCTACCTTGTATCACATCTTCATTGGTCATTGCCACTGCAATAGGGCCACCCTGGTCAGGATGGAGGCAGGGGACAACCAGGAGTGGACGGTTGTAATGGGACCATAGGAGAGCCTGGGGATCCTGGCTATGGGATAGGAGCACCTGGATATCCTGGCCCTGCTGTGAGTACCAAGTTTTAGGTCCCTGTGTGTTACATTATGTACATCAAACCTCAGATTTAGAGGCGGTGGAGTGAATTTCCATTACACGTGACAGATGACTATGGCATCTTTTCCTTTAACAGGGGCCCCCTGGGTTAAAGGGTCCAAAAGGAGAGCCTCGTTTCGTCTCTGGGGATGGAATCACGGTAGGGTCTCCACCTTCTGCTCGAGGGAGCTTCTTCTATGAGGACGAGACATTGGTTCTGTTTTTAGAGCACACATTTGATTCTGTTGGCTCATTCGAGTTAAAAACAACTTTGCCTTAAATCTTCCTCTCCCATCTGTAGCACCTGTCTCTGTATTTTGTCTGCTTGTTGTTCTGCCACTGACTGATGTTGTGACTCATTGCTCACTATGAGTTACCAGAAGAATGTGACAAACTTTAGCCAACAGGTGGTGCTGCAGCAACACTGACTGTTAGATTTAAGGTGGCCATGACCAAGTCCAACCCATAGCATATACAAGAGTATTATTTTCCCATGTTTGATTGAAATCACCAAAGCACAGACACAGTATGGATGTTATGATTGTAGATGACTGAATTACAAAAATAGTTATGTTAATTTTTTTTTTCTTTTCCTTCTCACCTCTGCTGCTGCTGCTCAGAGTGTGCCTGGTATTCCAGGACCCGACGGTGCACCTGTAAGAATGCCTTCTTTTCTAACCCTGTGGACCAATACCAAGTGCATATAGATTTCAAAATAATGAAGAAACATTTGTTGTTGTTTTTCTTGGGTAAATCATTTGTTTGTTTGTTTTTATTTACAGGGTATCAGAGGTCCTGACGGTCCATCCGGTTATTCTGGTCCCAGAGGTCCTGATGGACCCCCTGTACGTATACACATTTCAGCAACAGTTATTTCAAGTATAAATATAAAAATATACAGCCCACAATCCAAAATCTGTAATTTCTCCTCTAGCTGTAATTTCCTTATAAGGAACTTTTTAACATGTTTATAAACTGATCTGTAATAATGTTTTTTTTCCTCAGAGATTGCCGCCACAAATAATCAAAAAATGGTTAAAAATTGGTTCAATTTATGTGATTATTAGCAAATATAAATGACATTCTAGTGTTGAATTCTTTGCTTGATTTATGTTTTTTGCTAGGGCCGACCCGGTCCTCCTGGTCCCCCAGGGCTAATGGTAAGTTAAAAATAATAATAATAATAATAATAATAATAATAAAACAATGTCGTTCAATGAGACCGCTCACTCTTCAGATTGCATTGCTGTTAACATTTTTTGTTTTAGGGAAGCCGCAGCGACGGATATCAAGGAGAGAGAGGAGACAAGGTAGGCTCTGTTCACTGAAGAGCTCATGTTGACTCGCTGATACATAGAAATTCAGCTTTACAGACAAGTAGCGGCCTGATGATGCAGTTAGAGTGTAAAAAAAAATATATAGAATCCGTCTCTTGTGTTACACTTGTCTGTTTAATTATGAATTTCCCACCGGAGAAAGACGGAGATGGAGCTTATTAGTGCATCTCTGCGATAACCCTCAAGATAGAATGAGCCTGATTGATGTGCCAGAGAAAGTATAAAGAATCCAACACAACAAGCTTTGAATTGCACCTGTAAGGAACATTTTTAATTGTTTCATTGGCCAAATAAATTGCAAATTTAAATAAAGATTGTTTGCTGCCCAAGAGGTGGAAATTCAGTTATGTGATGTTAAGTTAAAATGAATTGGGTAAAACAATGAATTTTAACAGTACACTCAGAGTGAAAAGTTGTGGTTTTTATACTTTCTTGTCAGCTGCAGGCTAACAACAAGCTCAGAGTGTTTAAAAAAAAAAAAAAAAAAGTCTTAATAAGTGTCTGAGTGTGTTTGCATGTCTTTTGTTTTGATTCATCGGTTGCATGATTTGATTACACTGGTGGTGGCTTGGCAACCTGCTCTTCTTCCGTCCATCCTTAACCCCACCCCTCCCCCCTGCATCCCTGCCTTCACCCTCCCTTTTCCCGACCTCCAGGTCATTGAACTGTTTGTTGCATCCTGTTTCCTGTATGATAAAAAGACCACTTGGACCCTCCACTTGATTCAGTCTGATTTGTTCCTCTAAATGATCCGTGGCCGCCACTGAGACAACTCACAATCAACGACAGCAAGCTTGTACCCCTGGAGCTCCAGTGTCTGGAGTTATACTTTCAGTTAGATCATAGATGATGTCTTCAGTTTAAATCAATCAAGTACTGATTAGAAACAGGTCAGACCAAATCATCTGACCTTCTGCTGGTGATGTTGTTTGTAAGTTGGCCAGTGGCATCACACACTTGATTCTTGATTTGCAGAGTCAGCTCAGACATTTTCTACTCTATATTTGGTCTCAAAAATAAGTAAATGTATCGCCGCTGGATCTCATCCAGGCTTAAAATAATACACTTAATTCGTATAGCATAACAAAAACAATCCACCTCTAGTTATGAATGTAGTAAATCTCTGAGCTGCCACCTGCTGGGTGATCTGTGGATGGTAACTGGGTGCTGGAATCACTTGCTCCTCCCTTCAACGTCACACTGCACCTTCCCTCTGGTCACACTCTTGGGGCCCTGGTGGTGAATTCTGGGATTTTCCATTTTGCCTGCATTATGTCGAGTCTTCACCGCCACCTCCAACCTCCACCCCCCTCAATCATCTTCTCACCAATCACACTTTGAACGATCACACACGAGTACTAACAAGTCATCTTCCTCACAGACTGCATGCAACCGTCAGACACTGGGCTGGGACACATCCAGGTTAGAATGTGGAAGCAGCTCCATTCACTGTAGACTCTTGGCCAGAGTAGGGCATTGTAGAGGGCAATAGTGTATTTCTAGACTTTTTGTGGAACTATTTCTGCGCTTTAGAATTTTTATAATAAATCAACGACTCAGATTCAAACTTTGTGAGCTCTTCATTTTGCTTCTGTTTACTTCTGCATCACTTCTCCTCATTGTCTACTTTATTAATCGTGCTTCAAACTCTGTCAGCTCCTTTTTGAAGTTCAACTATATTATTATAAACTGCCAATATTCCCACATTTAGAACATTTAGCCACATTTCAGTGGCTAATTAACACGCATCCATTCTAACTTGTTGCTCTGTTGCTCTGTTGAAGAGAGTGCTCCAGTCTGTTTTGTTTAATTTGGTCATACTTGTGCGAGGGTTCTCTCTTTACATTGCAATCGATGCCCTTCTCGCTCCAAGGAGACCCTGTTCTCATGAAAAGACCTTTTACTTTTCAACTTCTTTTTAATAAACCAGGCTTCTTGCAGCTCTCTCTGGGCTTTCTTTCCACCTTTATTAGTTCTTCACAATCGATAAAGCAAGATTTAATATCAGTTTGAAACAAAGTCAGGAAAAACAAGGTCACTGACCAGAGGAGCTCACCTACGTCCTCTGTATCTTTCCTTCTTCTTCTTCTTCTTCTTCTTCTTCTTTATTGCATCTGCTTCTTTCCTCCTGACTCACCACCTCAACCTCCTCTTGTTACTCTTCCACTCTGTCCCAAATGCTTCTGGCTGGCTAACAGTATTTTGTGTGTATTTCGGACTCCAGGGCGATGCGGGTCTTCCCGGACCCAGTGGTACTCCCGGCGATGGGTCACTAAGAAGTGAAATAACTATCACTATCTACAAAGGAGAGAAGGTAACGCAGCAAAGGGAAGACTAGGAGCCGGCGACATAGCGCCTTCACTTCTCACTCACACACAGGCACTGACGGACGGAAGGGGGTTACTGTACACCAAGGCAGCAGGCAATCTGTGGTTTGACATTCACGATGAAGAGGAGCAGTGATTGTAGCACGGGTTACAGCCACCGAAGGCAGAAGGAGGCTGGGACGGAGAAAGGGAGGAGTCAAAAGGAGGAGAAGCCTTTGCCAAAGGGATGGAGGCAAGGTTGATCACACTGAACATTTCTCACTGACCTGCTGCAGACTGGCCACAATGTTAGTCAACATCAGGTTATTGATAAGGTGGCCCATCAACCAATTTGATCTCGTCAGCAATGTCCTCATGAGAAAATGACTTGGAAACTAAATTAAAAAAAAGCCAAATGTTCCGTAGTTCCCTGCATTCAAATTTGACCGAAGCCTTTGGCAGGTGGTGGCAAAACGGACTTTTCCCTGCAGAAAACCCTCAAAAAATGCCTTCATACTCCTGTTCTGGAAGAATCCAGTGCTCTTCCTCCACCACTTAAGATCAACCGCTCCTCATCTGCCCAGTATCTTCCTCCCTCACTCCCAACACAGCAGCCTCCTGTGTGGGTTCTGCCAACACTCTGGCGGAACGGCCAGTAACGCCCCTGTTGCACCACCGCCGCCGTAGTCCACCTCCTTGCTCTCCTGCCCCCACTCCCCCCGGAGACCCTTGTCAACAGCTCTCTTTCCCTCGGTTATGAAATCCAGGGCGACGCGGGCTTGCCTGGCGACCCCGGCCAGCCAATGATCAATGGCATTGTGGAGTTTGTGGGCTTTTCCAAGGGAAACAAAGGACTGCAGGTTTGTTGGAAACGTGACAGATGTCAGAACAGGACATGGTCACAGAGGGGGGGCGTGTGTGACCGAACCTCAGGCCTCATCCTCCCCCCCCCCCCCGACTGTTAGAAACATGCCGTGAGAATTATAGGTTTTACAACGCCGTGAATGAAGACGGATTTGCTGCGGTCGTGTAATCCAAACATGACAATCCACTGTATTCGTCGCTCCACCTTGAACTCCACGTGTTCGTGCATGCGTTGCTTTTGTGTTGCAGCAGTTGTCTGTAGAATCTGTTTTGAGTTGTGTTTCAAGGACACTTTAAAGGACAACAGTTTGCTGTAAACTGTCCTCAGGAACTGACAGCAATGTAGACGTTTGCCTGTAACTGCAGAACAAATTATCTTCAACTGTTTCGGTAAATACAGTAAGCAATCAACGTCCTTCAGTTCAAACAAGGCTCGGGTGTTTAGGGTTTGTGATACCACTGCAACCCAATTTTATACTAATGTGCCGCGTCAGATATAAAGATTCCAGTGTGAATTTGTTAAGTTGAACGTCAATATATCTGTATGACAATCCAAGTCCACTGCAAAACAGAAAGAAGTTGCCATGATGAAATTTCCCCAAAGTCAATTGAGCAGCTGCAGCATGATGTCTGATTCATCTTCATTCTGCTGCTTGATCTCGCAGGGGGACCCCGGTTACAAGGGACTCAGAGGGTTTCCTGGCAATCCTGGTCGACCTGTGAGTTTGTTCTTTCTTTCTATTCATCTGTAACGTTTCTGCCATTAATCATACAATGTTTTGGTCATGACCGTGCAAAGTGACTCTGTATGACAGAATTGTCATTTATTTTTATTCATTTCATTCTAAGGCCATTTATTTTATTTTATTTTTTTTGTTCTATTTCAAGGGACCTTTTGGTTACCGTGGTGAATATGGGGAGAAGGGCATTCCTGGATACCCCGGTGCAAGAGTAAGACCTAAAAGATGCCTGTATTCTGTTGGGGCAGTGGGCTCTGCTCTGACAGTGTATGTGTGTATAAAGAATGCATGTGTGGATAAAGCAAGGTTGAAATCTTAGCATTAGGGTTAGGGTCAGACAGGATGACCAGAGATGACCTGGATGCATGCAATTCAGTGCATGTCCTTGTGGGAGGAAGACACCAGGACAGACACAGAAACAGAATGGATGCAAACTCCAAAAGATAAAGGTATTTTCTACTGTGTTCAATTGTATTTAATCCCTTTCGTCTCCCTGAACAACAGGGAGCTCCTGGCTTCAACGGGCCTCCTGGGGTTCCAGGATCTCAGGTATGTCCTTGCAATACAACAAACTGTTCGTTTTAACACAAACATCTGGTGTCTTTGGGTTATCTAGTAATTGGAAATGAATGTCCCTGTTGAGTCATCCATTGAATTTTCGCACAATAACTGACATGATAAATCCAAACGTTTGTGCACAATTCAATGTCACTGAAAAATATTTTGAGAGAAAACATTATTTAAGATTCATTATCTCAATATTTTAGTGCTTTGCAGTGGGCTATAATCTTGTTTCTCTTTAGTGTATGCACTGATCTTGTGCAATGGTTCATGAAAAAACAGTGGAGTAAATGCACTCATTTTTAATCAATGTATCATGTCTGAATGTGTAACCTAAATATGTTTCTCTAACAGGGATTCAGAGGGAGTTCGGGTTTTCCCGGCCAACCAGGATACTCAGGAGTGAAGGTAAAATAATGAAGTTTCTCTCTGTGTGTGTTTATCATCTGTTTATGAATACTTCAAAAAGCTGGATACATTATTTTGATTATTAGTAGTAGTAGTGGGAATAGTAGTAGTAGTAGTAGAAGAAGTAACAGCCAAAATTGATCTAGCGTAGTTTATTCCATGCAGTCTTTGTAAGTTACCACCCAGGACGAATTCTATTGCAATGCCCGTTTATCACCAGTAGATGGTGGCAACGTGTCCCCCTTTCTCCAAACATAACTCCACTTTTCTTTTCAAAGTAAGAGTACACAGGCCTCCTTCTTCTGAACCTTGTTACGATGGCAAAGTTAAGGGATCTAATCTCCCGAGTCCAACCCTGAATACTGCGCCAGGCTTTGGGACAATGGGTTGTACTTCTACCAGTTTTCTTTTTTTTTTAGCTCAGGTCAAACCCACAACCTCCCACTCTCAGGGCAGACACTCGGACACACTCGGCCACTCAGCTGGTTAAAATAAAGTTCCTCATTAAATTGATATAACTTATATTGTTGACTAATCATCAAAAAGCACAAAGAAAATGGAAGATGAGCTGATGACACAATGTGACGTAGTTTCCTTCTAGAAAAATGTTGAATGCAATAATTGACTCATGTAAAAAAAAACTTATTTTAGTTTTACTGTCATGAATGGACTTGAAATGGTTGAAGTACAGCTTGTTAGAGAAATGTTCTCGAACGTTTGTCACTTATCAAATGAAATGGACATTAGTGATGTTTCTAAACTGACCATTTTCTACCCTGCGTGCTACTGTGTCTAATAGGGCGACCAAGGAGAACCCGGACTACCAGGACCTCCGGCCTATGTTAGCGGCAGTGGCACTTCAGTCCAAGGTAACATTAACTCCCCAGATGCCCGTCCTTTACCAGCTCTTGTGAAAGATGTGACTCAATGATTTATATTACATGCAAATCTAATGTTTTCTGCTCTGGTTTGCTGCAGGACAAGCAGGTGACCCAGGTTCCAGCGGACGCCCGGGGCCTCGCGGTGACCAGGGAGCTCCAGGATTCCCTGGACTACCAGGCCAGCCAGGGATTGGAGGTTTTGGCACAGGTGATGCGGTGCTCCAGTCAGTCAGTTATCGAATAAGACCTTCGTTATTGCTGAGTGCTTGACTTGATTTATTTCACAGAATGTAAACTGAAAAGTAATTCTGTAAAGTGTAATTTGTAATTGCAATATACAGGCACTACCCGAAAAATTAGAATATCAAGTAAAAGTTGTTTTATTTTGGCAATTTAACATTAAAGATGAAACCAGCTTATTTTATTGAGCCATTACACGCAACTTGACATCTCAAGCAGTTCCTTGTTGTAACGTTGCTGATTTAAGATTTTCAGCTTATTAAAACCACAAACCCACAAACTCAGAAAATTAGAATACCGTGAAAAGCTTCAGTTTTGTAGCTTCAAAGAGTCCAATTCTAAAAACTTGAAATATATTGATTTGCATATTATAATTGCAGAAATACAACAACCTTTTCAGGATATTCTAATTTTCTGGGTAGTGCCTGCATGTTAACATTTTGATAGGACTAGATGAGCTAGACAATGACTGCATCACTGGCTGTGTGCTGCTGCTTCTTTCAGGTCGTGGTTCCCCGGGTGTCCCAGGAATCAGTGGGCCAAGGGGAGAAAAGGGTAACGCAGGCCTGCCAAGCTTTGGCTCTGAAGGACTTCCCGGCTCACCTGGCCTCCCCGGCCCACCTGGACCTCCTGGACCACAGGGCCCATCTAGTATGTCCATACAGACTCTTTGGAGAAAGCTTTTCCGGTGTCTTTTACAGGTGGTCGTAATGGATCTTATTAAAAAAAAGAAAACGGACATTGCACAGGGTAGAAAAAAGTCTAACAAGGTATAAATGTTTTCGATGAAATAGCATTTTCGCTACTATCTGATGTTCAGTGTGATTAACAGACCTACTTTTTGATGCTGCTGAGGTCCTTGTACGAAAGGAGCTCAAATAAGAGTTTCCTGAAACAAGCGGGCGCAACGGTGCCCCGTCGTCTCGACGCAGACGATGAGTCGAGGAGCACAATGAAGGAGTAAAAGTCAAGCTAGACACAGATTAACACATCATGGCTGACTCCTTTAACTGTTCTCCAAGGGTTGGTCGAAGGCCCCTGCGTCATCCATCCCGAGTGGTCCGTCAGGCCCAAAGGCAGGTACTTTAGAGGCGCCCATATTGCCATGAGCGCCATGGCAATAGTCGGCCAGCCACAAAGACAAAAAAAAAAAAAAAAAAAAGGCAGCAAGCAGCAACTTTCAGCCGGCAAAACGCTTCATTCTACGCTATACTCTGTGGAGGGTGCGGTGGTAAGTATGGCTGAGAAGAGGGAAGGCTGTTAGAGCCTTCGGACTTGGATGGGCGAGTCTCTCTACTCCAAGCTGCTTTTCTCATCTTTGGCCACAACGTGTCGCCTGCTGTTCACCTCATTCACTGATTTTACTTTGACCTGAATGGCAGCAGTGCGCTGCCCAGTTACGGTTTTGAAACCCTTTCGTCATATCATTGTAGTGGGATTCCAATTGATTCAAGGTAGCAATTGAATATGACTGAATTATTAGCAGTTGCAGAGGTGCGCAGTGCCCTCTGCAATTTATTCCCTCGTCATTAACGTCAATGTAAAATCACTGAATTTGGGCTGAATACAGTTCTGTGCTTTTTTTTAATGAATGCAAAAAAAGAAAAACGAGTCAATGCTTTAAAAAAATAATGAAAAACAGCATCTGTCATCTTGCAGCTGCAGCTAAACTCTGTCGAACCACACACACTGACAAGATACCTCCTGTATTCACACTAAGCTACTGTGCTGATTTACATCATTCCTGTTTGTTTCTTTCGTAATACCCTGTAAGAATTGTATTGGTTTGTTCAAAGATGGATGTGTTTGTTCAGACATACATTGTTTCTGGCTGACTTTTTTTTTTCATATAATTTTTCCAATGTTGAATTGCTGTTTTGCTGCGTTTATGACATCTTTGCGGTGCCAAGCCTCGATTGAATGTCGTATAAGCATTTCTTCTCGCTTGTGCCCTCGCAGGCTCTCCTGAAACCGGCGGCACCAGCATTCCTGGACAGCCTGGGGCGCCTGGACCCAGAGGAGCTCCAGGTGGACCTGGTTTCAAAGGCTTCAGCGGTACACGCACTCACGTGACTAGTATCTGTCTCAACAAGAAGCAACATGCGTTTTAGAATAGTTAAAGAGCCCTTGGCCACTATAAAATATATATTTCTCCCAAAATGTTTCAGTCTTGAACTTTTTCAATCCGTCTTTAAGCAGAAATCTACTTCAGGGTCTCCTTTGGCTGCTTCTTGTCCTTCTGACTCTCTGACTCTGTACTGCTAGGTGACCCTGGTGACTGCGCATGCCAAGGAGGAGCTACCTCAGGATTGGCTGGTTTACCCGGAGCCCCAGGAGGCAACGGCATCCCTGGCTACCCTGGACAGAAGGGCGAGCAAGGTGATGGGGGCACACCAGGCTTCCCTGGAGGACAAGGCGCCAATGTGAGTAGATCCTCTTGGTACAAACCAATTAAAAAAGAATCACAAAATGAACTGTTCACCAAAGAAAATGGATCACCGGTTACCTTTAACTATGTGTGTTAACAAGAACGCAAGATTGTTTAGGCAACTGAAGAAGGTCAATGCCACACCATTGCTAACTAGTGGTCAATTAGGTTATACAGTTAGACCCGATAAATGAAACTTAAATCAAGTGATATTAGTATATTGTTGCGTTATTGGCTCAGTTTTTACATTTGAAAAGAGTTTTTTTATTTTTTTTTATTAAATATATATATATATATATATATATTTTTTTTTTAAGCAGACAAATAACCTAATAAGTTATTACATTATTGGCCAAAAGTTATTATGTTATTGGTTCAGGACTTTTATTATGTTATTGGCCTATTACATTTTAAAAAAGGGCAAATTTACTACGTTATTGGCCGTTTTTACGTTATTGGCTTCTACAAGCTGTCTTCAACACTTGACGCTGAGTGGCACTAAAATGACTTGACTGGCATTTCTTTCTCTCTCTCTCCGTCCTCTTGCAGGGACGTGATGGTAACAGGGGTTTCACTGGCCGTAAAGGAGAGAAAGGGGTATCCTACTACCCTAACTTGGGATTGGGAGTGAAAGGCGAGCTTGGAACTCCTGGACCCAGAGGTCCAACAGGTGAAACCGGAAAGCCCGGCAGAGATGGATCGCCTGGCTTCTCGGGCGCTCCCGGACCTCCAGTGAGTGCTTAGAGGCGCGACGATCGAACGTGTCGAAAGTGTTCAAGATTGTGTCTCCGTACGCATGTACAAGCGGCATTTGATCTGCAGGGCGACGCTGGGTTCGGCACACTCGGAGAGAAAGGTTTCCCGGGATTCCCAGGGGTCAAGGGTCGTCCTGGAAGCGCCGGTGATCCTGGCGTTGGCTATGTGGGAACACCGGGCTTCCGCGGAGAGCCTGGTGAGGCTGGTATCCCTGGGCTGCCAGGGCAACCTGGACAACCTGGGCCAAGAGGTAAGTGATGCCAGCACTGGTTCCCATCAGAGAGAAAATGAAAAAGCGGACAAGTGTGTGCGTGAAAAGAGTGAGAAGAACAAAGAAAGGATAGAACGAGCACATGGATGAAGTGTCCTCTGATCCATCTCCATCCGCCATGTACCATAGTCACCCACCACATCCTAACAGCCTCAACCATTAGAAGACATCCCATTAGGGACAAGCACTTCCTGGTTTGTCTGCCATCCCTGAAGCGGCCAAACTCTCCCAGCGCAAAAACGGGACGACGCGGCTCTCGCTAGATTCTCTTCACCGGAGCAGCTTCCTTCCCTTCATGCCTCAGCTGCAGCAGTTAACTACACGATTAATGGTCTCCATTAATGTGCTTCAACAGCTCTTCTGCAGCCAATAATCTGTAATCCATAAACGGCTTTTGTTAGGCGACTGATTGATGTGCAGTGATGTTTAACTTGCACTACTGTGCTTCTTTAGTCTCAGACTATTTGAGAACATCTAAAAAAAAATATATTTTCTTCTGACCCTGTTTTTTTTTTTTCCCCAATGATCCAATAAAGGAAAAAAATAATATATGACATGAAGAAGTCAGTAGAAGTCAACGTTATGTATGATGACAGTATCTATGTACGCATAACAATGTCATAGGTTTTTATTATTACATTTATTGGTTGAAAGCAAGTTTTTGTAGACATACAAAGAGTAAGAATATATAAATATGAAGATAAGGATATATGAGTTGATCAGCCAAGAGAGAAGATTGCATTTTTGAGAAACCCTCAGAATCTCAAGAATTAAATCATAGTGTTGATACTGCACAAGGAGAACTAGCAGTAACTTAAACCTCATTGACACCTGTTGTTCTTTTTTTTTCTGAGACTAAATGACACAAAGTCCTCCTTCGCAGCAGCAGCTAGCCGCTCATCCTCAGTGTGAATGTGAGCTCTCACACCATGACGGTAACGCTGAACGACTAAAATCATTTTTGCCACGGTTATTGTCACTCACACGAGCTGAGAGAACTCAAACCCTGGCCACAGACCTTTGGCCAGAGACTTGGTAAATTTGGCCGCTGCGACGCTCTTTCATCTCGTTGAGTGCAATAACCTGCGCTTAAAGCAATTGTACGTGGAAGCAAGCATTTGAACATGCTTAACTGAATGAGCCTTGAATTAATTGAATGGTGAATGATTTGATTTGAATTGAACTGCTTCTTTGGCGCATGCAAATGACCCCGACTGGCTTTGTATGCTGCCACCATCTACCCCTCTACCTCTGTTTCTCCTTCTCTCTCACTCTCTCTCTCTCTCTCTCTCTCTCTCTCTCTCTCTCTCTCTCTCTCTCTCTCTCTCTCCCTCCCTCCCACTCTCCCTCTCCTGATCCATCCATCCATCTTTCTGACCTCCTCTGTGCATGTGTATCTGTCCAGGTGAAAACGGCTGTGGAGGGGTAATTGACGCCGGAGAGGGAACGGGTGGGTAACTGAATTTTTTATCCACCAGCCAGTGTAATCAAACCTGGGACACAATGAATGGCTCCAGTTGTTTCGGAAGCCTAGACACTGGTGGATTTGTGAATATCCCTCGAGTATAAAAGCGACAGGACCCCCGTGTAACAGACTGATCAGGCAGACAGTTTTTAAAGGTCCAGTGTGTAAAATTTGGCTCCATTTTTGATTTTTATATTGGTAAAAGCTTAATATGGTGCCCATATAAACATTAATAAAAGTGTGTAACCTTAGGGCAATTCAAGTAATTTGGTTTTCCTAAACTTGGAACAGTCCCCATATATATATATGTATATATAAGATAGGGTCTTGCTCCCAGTTAGCTGCCGTCTTGCAACACCATGGTTTTTTAAGAAAGCCTGGTGTTGACAATCCAGACAGCCTGATTGTACGTAATTAATTCAAGAAGAAGAAGAAGAAGAGAATGTGGATGAGGTCTCCACGTTTGGGTGTGCATTCCATTGTAGTTTGCTGGCAAACTCGGGAGGTGGAGAGCAAGTGAAAGACGCTGCAATCTGAAATGTAACCACTTGATGTCGCTGTTTCTCCTTCAAAATCGACAAATATTACACACTTAACCTTTAAGACAAAACCAGTGTATTATTCATCCCACTTTTCATAGCCAGTTTCCCACCGTATGTACTATTAGGTGGACATAAACAGCAATGTGTTGACTTTGGTACAAGCTGCATACCTTCATATCTTCAGTAGTAACATTTTGATTTTGACTAACAGGATGCAGTCGATGCCTTTTTTTTTTTCTATTTGCCATTATATTATTGTTCAGTCTGTTGCATTGTTTATTGTTAGTGCAGTTAGTGTGTACTTGAGAAACATTGTCTTTTGAGAGAATAGTTCCCTGTCAATCATTTGCACATGACGGAGCCGATGGAAGCCTCTTCCTCTCCCTGCGTCTCAGGGTCTCCACTCTGGCAGTCAGACGATGATTGACGGTACTTAGGTGTAACGACTCCTTAACGGTAATCCTTGGGTTTAAAAAAAAAAGAAACCAATCAGTCAGCTCATCGGGCTCTGCTCTTCCTCCAATCAAAGCTGCTGAAACCTGGCGCATGTTTTCCAGCCCTGCCTGTGCTAAGCGCTTTTAACCAGTGAGGGGTGGGAAGGGTGGGGGTGGGGGGAGGCAAACTGAGACCAACACAAACTGAGAGTGTTAATCCATCCCTGCCGCCCGACAGCATTATTTTGTTTGTTAATTTTTTTTCCCGAAACCCCCCCCCCCTTTATTGCAGTGAATTGCTACTAACGACATGCAGCCTACAGCACACAATAATCCCTCAGACGACGGTCAAATGAGTCCAATTGGGAGCAGTGTGGTGTGAACGGCGACAGACAATCAACATGCCAAAGACATGCACTATGACTGTCCTCCACGTTCCAAATGCACGAGAGTCTCAACAAAACGTTGCCTGTTTGGGAAGATTTAGATTCGATTTTTACTTCAGATAAACGTTGTTGCAACATTTTCATTTGTAGATTCGTCGATGTCTTTATGTAAAGGGTAACGGCTTCTATCCTGTCTGCACTGCGCATGCATTAAGTTTGATTGTTAACCAATGTGTGACTGCTACCAGGCCACGTGCTACCTTGCACCATACCTGGTGAGGTTGGAGACCCTGGATACCCTGGTGTGCCTGGAAGACCAGGTACAAGCACACTCCTGTGATGTCACGTTAACTGAGAGCTTCATGTATATGATCTCATTGTTATGTTTTGTCCCCCCCCCACTCCATGCACAGGAGTGAGGTGTACTCAAATATGTTTTTTTGTCTATGTATTTATTTTTCCATCAGTATTAAGGAGTTTCTTTTTCTGCGTGGTCATTTGCTGTTGCTTGCTAGTTAGTTTTGGATGGCACAAAGGAAAGAGTTAATAATGTCAAACAAGCTCTCTGTTTTTGAAAAGTGTCTGAGTCATTGCGCTTCTACATTTGGCTAATATCACATGAAAATCAGACTTTAACCATCTGTCAATGGGGGAAAATACTCTGAAGATAAAACATTGTTCATCAATCAGACCGTTCTCCTTCTGCCAGGAACAAAAGGTTCGCCAGGTTACTCAGGAGGACCTGGACGTCCAGGTTTTGACGGTCCAAAAGGAGACAGAGGAGATCCTGGTTTCGGAGGCCTGCCAGGGCCTGCAGGTGAATCCTTATATTGCTCTCTTTATTTACGCTTTCAGAGTTGTTAACTTAAGATGCTCCAGACGGACTCCTGATTTTTGGACTCAACTAGGGTAAATATTCTCTTCTTTGACTACAATTTTTTTTATATCAAATTAAATGCCCCGTCTCATCCCCGCAGGTTTCCCTGGTCCCAGAGGAGAGTCTGGAGTTCCAGGCATTCCAGGACAGAGTTTCGATGGAGGCAGTGGGAAGGAAGGTGTCCCAGGTATTCCTGGGGCTAAGGGTCTCCCTGGCGAGGTCTTGGGTGCCACACCTGGATCGCCAGGACTGAATGGTTTTCTTGGACTCCCGGGAGACAAGGGCTACCCCGGCACACCAGGAGGACCAGGTTTTCCTGGTAGGTCTGCGACTGAGTGACACACATCTTCAGTCCTCTCTGTGTTGACTCCATCTCTTGTTGTAATGGTTGTCTATCTTGAAATAAACATCCATCAATACAAACTTCTCTCCCAGGCACTGATGGACGTATTGGTGTCTCTGGACTGAAGGGAGAGCGGGGACTCGATGGTCTTCCCGGCCTTCCCGGCCCTCCCGGACCTCCAGGTCCGCCGACCGGGGGCATCCCTGGCCGGCCTGGAGCACCTGGCAACCGTGGTCTGAATGGGGGACCAGGTGAGGGAACGGATCTTTGCACCCTGTCTGCGATTTGCCACAAAGCAACCAAGACCACTGTTCATTTTAGAGGAGCCGTAGAAACTATGTACTGTGTTTTGGAAGATTACGTGCTCATCTAGTTACATGCTGCCTGATTTATAGAAACCGAGGAAAGTTTTACTTCTCATCCCCTAACTTTTAGCAGCGTTGGTCCACTTCTTCCTCCTGTCACCGTATTTCTCTCACAATCCTTCAGTTACGGAGCCGACACCACAGTTTGTTCTCATTGTTTTTATAAACTTTGCATCACCCAAAAGAAATGTCTTCTTCTCCTGTTTTCTGTCTGTCTTTGTCCCATGTTTCTTCTCTCTTTCCTCCCTCCTTTCCTCACACCACCACCATTTCCTCCACCCATCCTCTCATCCTTTTCTTGGTGTCGGGTCATTCGTTCTAGGCTGCCAAGGTGAGACACTCTCTCTCCCTCTCCACCTGTCCATCCATCCATTCATCATCCATCCATGGCTTTTATCCCTCCACCCTCCTGCTACTAGACCAAATGCCTAGCTGCGGTGTTCCTCAATATGTTTGCCTGCCCTCCTTTTCTCATCTATTCAGTGAAAATGTCCATCAAAAGATTTGTTTTCCCAAGTGACTTCTAAAAATAGCCTATGGTGCATTAACTATTCAATACATGAGCCGAGCAGTGGGTTAAGATGGACATTTTAGCTGTGACAACTCAGAAATATCAATTTCTCTCAAAATATGACTAATGTGTTTTGAATTGTTATAATGATATTATTACCAGTGTTGCTGTTGTCGTTGTTTTTATTTTTTGCAGCCACTACTAACCCTAGCAGCTCGGTTGGATCTGCACTATTTATTGCATTAATTGCAACAGTCCTCTGTGACAAACTCAGATTTTGTTGACATTCAACAAAGTTGCCACATAAGTGACCGTAGAGGCTTTTTATGCTCTTAAAAAGACTTTCCAGCACATCCCTTCAATGTGTAAGATTGGAGACAAATGGAACAAAAAATCTGCAGGGATGTGATGAAAATGTGTTTCTTTTTAAGAATGTAAACGGTAGCAAGTAGTTTGCTGTCCTTGTAGGACACATTCAGGGCACTAATATAGTCTGGAATTGCACTAGAGTTTCTTACCATGTTTTGTTAACAAAGCATAGCGACAAAAATCATCTTCTTGTAACCTGATACATTTTGATTGTAGACGTAGCAAATTGTAAATCTTAATCTCTTCAGTTACAATCTAAGTGCAATTACAGCCTTAACAAGGATCCAAAGCAATATAATGAATGTGTTTGTACATTTGGTTTTGGTTTTGGTTTTCGTATGTGCTCGATGTAGAAACACATGAATAACCAATAGTGCTATGTTGAAGGTAAGTTTATTATAAGTTTGGTAAGTCTTATATTATTTGTTTGCTTGTATGTCGTCATATTTACAATTACATTTGTATTAATTATTCTCACTGGTTTCTGGCTTGCACTCACTTTGCTCTTTTGTGGCGTCATTATCCATCTACCATCCATCAGGTTTCCCTGGCCGCAAAGGAGATAGAGGAGACCCAGGGTTTCCTGGGCCTGCTGGGATGAAGGGAACCCCGGGACTGCCAGGCACCCCAGGAACACCAGGACGACAAGGACCCCCTGGACCTCTGGGACCAGGAACTAGAGAAGGAGTCCCAGGGATTCCAGGAAGAAAAGGTGAGCTTGTGTGGCTCTTTATCGTCACATTTGCTGCCATTCAGTATTTTCTGACAGACACGACAACATTGTCATTCTGTCTGTTTCCTCAAGGGGAGAGCGGGTTGCCAGGAGTGATGGGTTTCCCTGGACTACCGGGTCGTCCTGGATCGCCAGGGTACCCCGGAGGCAAGGGACTACCTGGAGGCCCAGGAAGAAATGGACTCCTAGGTGGTCCCGGATACCCTGGACAGAAAGGTGGGTACTCTTATGATCACACTTATGGTCACTGACAAAAGTGACTCTGTTGTTTTCTATACAGCAATTGTTATCAGGGAAAAAGCAGTGACAGACTAACCAAAATGATATTTCTGTAACACATTACTTATTCTTGTGTGTAGCATTTTATATGGATTTGATTCTCTCTTATGTTTTAGAGAGAAGTAGGGCTGCTTCTCCCATGTTTGTGTCTCCCATGCATTCATTGTGCTCAAGCACCTCTTGGATTTTCCTTTAAAATCTTCATTGCTAGTTGAACAGCAGCCAAGATATCAAGTGCTGGGAGTGGGCTGATGCGAATGACTGAGATCTATTTCTTCATCCACAATATAAAATACATGCAAAAAAGATGCATATGTATATGTTTAGCTTGCTTGCTTGTTTTAATGCATTTTAACTCTAGAATCTGCAGGTTTTATACGTTCGGTCCTTGTAGACATGTTAGTTAGAGCTTGTGAGATTTTGCATTCTGCAGGTGACAGAGGCTACCCTGGTCCCCCTGGCCTGCCGTCCATCCCTTATCCATCGGAGTATGTGGAGAAAGGAGAACCAGGAACCCCTGCAAGCAGCGGCCTTCCCGGCTTCACTGGTCCTCGAGGTAAAACTGCATTCATTCATCTTTGTACAGCTTTTTCGTTCCACAATTGCCACAAGAGTAATCAGTCAGGGTGGCGAGGACGGCAGCCAACTAGTTTAAAAAACTGAAACTAATGTTATAAAACACTAAATGAGTGGCACAGTTACATTCTATCCTATGTCTGTCCTCAGGTGACAAGGGTCTGCCAGGTCTTCCTGGTCGTCAGGGTATTCCTGGAGCTCCTGGTGTGGCTGACCAAGCTAAAGGACAGCCGGGAGTGCCTGGGTTTCCTGGACGACCTGGCACACCAGGCTTTCCTGGACCCAAAGGTGAAGCTGGAATCCCCGGATTCCCTGGCACGTCTGGACCAAGGGTAAGAAAGTAAAAACTTTAAAGAAAACAACAACAGAATAAACTTTCTCCAAATTTCAAGTTCTGATGCCATTTTTTAAGGGTGACGATGGCGCACCTGGTTTGCCTGGTAATCCTGGAGAATTTGGTCGTCCGGGGGGCAAGGGTAATGACAAACATGAAATCACTCCCCTGGAATAGCAGCAGCACATGAAGTAATTCACCAACCTAACATGGAATATTGCATACCCCAAACAATTATTTCTTGCTTAGGTATACCTGGAGAAGCTTATGCATATCCTGGAGCTCCAGGCGCTAAAGGACAGCCTGGAGAAGCAGGTTACCCAGGTAAGTCAATAATGAAAGCTAACAGTGTTAAGGTCCTTACACACCGGGCAAAAGACGAATTTTTCGCCAGCAATTTTTTTTTTTTTTCTATACATACCAAGCGCGACGCGAATATGCGTCTAAAATTCGATAAGCGACGGAAGTTTGGGGCTCTTTCTGTCGCGCCCGAAGGAGAAACAATGGAGTCGACAACATCCTCAAGTGATGATGTCAAGTTGTGTTTTACGTGCATAAAACGAAACACCGCTTTCTACACCACGGCTTAAAAAAAAGAAAAAAGAATGACATAAGATCGTGGGTGAGTTCAACACCACCAACCAGGAGCCTAAATTTGACCCAGTGAAATTTGGCCGGTACTTCAGAATGTCCGTCGGACAATTTGGAGGGCTGCTACGTCAACTGGCTCCATGTTTGCAGAGGGAGAGAGCATTGTCGACGTGTTGATGTGACGTCATCGACCATTCAACATCATTTTTGATTGGTCAGAAGTCCAGCATTCGCCTTTTCGCCTGCGTAAAATTCGACACAGGAGCGAAAAAATACCCGTTGCTTTTTCGCTCATCAAACATTCGCTGCCGGTGTGTACGGTGCCATTGACTGCAATAGGTTTTAAAATAGCGCAAATTATTCGCCTAGCGAATTCGCTCCCGCTGTGCATAAGGACCTTTAGTCTGCACTGGCTATTGACATTGTCACTGAGCAGACTGTCTTACCCGTACACTTTGCCTGTTTCACCTCCAGGTGGCTCCAGCAACAATGGTGCCCAAGGTGACGCGGGATTACCAGGAAGTCCAGGTTACCCTGGAACAAAGGGGGCTCCTGGTGAAGGAGGGCAGCCGGGCATCACGGGTGAGAAATATCACTCACTGCATTTGTCTTGATTTTGTCAGCTGATGCAGTTGTGATGTCGATGATATTCACCTTCTCTGCTCTGCAGGCTCCCCTGGTTTCCCAGGGCCAAAAGGCCAATTTGGCTTCCCAGGGTTGAGAGGAGCGGATGGGACTCCAGGTTTTCCTGGAGGTCCAGGAGGCCCTGGACCCAAGGGTGAGAGCATGCTGATTTATTTTTGTGTTTCCTACCCAAGTTAGGTAATAGCTGAGGTATGAATGTATTTCTGTTGTTTTGTTTCAGGATTGTTTGGTGCCCCTGGTTTGGATGGACTTAATGGCCTTGGTGGTCCAAAAGGCCTTCCTGGAACTCCAGGCATGGACCCCTCAACACAAAAACAAACCATTTTTCTTTAAACAGTATTCTTAAACTTGGGAAGATGAAAGCATCCTGCTAGCTATGCCTTTTACTCTGCTGTCCTAATGGTCCAACCTTTACTGACCAAACCTTTTTAGTGGACAACAGACAGAAATTTACACTGACGTGCCTTAGAAACCATTTTATGAAAATGAGACAACAGTTTGAAATATTAAATAATTAAATTATAAATATTCAGTTATATCTAAAAAAAAAAAAAGAAGAAGAAGAAGAAAAAACTAAAAAAGTAACAAGAACTCGACCTGTTTCCTAACTTCTAAACATTTAAGAATACAATTTCAAAAAAGTGTGAGAATGTGTCATATTTGTCCGCAGGTGGAAGTGCAGGAGGGATCCCAGGTTCCCCTGGATATCCAGGACAGAAAGGAGAGAGAGGCGTCTCCTACCCGGGGAGTCCAGGCATCCCAGGAGGAAAGGGAGAGAGAGGAGAAGCAGGTGCGACAAACAGCATAGAAAAAGACGCAGTAACTTGACTTTAAATGTTTGAACACTGAATGTAATCATCTTTTTTCTGTTAGGTGGTGCTGGACTCCCAGGATTCCCTGGTCGACCTGGACCGCCTGGTCAGATCACAGGGTCAAATATTGCTGGCCCTCTGGGTGACCCCGGCCTCCCTGGACTGGATGGAGAGTATGGTAAGTGTGAATTTCTCTCCTCCAGCGTCTTTACATTTGCTCCCCTTTCAAATTCGAAGCTTTTAGTTTGTCATCTTGAGATTTGCTTCCCGCTGTCCATTTTGTCTGGCTTTCTTATTTCTTTCTGTTTGCTACAGGCCCTTCAGGTCCCACAGGACCACCAGGACCACCTGGTCCAGGCACAGCTGAAGGAGACAGGGGCGACTCCGGGCTCCCAGGCTTCCCCGGCTCCCCTGGCAGAAAAGGAGAACCTGGAAGCTCAGGAGGCTCTGGAGCTCCTGGTTCTCCTGGATTTAAAGGTGAGATGTTCGGCCGCGTTGTCTCTCAAAGGAAGACGGCAACATATTCTTGTGTCTGTCTGACTCATAAAACTGTGTCATTTCAGGAGAAAGAGGGGAGAGCGGTTACAGTGGGGGTCCTGGTCTCAAGGGTTACCCTGGTGACCCTGGTTACTACGGGAACAAAGGAGCCAAGGGATTCCGAGGTTGGGGGTCTTTACCTACATGTTAAAGTTTCATAGCATTGGAGACAAAGTGAATTCCTCCTCCATTCCGCCCTTTTTCCTTACTTCCTCTCAGGAGCTGCCGGTCGGAAGGGTATCCCAGGAGTGACAGTGCCTCAGCCACCTCGAGAATTTGTGCGACCATTCGGGGACACAGGCTACCCTGGTGTCAACGGAGTTCCTGGTACCATGGGAGACTCTGGCTCCAACGGCTTGCCAGGACGATCAGGTAAGAAGTGAAACATTCAGATTTAAAGTGTGTTTAAATGTGCTGTTTGTTTCCATAGAATACAATAGAATTAAATTGTTCAAACCTCTGCTCTACAGGCCCCAAGGGTCGTCCAGGTTCCTCTGGAAAACTTGGCAGGACTGGATCTCCTGGTCTCCCAGGAGCAGTTGGTGATTCTGGACCCCCTGGTTTCCCAGGACCCACTGGAGCACAAGGTCAGGGTCTTTTCAGCTTCAACCCACTACATCCATCTTACCTAAGCCTCACATCATTGGATCAACCTTTGATTCATTTCCTCTCTCTTTCTCTCTCTTCTCTCTCTCTCTCTCTCTCTCTCTCTCTCTCTCTCTCCCAGGTTCCCCCGGAAATGCCGGCCGCCCTGGTCCTCCTGGCAGCGTCGGTCGCAGTTCCGGCATCGGCTTCACTCTGGTGAAGCACAGCCAAGACTCCCAGGTCCCCATGTGTCCCCAGGGCATGGCCAAGCTGTGGGACGGATACAGTCTTCTGTACGTGGAAGGACAGGAGAAGGCCCACAACCAGGACCTCGGTATGCTGGGAGCAACATGGGCTCTAAATCCGACCTAAAAAACCTTGCACGTCAATACAACATAAAGCCTGGTATACAAGATAAATCACGCCGCAAGATGTTCATAGTGCTTTATTCTCTTTGTCCCCTCAGGTCAGCCAGGGTCGTGTCTCCCCAGGTTCAGCACCATCCCCTTCCTCTACTGCTCCCCCAATGAGGTGTGCTACTACGCCAGCCGCAACGACAAATCCTACTGGCTCTCCACAAGTGCATCTATACCCATGATGCCTGTGGCTGAGTTACAGATCCAACCGTACATCAGCAGGTATTGTAAAAAAAAAAAATTAAAAAAAGCAAGTTGAGCATCACATCCAGTGTACAGTTCGGGTACCTCAACAAAAAAGCTTGTCACCCTCCAGGTGTTCCGTGTGCGAGGCTCCATCTCAGGCCGTGGCAGTTCACAGTCAGGACCTGACCATCCCCAGCTGTCCTCCAAGCTGGAGGAGCCTCTGGATTGGATACTCCTTCCTCATGGTAAATTAGAGGCTGTCCTAAATGCATTGTTTCAATATGTACTAGAATTAGAGTAGAGTTTGTGTGTTTGTTTTGCAACAAATCTGACACCAAGTGGACAGGTGGTGTATTACAATGGGTCAAAACGTTACATAGCCTTCAAAAATTGCAGGCACAGACAGGTGATAGATATTTTACTGAGTGTTTTATACAGGTGAAATGTAGTCCAGCTCAACGCAAATTAGCATATATCATCATATTTCCTCTTTCACGGAGCGCTTCATTACAAGGGTATATTCACTGTGGTAGATATGGCCTGCTACCGTAAAATCGCCAGTAGCATGTTGTGTATGTTTGTGAATTTGTGACGAGTCCGCTGATCGTGGCGAAGCACATCTGCAGCTGTTTGGTGAGGAAACCCGTTAAATTGAAGACCAGTATGGACATAACACCGGTGTTGTATTGCGATCCGGTTATTTTGTTATTGTGTGACGAAAGAGGTTACCCGGAAATGAACACGCTGAAATGACTCATATCACCGCCTAGTGCTCGGGAGGAGGACATGTTCCCGTCAATAATTCGTTTTTCTCAGCTGCATGTATATGAGGACAAGGAGAAAAGTCTGATTAGATGAGAAAACCAAATTTTTAGCATAGCCTCGATTAAGCTGTGCATGTAAACGTAGTTACTGTTTGCAAGAAGCCCACAGCAAGAGGAAATATTCAGCTAACGCAACCCCTGATCTCTGCAGCACACGGCAGCCGGCGCTGAAGGCGGCGGTCAGTCCCTGGTGTCTCCCGGCTCCTGCCTGGAGGATTTCCGCGCCACGCCATTCATCGAGTGCAACGGGGCCAAGGGCACCTGCCACTACTTCGCCAACAAGTACAGCTTCTGGCTCACCACTGTGAACCCCAGCCAGGAGTTCATCTACTCGCCTGCGCAGGAGACCATGAAGGCGGGCCAGGAACGCTCCAGAGTCAGCCGCTGCCAAGTCTGCAGCAAGATCTTGTAGTAGGAGGAGGTGAACGGAGCGATGCATGAAACACCTCCCAGAGGGAAAAAAAATAAGAAAGCAACAAGAACACATGACTGACAACGAGCCCCTACTTCTTCATCGGCTGGTGGTCTCAGAATCGAACGATCTCGATTGGCCCGTCTTATTTTCTTTCATAGAGTTTTTTTTTTTTTAATCCATTTTAGGAATAAGTGGCTTGTCAGAGTTGGAGGGAGGAAGGTGGGGGAGGAGGAGGGCCGACGTGTGAGCGCTCGTCTCTCGTTTATCACTGACATTGGTGCTATTGTTCTTTGTGTCTGTTCTGTGTGTTTCATCGTCGAAAGGCGCCAGCGTGACTCTTTCCCGCGCTACCTCGGAGAGCGCCACCCCGCTCCTGGATGGCACTGCACTGCCAACACACCACGGCCGAGCAGCTGCTTCACCAGTCAGTTCAGATGGTGAAATCAAACCAGTTCAATTAAAATTGAAGCTCTTAAGATTGTTTCTCTAAACTGACATGGCTGAGGTTGACTACTCTGGTCCCTATGTTTGTAATTAGCAGCCACAATGATTCTGCTACCTTATGCCTTTACATCTAACACAGTTATGTTAAGGGTTCTTGCAGAGATGCCAACCGTTTTTCTTTTTCATTTGTTTGTTTGTTTTATTATTTTGTAGTTAAAAGGTCATGACCTAGTTAATTGCTGGGACAAAACATTTATGACGAAGACAGACTGATCAGTTGGTGCCATTCTGTCTTTCTATCTGTTCCTCCAGATTCTTAGGAAACAGGTACAATTTAATCTGACACGACTGGCCAAAACACATCAACTTTAATCCTTAATTTGTGATTTGCCAAAAATTGACAAACATAAGATTTGGACTTTAATTCATAAAAAGTATTTTGATTTTAGTTTTTTTTAAAGGACAAAGAAACATGTAACCTTAAATTTTCAACAACAAGCATAGCAAACTGCAAGCCATAATTCAGATTATTTTTCTGTAGTAAAAATTCTGCAATTTTTCACGGTATTATGACTCCACACTCCCATTTATATTGCACTGATGTGAGGTCACATGGTTCGCTGCAAAGAAACAAGTCAATTCAGAAGTCACATTTCTTCTCAAGGCTTTATGTCATGACCAAAATGTTTTTTCCCCCAATACTGAATACCTTGTCCACATTACAGTTTACATTACACTCAAAGAAATGCAGGTAGTTTATTTAGGTATTTTCCAGCAACCATTTTACGATTTGTTCCTTCTTCATCCTCCAGTCTGTTCTCTGTCTTTGGATAAGAAGGAAGAGGTTATTCATTTCCTACCTGTCAATGATGAGTTAAAAATGCAATTCTTTAAAAGATAAGGTCAATTTAGACAAGGGTATACAGAGATATGTTGATAAATTGTACATTTAGGTAACATTTTTAAATTTAGTTTGCCACCGAAAGCAAAGGTAGGATCAACTCAAACTAAAACAATTTGTTTTCCCACCTTTAATCTGGACAGTGAGAACTACTGGGTGACTTGTAACCACTATGACCACTGTGTCGAGCACATGACTCTCCTCAGCTGGGTAGCCATGATCTTATTCCTTTGTGATATTCTACTTTTATTTTGCTCTTTTTTTTTTTTGCCAACGGTTGTTTTGTAATCTAGATTGTAATTATTTTACCTGAGTCATGATACTATCTCCTGGTTTTATTTACTGAGAAGGGAGGGAATGGGATGATGATGATAATGATGATGATGTGTACATTAAATATTATGAGATTGAAAAATGCCTTTAGGATTATGTTTTTATATGAAAACTATATTCACCACTGATGATTCACCAGATACAACATTGTGTTTTTTTATGGTATGTTTGTACTTTTTCCCCAATAAACAAAACCAATGGTGCTTTGTGGAGCAAAAGACAGTAAGTGCCTGAAGTTACTAAAAACAATGCAGTTCTCCTCAAAGAGGATCAATAACAAATGGTGACTACTTGTTGTTGTTGTGACTTCTTGTTACTGTAATACATATTTCTGTGCTCACACACTTTGAAATAAAGTCTCTAACAGAGGAATCCTAATGTAGAAAAATTTAATTTAGCGTGTACACCAGGGTCTTTTTTCCTTATTGTCACCGACTTTGACACAGGCCTCTAGCATTAGTTCATTGTTGTGGCCATTTGTTGGGCTTGATTCAAACAACAAGAAGAGCAGCAACCGTATGCAACATGTGAGCATTAAAATAAACATGCACAAAATAGATGGGGCAATAAAGGGCTTGCAAAACCTGATTTTGGTATGCTTACAAAGCGTGAGGGGTGGCTATTCTAGAGATCATCTAAAAAAAAAAAAACATGTTTGCGTTATTTCACACTCTTTTGTTTAATACATATTCCATATGTGTTCATTCATAGTTTTGATGCCTTAAGTGGCAATCTGCAATGTATGGAAGCCAATTTCCGGGCTTCCATAGCAATGTCAACAGTCATGAAAATGAAAGAAAAACCATTCAATCAGAAGTATGGGTCCAAACTCTCGACTGGTAGTGTACATTGCGTGACATAGGTACTCTGGAGGTTGTGTTGATAAATGCTGTTGTAATGTCGTACAGCCGCTAGATGGTGGCAAACTACCAATAGATAACCCAAGGGAAACCGGAAGCCCGTTTTCATCACAATAACACAACTCTGCTAGTGAGGTTAGCAACGGAGTAAGTTAAAACATTTCTTCGCTGATTTGGGACTTATCAACAGGTGAGTTTTGCAACTGATGCCCAGGAAGATAACATCTTGGTATTTCTAATATTTAATTTACCACTGAATTTTAAATTGTAATCCTTTCTCTACTAACGTTAGATCGTCATCATTTGCTTGCTAAGCTAGCGTCACTGGCTTACTCCTTAGCTGCCAGGGTTTTCCTTATGGCGCAGCCTTTGAAGTCGTAGTGAGCAAAGAATCACACGACTGAAGACATAAGCGTGTGTCCCTGTGTTGCTGTATGTGGCAACAGATCATTATGATCAGGGATTGTCTCCCGCTAGCGAGCTCAGCCACATTTAGTCAAGCTATCTCCTCTCAGTAAACAACGCCATGGTGGTAATGTCTCCTGTTTACGTGACATTCTGCTCCAAACAGAGTTTACGTTGTCATCGATGAAGACTTTGAATGCGTTCCCGTAAATTCGTATTTATTAAGTGTGTACGTAAACGCTTTTGACGTTGTAAGTCGGTCTAAGAGGCATGGCTTGTATGGTAAACATGAAGAGGAAGAAGAAGCCTTTATGAACCCTATTAGACTGAGAAGCAAACAGACAAGATATTCACATTATATTGACAGTCGGATGAAAACGTTTCGCCAGGGTTTTTAGAATCAGTACTAAATAACTGAAATATATGAATGAGCATCGGTTCATTCTGACGTCTCATGAGACATTTAGCTAAAACTAAGTCACCCACCGTCTCACCGGGGTGTCTTGATGCAGTCCTTGAACACTTGACACTTCAAAGTGTTTAATCTAGGGCTTAACCCTAGATTGACATAGAAAGATACTGTAACACTGACAAGTAAAATCAGACGTGTTTATAGCCAGCGGGTGCCATTAAAACATCTTGTAAAACGTAACCCAGTGTCATCAAAGGTGTGTTAACATCTCTGCTCACACCTTCTTCCTCTCTTCATTCCAAACGTCAGGTACGCTGGAATTTTCTGACACCCACTCGGACATGTCCTATGTCTTCATCAACGACTCATCGCAGACCAATGTGCCTCTGCTGCAGGCGTGCATTGATGGAGACCTACCGTTTGCCAAAAGGCTCCTTGAGACGGGATGCGATCCCAACATCCGTGACAACCGGGGCCGCACTGGCCTTCACCTAGCCGCTGCCCGCGGCAACGTGGACATATGTCGCCTCCTGCACAAGTTTGGTGCCGATCTGCTGGCGACAGATTATCAAGGAAACACGGCTCTGCATCTTTGCGGCCATGTGGATACTATACAGTTCCTGGTGTCTAATGGGTTGAAAATTGACATCTGGTAAGAAATGGGGTCGGTGAATGACTTAAATGTGCACCCTGAAAGATTTTATAGCATCTGATGGTAAAGTCAGCTCATGTTTTCTGAAGTTTCACTTGATCTCATTGGTTCTCAAACTGCTGTGATTTGGGTAAAATCACAAAAAAAAAAAAAAAAATTGAAGCAGCATTCTGGGACTTTATCGAATTAAAAAGCAACACGTTGGCAGCAGACACCTGTGAATGTTCACCAATGCATCAGTTATTGCATCATTAGTATTCACATGTGCCTCACTGGAAGCATTTTCAGACAAACCAATAAATCCACAGGCAAATGGGAGATATTTGAATGATAACCTAATATCAGGTTTCCTGAGCCTGACAGCCTTTTATTTTGTTTTTCTGTCCCATAGCAACCACAATGGGTCGACCCCGCTGGTGCTGGCCAAGAGACGCGGCGTCAACAAGGATGCCATCCGCCTACTGGAAGGACTGGAGGAGCAGGAGGTGAAAGGCTTCAACAGGGGACCACACTCCAAGCTGGAGACCATGCAGATGGCCGACAGTGAGAGGTGAACACATGGGTGGGGGCTGCTGAGGAAGTGGGACTCTGTGTATGCAGGGATTAGAATTCCTGCCACTGGCAGTGTAATCTGGTGGAGCCACTGGCTTCAACAGATTTTTTACCAACTGGGTCATGCAGACGACAGACTTGCTGACGAGTGTAGAAACGTGTGATGGTTAATCTCAAACTCAATAACACAGTCGGTGTCAGAATCAATTTTTTTGGCCAAGTTTGTACTATGATGTATCTTTGCTCTCTGGCTACTGAAGTTGGGGAAAACAAGAGTCAGAAACATTTATTTTTTTATTTTTTTATTTTTTTTAAAGAAAAAGTGATTCCCTGCAATCAAATGCAGGCGCAGAGTGAGAAAGGATGTTTGTATTACTTCAACTGTGTGACTTTACCCAGTTGTTGGCAGCAAACCAGATCATACTCAGTTGCAACCTCCCCATCATCTTCTGAAAGGATGATGCTGGATACTAGAGAGAAAGCCACCAACTTTCTTGTAATAGTTTGGTTTGATGTGACCTGGAGCATTTTATCATTTCAACACTTGTACCTACAGTGTTTAACATTATATTACGTGCTTTGCTGTTCCTTGCCCAGTGCCATGGAGAGCCACTCTCTACTAAACCCCAACCTGCAGAGCAGCGAGGGGGTTCTGTCCAGCTTCCGCACCACCTGGCAGGAGTTTGTGGAGGACCTGGGCTTCTGGAGGGTCCTGCTGCTGCTTGTGGTCATCGCCCTTCTTTCCCTGGGCATCGCATACTATGTCAGCGGGGTGCTGCCCTTCTCCACTAGCCAGCTGGAGCTGGTGCACTGAGGGAGGGTGACAGGAATGAGTCCCGCTGGTCTGATAAAACAAACAAACAAATAAAACAAACAAACAAACAAAAACAGCAAGTGTGAAAAAGGAAGTTCTGCTTTCAGCAGACTTATAAGGGAAACAATTCAAATGGTTCTTTTCTAGCCAGGATTTAAGTCAATGTGTGGGATTAATGAAAAAAATATTTATAAAAAAAACAGAAAAAAAACATGTGACCCAAAGGAACAACCTGATACTGGCAGCATCTCATTCTGACCAGCGCCTCATATAACACTATCTTCATGTCTCATTGGTGTGTTACACATCCTTTTTAACACAAGCTAACATTTAATACTGCTTCTGACCTAATGACTGAATATTAATGAGAAAAAAATGCTTCTTTTGTTATGCATAATGTTGTTTTTTTTCATTCCTGCAATGCTGTATGCCCTGTTACAAGCTGTATATTACCAGTGTTTGTGTATTCTTTATGTCCCTTTGTATCCAACCTTTCAGTTGTTATTTATCAATGCCCACTGCATTCATTTTGCTGGATTTACTGTAGATTCCGTTTAAGTCCCATGCCTGTCTTTCACAAACCTCACCTGTCACGTAACGTGTATCTTACTCTCACTGCTAACAGTTCAGTTGTGATGGTTTAGATTGCACGTTGTGCAGGTGTGTTAAACTCTGTTCAAGCACCTTGACTGTGTGCCTTTTAGGAGAGCGCTTCATGTTTCCTTCCTCCATCGGAAGCACTCAGCTTGGGCACGATACTTCTAAACCGTTGTTAATATTAACCCAGTCATATTTTTTTGTATATTCATTTTATCTTTTGAATGACGTAGATTTGTAATAGCTGTTGGTTTACCATTCTTGATTGTGCATAACACATCTGAAGTAAATCCTTATTTACTGTGAAAATAATTTGGTGTCGTTTATGCTTCTGTTGTATAATCAGATTGGAATTACAACGCTTGGTGCCAGTTAGTATACCAATTATATCGTTTTTCTTTGTGAAAAGTATGTCCTGTAAAGAAGTGGGGCGTCCACATTCCTCTCTCTTCTTAACGGTAAACATCAGCTTGGACGTGAAACAGCGCCCTCCCCTGCAATAAAACGTAACAGGTCACAGATTGCGGCGTCACAGCAGAAGCAGTCGATAATATCCGGTCACGTGACAGGATTTCCGATGGAAAACAAAACACGGGCTAGCCGAAAGCTGTGATGACACGGAGTCACCTAGCCCAAAAAGTAAAACAACGATGTGTAGCAAACAAATTAGGCACTGAGTCGACCAAAGACACAGGCAACTAGTGTTAGTAGCAGAGGAGCCCCACTGGCACCATGAATTTAAGAGGGCTCTTCCAAGACTTCAACCCCAGGTAGGGTAATGCTAACTGCTAGCGTTAGCCGTGGAGTCGTGCTAATGTTACCTCGTCACCAAAACATGGACACGCTTGTGTGGATTTAGTCTTGGGGACATGATTCAAAACTTGTGTTTCGTGAAGCGGGGCACTGAGCATAATACTTTAGCACTAATGGACTTTTGATGCTTTGTGGAAGTATGTACTCTAATAAGGTCTGGCTAACGCTAGAGCTAACAAGTTTTTAGGAATTCCTCGTCAAAAGTCTGCAATTTACCAGCGTTTAACTGTCTGGATGTTTAGAGTACGACAATATACAAGTGAATGGTTGTCCGATATACTCTTGTAGTTTAAAGTTTACGACATTAAATATGTTCTACATCTTCATTACACTACCAGTCAAAAGTTTGGACACACCCTATGAATTGAATATCTTTTCTTTCGTTCTCCTGACTATTGACGTTGCAGTTTCACACTGAAGGCATCATGTAGGAGACAGTAAACGTAAATAAAAGTGTAAATAATATAAATAAAATATCCACCTTTCATTAAAAAAAAAAAAAAAAAAGCATATTTAGAGTTATTTAACATGTTTTTCTTTGGTGCATAATTACATGTATCATGCTCATATAATTGATGTCTTCAGTATCTGTAGTATAGAAAGTTGTAAAGAAGGTGTGTCCAAACTTTTGACTGATAGTGTAATCGAGGCAACACTTCAGGGAAGAACAAGCTTCTTGTATTCAGCTGTCCAACGCGTGTGTTTCCTCTGTTGCAGCAAGTTCCTGATCTACTCGTGCCTGCTGCTCTTCTCTGTGCTGCTCTCCTTGAGGCTGGATGGAGTCATTCAATGGAGTTACTGGGCTGTTTTCACACCAATATGGCTGTGGAAGCTGTTGGTCATTATTGGCGCTTCTGTGGGCACTGGGGTGTGGGCTCACAATCCCCAGTACAGGTAAAATGTTGTGTTGGTTTAGTGTCGCTTGTTGTTGCTGCAGTCTGCAGAAAACGTCACACTCCTCCTTTTGCCCCCACAGGACGGAAGGGGAGACGTGTGTGGAGTTCAAAGCCATGCTGATCGCTGTGGGACTCCATGTGCTGTTGTTGATGTTCGAGGTGTTGGTGTGCGACCGCGTGGCTCGGGGAAACTACTTCTGGCTTCTCGTCTTCATGCCGCTCTTCTTCGTCTCGCCCGTCTCTGTAGCAGCTTGTGTGTGGGGCTTTAGACACGACCGCTCCCTTGAGGCAAGAAATGAAACTTTCACTACACTGAAACCAAGTGGAGTTGTCATTTTTATTTTGTCAGATACTTGAATTTCTTTTTTGAGGTGATGAGAGGAAAAAGTTTTAAGAAAATGTACAAGATTTCTAAAAAAAAAAACAAAAACAAAACAAAACAAAAAAAAACAAACAAACAGTAGAACGTCGAAACTGATATTTTAATCCTTGTAAATAGACTCATCGAAATATTGTTGATATTGTTGTTTTGAAGAGGAGCTGTGTGTTGATCAGCTTTCTTGCTCCATCCTTAGCTGGAGGTGCTGTGTTCAGTGAATATTCTTCAGTTCATCTTCATCGCTCTGAGGTTGGACAGGATCATCAACTGGCCCTGGCTGGTGAGATAGAAAGACTAAACTAAATGTTGTTTGTCACTTTGCGCTCGGATCTCGGGTGCTTTCCGAGTTCAGGATATTCAATATCTCAACTGTGCATTTAAAATGACAATAAGATAAAATTGCTGCTCTTTTCATTTTCGCTGATATATTTTGCTGGTGTTTGCGTGTGGCTACAGGTTGTGTGTGTCCCCCTGTGGATCCTGATGTCCTTCCTGTGCCTTGTCGTCCTCTACTACATCATCTGGTCAGTCCTCTTTCTTCGCTCCATTGACATCATTGCCGAGCAGCGGCGAACACACATCACCATGGCAATAAGCTGGATGACAATTGTCGTGCCCCTCCTGACATTTGAGGTGAGTGTCTGACTCCTACACGCCTGCTGACGCACAGTAGTGAATAAAGTGAAAAGTGACTCTTATTTTTTTTTTTAGGTAAATAATTCAACCTTGTTGTTACTATACAGTACATATCACATATACAATAAAATCATTGCTGTTCGCGTCTAAAATAAACTGAACTTGGGGACAGAGTTTAATTTCTGTATAATGAATTTCAAATGCATGAGGTGTCCAAAAACCTTTTTCCACTGCTTTAGATATGTGGCTAATGTGAATCTATTTATCTAGGTATGTACAGGCTGTGATAGAGTCTGTGTAGTTTGTTACAAATATGAATGTGTGAAAGTTTATTTAAAGATGCATATGGACACTGAGGCTGAGGCACGACAAGGTCAGGTAAGATTTTCTTCCTCAGGAGAAAAAAAAATGCTCAAGTGAGCCCTTTGTTCTTCTCAATGTTTAGCAGCCGGGTTTTGATGTCACAGCTGCGCATCAGCAGACAATCCACCACCTGATGAGGCCTGTCACAGTCGAGTCTGTCACAGTCGAGTCATGTACAGACTCAAAGACTTAGACTAAGTTTTCTGCCTCGCTGACTCAAGACATTCCCTGCCGTCTTTAGATTCTGCTGGTGCACAAGTTGGACGGCCACAACAGCCTGAGCTACGTGTGTGTCTTTGTCCCTCTCTGGCTCTCGCTGCTCACACTCATGGCCACCACATTTGGCCAGAAGGGCGGCAACCACTGTGAGTATTTCAAACTCCGCTGCGGTTTTACTGCTAGTATTGCGGCCATTGAATATCTCATTTCATTTATTTAGCACACATCAAAAATATCAATGGTGCAGGGATGAAACTAAGCCCAATGGGTTTGTACAGGAGTTCCACTCCTTTCAATAATTACAGTCAACTTAACGAGGCTAGCAAATACACTTTGAAAAATATAAGGAGACGTAGTACAAATGATCAATGGATGGAGAAAAACAGGAAGAAAAGAAAATAAGGACAAATTACAGATTATTACTTGGCGAGTAATGAACAATTTAAACAAAATCTATAATTCATTATAAGTAAAAAAAAATATATATATGAGAATTGCAAAAAAGGCATTGAATGAAGATGTACGGCAATGCAGAGGACAGGAAGTGACTGGATGTGATGATGTTTGTGAAGCTGCTTTTTAAAGAGTGAGTAGGAAGACCTGGGTCTCAAAGGGGGAGCTCAACTGTTCCAGAGTGTAGGGCCTCTGATGATGTTAAATTGATGATGTGAAGTGTAACGCATTCTTTCTGAAGACTTGGAAAGTATGTTGGCAACGCCTTCATTCAAATGAACTGTCTTAAGAAATTCTTATCAATCTGTTAGTCCTCCTAAATGGGTTTTAAAATGATTTCGCTCAGTTTTCACTCTGCACCGCTTATTTTCCTTCAGGGTGGTTTGGCATCCGCAAGGACTTCTGCCACTTCCTGTTGGAGCTCCTCCCCTTCCTGCGGGAGTACGGCAACGTCTCCTACGACCTCCAGCGCAGCGACGACCCCGAAGCGGCCGAAGATCTTCCCGCTCCGGAGCCGCCCCCCAAGATCGCTCCCATGTTCCACAAGAAGACTGGCGTGGTGATCACTCAGAGCCCGGGGAAGTACTTCGTCCCGCCGCCCAAACTCTGCATCGACATGCCGGATTAAACACACCTGGGGGCGGAGCGGGTCAGGGCTGCCACCAGGCCAAACCAGCAGGGGGCGCTGCGTTTGGTTTTTAACCTGCTGTTCTGAAGGATTTGGACTATTATTGGTTCTATTGAAGCCAAGACTCCAGGGACTGAATCAAGGAACTGGACAAACGGACCGCTCTTGTCACCTGATGCTGAATTTCCACTGTGTCACTCACTCCTAATTTTCATCCATTCTCTAGATGGACACTTTTCGGGGGCGACGGGAGTGCGGGGGGGGGGGGGGGGGTCTTGTCCCTCTTGGATGAGGTGTTGGTGTGCGTCTCTGGACAAGATGTTGAGCTCGGAAGCGTGTGAATCATAAGTGAAGCTAACCTGGGATTTCTGATGGGGACCAGCGGAGAGAGCTTCAGTTCTGGATCCTTCTAACCGTATTCCTCCGTGAAAGCTGAGCTGAAAAAATGTTTTCTGTTTTTCTCTTTCTCAGGTCTGTCTCCCCAATGCAACAGTCTCACGGCCAGATGGACGTTTAAGAGTCATTTCAGAGAATACATAGTCATCACGGTAGAGATTGTATCATTACTCAGAGATAATTACTTCAAACAGGAAGTGGATTTTTTTTTTGCTGTCAAATACAACTCGGAGCAAAATCAACAGTATTTCTCCTGGCCAGCAGGCCAGCTCCTTGTTTGTGAGACAGTCTCTGTATTTTTCATGAGCCCTTAAGTTTAATTTTGCTCTCATCTGCTTCCTGAACTGGAGTGCTGAGTTGACTGATGCATGATGCAGCCAGAGGAAGTGGCAAACCAGAGCAGCATCCCATCACAACGGATCTCTGCTGTTCTCATATTGACAGGACTTCACCTGGAAGTCGGCGGCACGAGAATGAACAGTGAGTGTGGCTTGGTGACAACTCACACCCAGGATTAACTCACCGCCAAGCTCGTCCTTCGAATAAGAATCAAATTATTTACGATCAATTGAAAATAAGTCTAAATGATGAAGAATTGGAGGCTTTGACTGGGAGCAATTCAGCCTCTTAAAACTAGAACCATTCTGTCGTTGGAGACTTCTTCCTTTGAGACACCAACTTGTGAAATGACCTAGCAGCTGTGTAGCATGGAGCTTTAATACTGGCTGGCCCTTCCTAGAGAACCAACCCGTGTGTGTGTGCTCCCTGGAGTTGCCTGACGACTGTTGTGTTGAAGACAGACCTGCTAGAAGCTGAGCTGAGATGGAAATGGCACTTTGTTACTTGTCGGGGGGTTTTTCTCTTTTTGTTTTCTTGATCCCTCGTGTTGTCGTCGCTGTACAGTCACTGTCGGGTTTGGGACCAGAGTGAAGGTTTGAGAAGAAGGCAGAGAGAATTTCAACTGTCTTGTTGTTGTTGTTGTTTGGATTTGCATCCGAGCAGCGGTTTCACGTTGAGCCACACTGAGTAAATGCATCTTTTGCGTGTGGAGAATCTGTCCGGTAGCTTTGTTGTCCTGTTGTATAAACCTTCACCTGATGGAGGGGTCGGGTCGAAAAGGTTTGTGGTCAACCCCTGTTTGTCGAGCCCTCTCACCAACAACCTGCGGATAGCAAATCTGTTTGTTTTTTTTAGAACATTGATTGCTGGAGTGTGTAAATATTTTTTACATATGGCCTATTTTTATTTGCATTAAAACTGTCTGTTTACCAATCAGTCCCTTAATGCTGCAAGCGGAGCAACCTGCAGATTTAATCGCAGCGTCTTGTCCTGAATTTGTTCGTATTTATTTTAGAATTAAACTGGGTCGAGAATCCATGTCTTGAACAGCATAACGCCCTTATGTCTCATCAGTTATTCCCTCGCTTTTGCCTCAATATACGCTACCGGTCAAAAGTTTGGACACATACTTCTGATTTAAGGTTTTATTTTATTTTTTCATTTTCCTGACTATTTACATTGTAGGTTGTCACACAAGGCATCAAAACTAAGAATAGAAGATGTATTAAACAAAAAAGTGTGAAATAACTCAAACAAGTTTTCTATTTTAGATGATCTACAATGATCACCCTTCATATAAAATATATATATAACAACATATTTAGGTATTTAACATTATTTTTCTTTTGCCACATTAATCCACATATCTTGGTCATAGATTTGATGTCTTCAGTGTGTATCTACAGTGTAGAAAGTAGTCAAGATAAAGAAGAAACCAGCGTGTCCAAACTTCTGACTGGTGGTGTATTTGATCCTAATCTTAATTGAAGTCGGAGGTCAGATGGAAGTCACCCTGCGCTGCCCCAGTCTCTCTTCTGTTACAGAGCAACTTCATCCAGGTGGAGTTCATGGGGTCAACACTTCAATATGGAAACTGCTTCCATGTGAATAGGAGGTTAAAATTTGTACACAAATAATCAAAATGTTTGTGGGAAAAATCTGTTTGTGTTTCAAGAGGTGATGCTGATGTGACAGAGGGGCCGGAGCAGCAGCAGATGGATGTGTATCGTGTGGGGTGAGTGTAGCTCAGGAGGGAGAGCAGGTTGTCCAATGACCAAAAGGTCAGTGGTTCAAATCCCACCCTATCCCAGTCTTTGGGCAACTTGAAAAGCATTTTGTAAATCCAATCCATTATTATCAATTGAAAGTGAACAAAAGCCTTATAACAAAATATCTGTCTATGGTATTTAGCTCTTTATTGAAAATCTTTAAGAAATACAATACTGTTTTCTTACCTACTTAACGATTATCATAATTTCTTCAAGTTTGACAGGCCGGATTAAAAATCTTAAGGGGCCCCTAAAGGCCCCCGGGCCGTAGCTTGCCTATGCCTGGACTAGTCAGTTCTGGTCTGTCTGACATCCTTTCAGCCACAGGGTTGCGCTGTTCAAGCCTGCAGCACTGCAGGACAGTGGAGCTTTGTGGATACACAGCAAATACAATCAGAGACAATCTTAGTATTGTGCAGAAAAACAGTAAAAACAAATTTTATTGATACAAAAGCTGCCTGGAGGAATAATACGGCATAATTATTTTTCATCCGATTATTTTACAGAATAAAAATATATAGCAGCATCCATAAACAAAGTCCTCCAGTTAGAATCTAGAGAAAAATTCTATTCAAGTAGGTTTCTGCCGTGAGGTAAGAGCGGAGGTTTAAATCCGTCTGTGAGACAGAAGAAAAAAAAAAGAAGAAATCAGGCTGGACTCGGTGCATCTACGTCAGTGCTCCAGGAGTACAGTACAGCTGATAGACTGTTCTGCTCAGAGCTGGACCCAGGTTCCTGAACAACACAGACAGAAGACTGTTACTAAGCATATTATCTCATTCTGTGTAAATTACCTTCGGTTAAATATCAAACTAAGGCATCACGGGACAAAAAACGCTTCAGGTTAATGAATGACTTTGGTCTTGTTTCCATTTGTTAGCAGAACTACCGGTAGTGATTTCATACTGTGAACAACACACTGTTCAACTCTGAGAGAATCTCGGTCACTCAGGCCCGTTCATGTGAAAATCTGAATCCAGCATTGGTCGACAGACCTGTTGAGTTTTCCATATCGGATAGACGACAGCAGCTTTTCCTTCTCTGCTTCTGAGGAGCATCGCTCGTAGGCCGTCAGCAGGCTCGAGGGAGAGGGGAAAGAAAAACAACATTTAAAAAAAAAAAAAAAAAAAAAAAAAAACTGTGCTACTTATCTCTATAGCTTATCTCGTCTTATTCCAGTTTTAATGACAGTGTGTGAATCCATTAAGGAAAATTGAATCGCAGAACAACGAATGAGGCCGCACAACTCTGCTTTAAGATGCAAGGCCTTCACCGCAGCAACTTCCTGTTGTTCACCAATGTACTCACTAATGTAAATCAGGTTGCAAAACATATTTTTAAATTGCATATTTTTTTCTCTATTTTCTTGTCTAACGTTCCACAAAACCGCTCCACAATCTAAAAATTGTTCAGGCGAAATGTTGTTTTTAGTGTTTCAATTATGACATAAATTGAATCAAAATTTCTGGAAAATGATACAATAAACTTTGTAGTAAGGGTCAGTGTAAAGGCAGGTCATTTCCATCAGGCAAACAGCAACAAACAGTCACCTGTGCGGGGTGCTGTAGCGCTCCAGTATAGCAGCAGCCTTGTCCCCGGATAACCCGCTGATCTGCATCAGCTGTCTGGCAAACACCTCTTTCACCGTCTGACACTGGAGCAGAAATGAGAAACATTAATTATTGTGTCCATAAACACAGCAGGAACACAGCAATCTTTTGAAGGCTTTGCAGTGTTTTCCCCAGAGATTGTAGCCACTGTAGATGCAGACCTTGTTCTTGACGGCGCCGTAGTTGAATTCTGCAAATGAGATGAGAGAGCAGGAGGGAGTCCCGGCGCCCTGCACTCCTTCACTCTCTCCATCGCCCTCCAGCTCCCTGGAGCGACAGGTCAGCACACAGTTCTGCAGTTGAGATTTGGAAGAAAAAAAAGAACAAGTTTAGTTTTTTCCGTCCATCACTCTGACCTCTGACCCGAGGAAAAGCAGACAGACCTGGTAGAGCTTGGTCAGGTATCTGGTCATGACCGTCAGGTAGGCCGCCGACTCCCTCACGTCTTGGACTCTCTTCACGAAAAAGCCGTCGACCACCTGCAGCAGAAGGGACAACTCTTGAAACGCCAGGATGCTTTTCCCTGATTCACTTTGCCTTCACTTTTACACAGGGTGCACAATGGAAGAGAATCAGCAAGAAGGAAAAGAAGAATGTTGCCAGTGTCGTCATCTGCAAGCAGAAGGCCCCTCCCATCCCTGCAGGTGTCAGAAACAACTCCAATGTAAAACAAATCCCAGTTCCATGTGAATCACACTGTTGTTGTTTCTGAGGTCACATGACAGTCACATGACATCACAGTTATCCTCAGCCATCCCCTGATGCACTTTAACCCACAGTCACTGTTCGTCTCTTTTCACCTCTCATGATGAACTTTTTAATATCTCCTCTTATCGATCAGGCAAAGTGCAGTTTTTACATTATTTATTTATTAACCGTCTGTCCCGTTGCCTGTTTTATGTGATGCTGCTGTGACAAGTTAATTTCCCCTCAGGGATGAATGAAGTTGACCATAGCTTACCTTTAAAATCAATATTGGAAATTCTAATCTAATGTGGTAACGATGTGAAGAGGGAAAAAAACAAATTGCAAAGCAAACATTGTGAAATGTTAACAGCATACAGAATATGGATTGCACAATGAAGCGCCGAAACACAGCAAGAGGTGTATTTTGCACATGCAAACATTGCTATGAACTCTAGTGAACCTACCTGTGTGTTGACGATGGCCTGCTGCAGCGTAGATTCAGGTAAACTCAGGTGCGACGCCGCCGCCCCGCACTCCTCCACGAGGTAGATGGGCCGACGGAGGCCACACCTCTTCAGCCGAAACTGAGGCGGGTTGGAAAATGTTCAGTCAGAGAGCAGCGAGAGCAGGCGACACCTTTTAAGGGTCTCGGTCTCAGACGGGACGGACCGGGGATTTTAGATGCAGAGCAGTCAAGACTCAGCCAACACTACAGTGACGCGATAATAACGGAAAAGAATGCGGCTGCTGAGGTTTTACGCTCTGCTCTCACCTTCTGCTCCCTGAAGCGCCCGTCGATGATGCTGCCACACAGGTCGTCCATCCGTTTCCGCTCAATGATGTAATCGAGGACGAGCTCCCGGCCTGCAGGCGCTCGCAACTGACCTGGAGACGGAGAGTCCAGCTTGAAAGTGACTTTTCTGCTCTTTTAACTGCGACGCATTGGTTTTGCTCCCACGCGTTTGAGTTACCTGGAACGGGAGAGAGCTTTTCTCGGGCGACCCACAGGAAGTCCCCCACGTTCAGCTTGCGGACGTCGAAGTTGACCCCGTTCCTCTGGAGCTCCTTTGCCAGCTCCTGCTTGCGGTGGTGGCTGCCGCTGTACAAACACGTCACTCTGTCAAGGACGTCTGCTGTCGCAACCATTCGTCAATGCCTTTAAGTTTCTCCTTCTTACCCAGTTGTCTCGATAAAGTCAACACAGAGCACGATGTCATAGCTCCCTGGTGGCAGACGCCCTGCACTGGGCTTCCTGCTCACTGCAGCCGTCATCTGATCTTCTCCTATGGAACTGGCTACATCAGTGTCCCTCGCACAAGCCAGCCTTTCCTTCAGGCTGTGTCGAGAAGACGATTCGTCTGATTCTTCACCGTCGTCGCTGCCAGTCAGGTCCACAACGCGGGGAGGATCTTCTTTCTCCTCTGTGTCACTCCTAACATCCTCCTCCTCCTTCTCCTCCTCCTGATCCTCCTCAGGAACAACTTCGGTTCTCCGTTCAACTGAATCGAGACGTTCTGCCAAAGCCAGACCTTCCTCTGTCAGAGTATACCTGAGTGAAGATGAACAGAAACATGTATTTTAGATCCAACACATGATAGAACTTCTTTCATGGTAGCTGAAGAGGTCGTAAATGTTTAACTATTATAGCAATGTTATCAGTGAGGTAAAGCTGGCCGGAGGCACAGCGGTGTACTGGACTAAATACTTGAACCACTTTTTAACAACTTTAAACTCATATGTTAATGATTCTTTGTGTTTGAAATTGTTTTACTTGTTGCATCCGATTAGTACAAATACAAATTCCAAGTTGAAATGTTCTGTGTACCGAGCGGGGTTGTGGGTCTTCAGCACCAGGTTCCTCTGAATCAGAGTGCTCACTGAAGACCAGGCCGTGTACTTGCTGCCCAGGTCCGGCTGTATAAAAAAAACAAGGGGAAGAGGAAAAGCCGCTGTGAGAACGGAGCTTTGATGAGAGAGCAGTTTAATATCAGGGTTTATCAGGGTTCATGTCTGGCGCTGTAAATTCCTCTTACCACAGTGAAAGACTTGTCACAAAGTTGCTGAGCTTCTGTTTGCAGCTCCATTTTGAACATGTAACCTTTACTCCCTGGGATCTGAGGACGGAAAGACAGGGAGGACGACGCATTATTGATGACACACTGTAGAAACAGTCCGTAGGAGGGCTGAGTTAAGGCAACTGGACTTCTTGTTCTTGTGTGTTCTTCTACCTTAAGATGACCTGGATGACTGAGAACCTTCACAGACAAGTAGAAACCTTCGTCATTGAAAGCAGACACTCACCTGTGATTGTCTGTAAAGCGTGAGCAGCACAGCGTATCCCCCTGACCTTTTCTGGGGAACATATTCCCTCTTTTTCTTCCTGCCTCCTTCTCCGTCTTTTTCTTTCCCTCCATTTCCAGCTGAGCTCTTCTAAAAAAAAGAAAAGATGGATTACTCACTCAGTGAAAATCTCACGTTAACCTGTTTCTTTCCAAACCTTTGAAATCATATCAACATTTTTCATGGAATGTGGCCTTTATAAATAAAGCAAGACAAACACTTTACCTTTTTAGTGGGAGCCAGAGTGTTACTGTCTGACTGGTCAAACGAGGGATTTCCTTTGGGCAAAGAGTGGATAGAAGCGTTTTGACCTGCAGAAGAGTACAAGGCAAAGGAGTGATGCGGACCAAGACAACAGCTTTATGCTTTAACTCTAACAAACAACATGTAATTGATAATTCTGCCATGTCTCTTTAGCCTGTTGACACAAATGTTATGTACCGTTCTCTCTGTAATATCGCTGCAGTTTCTCATCCAGTAATTTACAGATGCCGTCCCCGAAGTTCTGAAGGATCTTTGCCTCTTTGGCTGTTTGAAGAGGCAAGGGATACTTGTTCAGAGAGTTGATGGCCTGGAAATGTGCAGACACACACAGCGTCATCATAATTGAACACACTTTTGTGCACCGCAGAGCTTAGTGAGTGCCTTGCTGATTAACATGTATGCGAAACTGTGTCAGTGTCACGCAAACCGTAGCCTCGTCAAGTGCTATTGTTTGTGTTGTTGCTGTGTGTAGTCTGTTCTGCAAAATAGAGTGCAGCGATAATATTGGGAATCTAAACTGTTAAAAATAGAAAGAAAACACAATGTTTTTTACGGTTTCTGTGTCAACGCCACATTCACAACATTCGTGATACACATTTGTAAAAAGTGAAGGAACAATTGTACATGTATACAAAAAGCATGCATGCTAAATCACAGAGGGCGCTTGTTCTGTCAGTTTGATAGTGTTGAAATTGTGTTGAGGATACTAACAGGTGATGGCCTACTTTACTTTTTGGTAGGTGTACTGGATCTTGAGTCCCTTCTCCTTGGCCTCGTCCCGGAGCTCGGTCAGCCACTTGAGGAACACCGGATTTGGGCAGGATGGCAGGGCACGTTTCCGACCCAGCCGGGCCGGTTCCGAGGCGGGCATTCCTCTAGCCGAGGCCGGAGGATAACGACCTTAAAACAAAACATTTATTGCGTTTATCAACCATAACGCAGTAAACATCGCAAGAAAAAGAAACACAGACAACATGGAAAAATGATGAACTGTGGCTCCTGTTAGCTAATAATAGTTAGCCACTGTGCATTTTCACGTTTTCGCAGAAAATGTAATTGAAAAAGAGTAAGTAACCAGGATTTTTCACAGAAAATAATACCTCAAATGCATGTATTTCTATCTGTAGTTTACCAATAACTTATTGTTAAAGCGGTTAGCAGTAGTTTTTTCTGCAATGGATTTAAGCGAAGACTCGACTCTACTTGCTTGTGATTGGTCACTTACTCCTTGCCCCAACTCCTACCCCAATCCCTGATCAGAACCCAAATGTGTAACCCAATCAGAAGCAAATTAGGGCGGGTCTCTGCTGATGTTGCAGGAAAGAAATACCGCGGTGGCGCCTTCAAAGACGTACTTCCTTGTTTACAGTAGTCACGTGACAAGAGAACGGCGCGGTGCGTTTGGTCAATCGCATCGACACAGGGACCTCTATTGGCGAAATCAAGGCATGACAGCTAACAGCTAACAGCAAGTTTTTCGAGCAAACTGTAGATTTCTTTTTCATACATATATGAAAAAAAATAAATTAATCGCATTACATTATGCCACACTTTTTCATGATAAAGGATTCAAGCTGACTTTTTTTTTTAACAACTTAATTTGTTTAAAGAGTATGATTTAGCCAAATCCAAAGATTAGCATTAAAGTAAGTCAAAAAGTAAAGTCAGCATTAAATCTGAGAGTTTTCAGTAGTGGGTATTGTTTATTTGCATGAATTACTTTACCATGTGAGTAAATCTGTATTTCCCCATAATGACTTGCAAATCCCAAAACCTGGTTGGAATCTTATTGCATCAAAAATGGTCATCGCCCTTGTTGCCATCGACAATCATCGTGTCGCCCAGGTCATCATAGCACTTGACGAGTAAGTTGAGGTTGCCTCAACTTAATCTTCCACTATCAGCAGTCATCATTCCTGGAAAGTCATCTGATTAGAAGACTGGTCGATAAATAACGTTTGATTTTTCTTTTTATAACAGGACAAATTGTTAAGGCACAACGCTTCTTAAACAGTCACTTCATCAGTCTAGGCTTCACAAAGTGGTGCAAATGAAAGAGAGCCAGTCACCTCACAATACCGTTATCCAGTTGTTACATGAAACCACCTCTGTGTTTCCTCAGGCTAAAGGAGTTTGCAGGATTCCTTCAACAAGACCCAACAGAGACCAAGAATCCAACCTCACCCAACCACTTCTTCTCTTTCGAAACACACAGCAAAGAAAAAAGTAGTGGTATAGTAGAAATTGTGCTATGCAGTCAACCTCTAATCACCCACAAAGTTTAAATGTGAATGGACATAGGCTTTGTATATGCACAACCAATAGATCCTCAGGCTAGATAGCGTTACTATAGTGGAACAGGCTCGTTCAGTTAATTATCCAAACTCTGAAGATATCCCCCATATTTGGTCATCTGTTTACAGCCTAAGACAGCATAGAGGTGCTCTTAGGAGGTGGAAACGACACCTGTCCGGTTGTGTTTGTTCCTACACGTGGAAAGGTATTTGGGCACCTTTGTGACATCACTAAGAACTGGTTTCCATACGCTTTCTGAAAGGTGGAGCAAGCAAAAGAGTTGAAGAATGCACTTTTCTCTCTCGTGACCTCTTGAGAGTTTACTGACGGGATCGAGATGAAAGGGAAGCGCCTGGGATATGACTTTACCAAATAATTTATGGCAGACATTCCACAATAATGCTGGGAAAATGTACCCTTGGTATTTAGATTGTGATGTTAAGGGTCTGCTAGACGCTAAACATTAAGTGCCTAGTGAAGATTACAGCCTCACTAGTAAATAGGTATCTTTAACTGGAATACACATTGCCCCCATTTAATTTTTATTATCACCAACTGTAATCTCCTTTTATTCCATGAAGCAATACATGACACATTTAAAAGAGGAGTCCTATTGAATTATTTTTTTGGGGGAAGTTTCATTATGTTATTGATATCAAAATGAATGCAAAATTCGTCGACAGGGTGCTGGATAGGGAACTGTGTCAGGTAGGTGCAGCTGTAAAACAGCTCTCAGTCTAATTTGTTCTACGAGGTATGGTTTGCTGTTTCTATTGGACCTCAGTCAGCATTAGTCAATGAATGAACAATCACTTGCTGTATTACGTACACTGTATGATCAAATTCCAAAACCAAAAAGACATTTTGCCGCTTAAACACAACATCTGAAGCAACAATATAGGGCAGGGTGTTATCATACCATTTGTCCGACCTGGAGTTCTGCTTATATTTTACTTGCGCAAACTTCTGTCCTAATTAATTTATATTTTTTAGGGCAGAAGGATGCACACTTTGTTTACACACTGAAAGCTAATGCGTGAACGGGTGAATGAGAGGCCTTTGTAAAGCACTTTTGGGTCCATAATGGTGCTGGAAAAGCGGTATGTAAGTGCAGTCCATTTACCATTTACCATTTATAATTCCAGAGTTAACAGGTTGGCTATGTGGTGCTGGCCTAGTCTACAACATGATTGGCGACACCGTCATAAAATGATGGTTACCTAAACCCAATTGTGTGTCGCTATTGTTCCATCAACAAAAAAAAATATCCTCCTACCCTGTCGCCTTCAGCCAATAATGCTTCACCTCCAAAAGGCAGACAGGTTGTCATAAAGTTGGCATGTTGAAAGTAATGTTAAGTGGAAAAACCTGATTACTGTTTTTTCTTTAAGTATCAACTAAACCAGGGGTGGGCAAACGTTTTGACTGGTGGGCCACAGTGGGCTGTAAAATGTGACAGAGGGGGCCGGAGCAGCAGCAGATGGATGGAGTGTTTTGGTGAACCACCTCATATGAGGAAACAATATACCATTGGATATGTAGAAAACATGTTGCTTTAATATCAACTGACAATGAACAAAAGCGCTACAACAAAAGCCCCACAATATTCAGCTCTTTATTGAATTGACTCTTAAAACACACACAAAAGCTATTTTATGACTTACTTACTAATAATATACTTTCTCCAAGTTCAGCGGGTCAGATTAGAAAGCTCAACGGGCCGTATATTGCCCCCAGGCCGCAGTTTGCCCATGCCTGAACACAGTAGCAGGCACTGTGTCTATGCAGGACTTAACTCCCGAAGACCTATTTTCTGTTCTGTTTCTCTGTTGTCAGTGCTGTCGTGGCCTTCTGGCAGATTAGAGTTTGGGGAGAGAGCGCCCGGAGCAAATGGCGTCCACGTTAACGTGCATTCCACCAGTAAACGGAGCATCTGCCATTGTAAAATGTCCACAGAATGTCACTGTGCTGAGTGACTGTGCATGTGCGGTGAATTGACGTCTAAATTGTGAGTCGTTGTTTGTCTTTTTTTACGTGGCCCTGCAATAAAACTAGGAACTTGTCCAGGGTGTAACCTGCCTTCACCTGAGGACAGCTGGGAGAGACTCCCACGACCCGTAGTGAGGAAAACATCAAAGCCACACAAGACTGTGGCTTTGATGTTTTGTTTTGTTTTTAGAACTAAATATCATCCAGACATCCAAGTCATAAAAAGAACCCGGTCGTCACAGCCACTTCATCCATCTGCATGCAGCATATGTACTTTACCACAAAGTAGAATTTGTCACCATTTCTCCCCATACCCCCATTATAGGATATAAACTGGCACTTCATGACTCTACTCCACCTACTGGCATGTACACACCAGCGATACAAACATGATACACAAATACAATAAAACAAAGATAAAGATTCATGATTTTATAAGATTTTATAAGATTCTGTCTCTTTCTGTATTGCTTTAAATTCGTTGATATTCATTTTCAGCAACACTGAAGTCAACTGCTGGTCCCTGGTCCAGTTAGAATGAACTCTGGTTTGGATGTTGTTGTTTTTTTTTATTTTTCTGGTGTCAGGAACAGTTGTCACAGCCACAGTTTTCCACCCATTTCGATCATATCTACGTTTTCATCAAATAGAATTTGGCAGCATTTCATCCACGTTGTTCTTCGATCACACAGATGGCAGCTAATGAAATGAGACGGCGAGTGTGCACAGTTCTAGCCAAGAGTTGGATATATCACCCTCATTTTAAAAGGTTGTAAAATTAAAACAGGCCCCGCCACTACAGAGTGAGAAAGAACTTTCCATCATCACTTCTCCTCAGTCATACACTCAAACTGAAGCCGATAATGTTGATGTGCTTGGCAAAAATAGAATTACAATTGTGTAAACTTGCTGATCCCTGTTGGCTTGAGGTCAGGGGTATCGCTGTGTGGTTTGTAGAGAAACCATTGAGGTTTTGATGGCTCTCTCGACAACATGTGGTAAAATCACACCAACACGAGAGCGGCCAGAGGTTCGGACTTCATTAACAAACAAAAAGGAGATTCATTATTGAGTAATATATTACTGCTTTAATGAAACAAAATGTTGTTGTTTTTTCATAGAAAAACCTCATTTGTCTGTACAGAGAAACCCATTAGACAGTCACCATGCAATACAAATTCAGAAACAATAAATGGTGGCAAAAGACTTAACAATGAGCTTGTCTGTTACAATCCTATATATATACAGTATATATATATAAAAATACATTAATGCATTCATTCCATAAAGAGACCCAGATTCATACAGGTATGCAAACACATTAATATACACAAATTCTCTCCCTTCAGTGTCCTCTACGGATCCTCTTTCCCGCATCCGTCCTCCATCAGCGCCTCCCTGCCGCGTCCCGCCACTTTCTCCCTCCGACGGCTCTCCGGCTCTCCGGCTCTGCTCTACGACTCTGCCGAGCCAGCGGTGTCGTCGCTGTCGCCGCCTTGAGGGGAGCCGGGACTGGATCCGTCGACCGACGCCGCCTCCTGGGCGCCCGCGCTCCTCCTGGCAGACTTGTTCTTGAGCAAGTGGCTGTTGGGGTGGAGCGACTGGTGGTGCTGGTGCAACTCGTCCTGCGATCCCGACGTGTGGCCGCACTCCTCGCACACGTACAGCTTGTTGCGCCGCTCCTTGTAGGCGTAGGCCTGCGTGATGCTGTGGATTTTCTTCATGTGGGACTCGAGGGAGCAGCGCTGCGTGAAGGCCTTCTCGCACAGCGTGCACTTGTAGGGCCGCACTCCTGCGACAGGGGGGGGGAAGAGCGAGAGAGCGTCAAGGCGTTTTCCCGACGCGGGTTTATATGTAGCGCGCGCGTCGAAGCGTGGAAGTGTCGGCCTGTGACGCTACCCACCTGTGTGCGTGCGCACGTGCCGCTTGAGGTCAAACGTGTCATTGAAGCCCTTGCCGCAGAAGGTGCACGGGTGCCTCTTGGTCTCGTTGTGACACTTGACGTGTCGGTTTAACATCCGCTGGTGGTGGAAGGGCTTCTGGCAAATCTGCAAATCAGCATACAACCTTATTTGTTGCTTTCATTGAGCCAGAATTCTTGCTTTCATTATTGTTCAATGTGCTCTGTGTCGCTGCTTTGACACTAATTTGTATCAACTCTAAGAAAACCGGTGGTGTATTTTAAACAAACATAAGCTGAAGATTTTTACCAGTTATAATGTTCATCCATGTTATTAGAAACATGCCAAACAATATTTACAATTATTTATAATTTACGTAAACTGTAAGAACTTTACTTTGATGATTTATACTTAATTCAATAATTAATAAACAATTAGGCACCACATTTTTCGGCAAATCCTCTTCAGTTATTTACGTTAAACGATATTTACTGGTTACATCTTAACGTTCATATTTGCTACTTTCCCCACTGCTTTTAACCTTTACAAGAAAAAAAGTGCTGAGCTTTGGATAAATGTATACTTTCCATTTAAAATTCAAAAAGTCCTTTAGCAAAGACAACATACCTGGCACACAAATGTTCCTGTCGTGCCTGGTGCGGAACTCTGTCGTTGACCTGTTCTTGTAACCATGGGAGCCACGGCTTGGGGTTCCGGGGGAGACTTCGGTGCAGGCAGTGTTGGTGGGGTGGGTGGAGACAAGGGTGGTGGGGTGGCAACGGGCAGGAGGCAGAGCGAGGACGGAGGGGAGGGCAACTCGCCAGTGGTTACCTGCGGGTGGAAAACGCAAAAATGCAGACGATGTTTGTTTACCGTCCAACTGATTGCAGTAAAAGGGTCCCGATTTGGGCCCGACGAGCTCCACCTCGGCACTCCCATCTCAATCACTCACCTTGATTTTGGAGCGGAAGTACGTCGGGCTGCCCTGCGCTCTCTTCCGGACCTCAGACTTCTGCACTGCCACGGCGGCCGGGCTGGGCGCTCGGCCCAGCATGGTGCTGGACGGCAGCTCGGCGCACGTTTGAGTGTCACACTGAGAATGTTTGGTGAGGCAAAGTGGCGCCGGTTCAGCAAGGCTGGCTTCGGCTGCCGTCATCATGACGGATGGAGGGAAGATTGAGACTGGAAATGCAAAAAAAAAAGGAAAGGTTTTTTATTTTGGAAAGCTTGTTTTAGTCTCGACAAAACCCTGAGATGAAACTCATCCGAGAGCTCAGGGCCAGAGCTGTGAAGTCAAGTGATTTTACAGTGTTTGTTTCTTCTTTTTTTTGTGACAATTTTAAATTGGTCTGGTGAAGAAACAAAAAAAAAAGATGAGTGTTTTTTGTCTAAAGTTGTTAACATAGCAACAACAAAAACAGGCCGTGTACAGTCAATCATTAAATGATTTTAAATGGTTTCTACGAAAATGAAGACACATCAGACTGAGTTATTTAAATGAGTCGTAAAAATGACATCAACAATACACTTAGATGATGTGCAAACTGCAATTAAGGACCATATTTCCACTTCTGCGCACTGTATCTTGACCACAAAAGCACAGTCATCAAGCACCATGAATCCCGCCACAAGTCTGATAAAATAATAATTCATAAGAAACAAGAGGGCACATGTAGCTTATGAACTTTTAAAAACAGCTTCAGACAGGAACTGGCTTTCCACAGACAGGATAGGGTGAGTCGTGGAACCAGGCAAAGGCAGAGAGAGAACAACACGGACAGGTCCCATTACATTTCATAACCGCACCGCCACATATTTACACAATCTCTCAATTAGCAAACATGCAGGCCTACGTTTGTGTTTTTGCATGGGCGTGGGCGAGCACATCTTTGACCCATTGTTTTGAGCGTCTTATTTTTGCACGCACATGTTCTCTAATACACACCCTTACCTCGCACGCACACACACACACACACACACACACACACACACACACACACACACACACACACACACACACACACACACACACACACACACATCCATCCCTGCTGCAGAGGTGGATTGTTTGAGGAAGGCTCAGAGCCGGTGCTGCAAGCCCGTCTGGTCAGACGAGTCTAACCCCGTCCCTCTCTGTGTGTGTGTGTGTGTGTGTGTGTGTGTGTGTGTGTGTGTGTGTGTGTGTGTGTGCCTGCTCTGCTCTGTGACAATAAAACACCCTACGGAACCATTTGACTCTCCAATTCACAGGTGTGTTTGTTCTCAAGGAGAGGAAGGTGGGCCAGTGAAGACAGCGAATCAGTTGCCTCGGCAAAGCCTTGATCAGATAAAATACAAATGGAATGCAAATGAAGCCCGGCAGTGAGACAGCCCGATGAAAAAAGAGAGCGAGACCTGAGCTAACGGTGCGCTCACGTTCCTTTAAAAACTTTGAATTTGTTCATTCATCTTCCGTACCCATTTCTCCTGCAGTCGGGGATGCTGGGGTGTACAGCCTACTGCAGCCTATCCCAGCGCTCACAGGCCAAAGGCAGGGTTAGAAAAACCAACTGGGGTCACGTCCAAATCATTTTAGGTAACACAGATAAATGGGAGTGAGTGTTTCCTGAGTCATCCATCATTATCTTTTTTAATAACACGCACGCGCACACGCGCACACACACACACACACACACACACACACACACACACACACACACACACACACACACACACACACACACACACACACACACACACAAAGCTACTGCATGAAACAACATGCCAGTGTGCAGTTTTGCATAAAAGGTGCGACTGCTATCCTCTCACACAAACTTTTAGAACTTTCCGACGGGGACACTGCTGCCGCTGAAGGCAACTCAAGCATCGTCGGCATTATAGGCTTAATGATGATTCGTGGTTTCTGGGTCTTATGCAACTCAAAAACAATGCACTCTGTGACAATGCACTGTGATTCAAGGATGGAATTTTTTTTTTTTAAATCCCCATTTAAAAGACAGTGTATACAATACAGTATCATCTATGACAGGGGCCACCAAGCTTTTTGAACCTGAGAGCTACTTCATGGTTTCAAGTCATATGATGGGCAACCAGTTTGCGTCACCCTCCTGAGATAACAAACAATATTATTATTAAGGATACTGATCGATGTGAAGACACTGATCACGCTGCAGAGTTCTCAGTAAATATCAACAATGACTTGGCACGTTTGGATGAAAATGAATTTTAGACACAGCCTAACAAGTTGTGCTATTTTTCCAACAGGCCTGTGGGCTACTCATGTGGTCCTTGGGAGCTAGCTGGTGCCCACGGACACCACGTTGGTGACCCCTGATGCAGGGTTAAAAATAGATAGGAAAGATAGGAAATAGAAACCACACCCCTTAGAAAAGAAGGAAAAATCATCTAATCAGAAAATAAGTAGTGCATGTACACATTACCCATTCCATTTTATGTCAGCAGATTTGAGGACATCAGGCCTAAAATGGAAAGACAATAAAATGGCCTCTGGATATTGAACATGTCAACTAACAGGCATGTTGTTAAGAATGTGTTGCGCCTCCGTTCACCCCTGCTGGGCCTCAGGAGAGCTTGCAAATAATTATGATGCTACTCAGGAACAATAATAAAGATGCAAAAGAAATTTGCAGCATTCAAAAAACAACCAGCTAAAAATATCGTGACCTCCGGACAGAAAAAAAAAAAAAAAAACATCTTCCGCATCTGGCGCCCTTTCATTATCATTCTTCAACTATTTGCAACTCCAAACCTATAGTCAGGAGCCTTTAACAGGAGGAACACAGCGGCTAAGACAGATGAGTTCGACAGAACTTTTGGAGGTTGGCTGTGGTTGTATGTATGGTTGTGTAAATGCTCTCTTGATGATAATACAGTGGACTTTATTGGTTGCTCCTATTTAAATGTTTCTTAATTACTCCTGCCAGCTGATAGTTTCTGTGGTGACGGCCGCTGGCAGGACATTTAATCTCATCTGGTATTGTTTGCTCGCCCCTCCTTTCCCCTCATCACTGAATGAAATGGGAGGGGGCAGGGGGGTGCTCGGGTAAATCTGTGTATGGCCCCAAACCACAAGCACACAAAGACAAACTGATGTGTTTTTGCTCTCAATTCTATAAACTACTTTTCTTTTTTCTTTTTCCTGTCCATTCTGCGTCATCTCAGCTTTGATAGAGTCAACAGTGGGCTGATTACTTTCTAAAACACACTGGGTGTTAGGCCGTGTGCATGTTTGCCAAAGGCGTGCTGCCTGCAGCAGTAGGCCGTCTGCAGGGTCCGTTACATTTCCTCCCGTCCAATAAACATTAACCTCGCAGCAGGGCTGACCAACTCCATTCATAGTGAAGACAAGACGAGCAACCTTCCCACCCGACTGTTTTGTCATTTTGTTTTGATCACTGTTCAAAATAGACATGACAGGCTCGTTGTATTGCCCATTGTTTGGTCTTTTACACTCATATTGACAGTTTTAATATTTGCCAAAGTTAATGAGTGACATCAATACTCTTGTTGTTGACCATTTGCTGTGGATTAAAATTTGCTCTTAATTTTTCCTCATAAACTCAACATAAATGTACATTACCAGTCAAAAGTTTGGACACACCCGTTTCTTCTTTATCTTTACTACTTTCTGCACTGTAGATAGACACCGAAGGCATCAAATATATGACCAAGATATGCGGTTTAATGTGACTAAAGAAAAAATGTTAAATACTTCAATATATGATGTTATTTGTTTTTTATTGGAAGGGTGGCTATTCTAGATAATATAAAATATAAAATTTGTTTGAGTTATTTCACACTTTTTTTGTTTATTACATATTCCACATGTGTTCAGTCATAGTTTTAGATAGATAGAACTTTATTGTCTGTTTTCAGTTAAAAAAAAAAAACAACAGAAATTTGTCTTCGACACAGCTTAAAAAGAAAGCCACTCAAGCACATTCACACAGATAAAAATAATAAAGAGTGGTTGATTGATGCCTTGAGTGACAATCTACGATGTAAATAGTCATGAAAACGAAAGAAAAACCATTACATCAGAAGCATGTGTCCAAACTTCTGACTGGTAGTGTAAATATATAAATGTTTTTTTTTTCCTTTGAACAACTTAAAATCATGAGTAACGAATCAAAAACCAACAGACTACCAACATTCATTTCTAGAGGCTTCTTCTTCCAAATCATCCATTTCTTCTTCTTACTTGTCACAACTGTTTGATTGTCATTGAAGATCATGGCAGAGCACATCTTATTTTCCACGTTAAGATGTACCTGATCCCTGACAAGACGCCTGGCGTGATGACTAACACTTGTCGCTTGTTGTGTCTCTCTGGTGGCAGGACGACGGACAAACGAGATAAAATTAACAGAGGCCGCTTGACTGACGGTTCGCACCAAACAGGCCCAGGCACATGTTTGTGGATTAGAGACTTGACGCGCGCGCGGGGGGGTGCACGCACGCACGCACGCACATAAACACGCAGGTATGAAAATTACCTCTAGAACCAGGCAAGTTGCTTTTATTGGGCGCCAGTTGTCATGTGTTTCGACAGCTTGGGTGTGTGCTCGCTTGCGGGGAGAGCGCGTGAATGCGGGGGAGAGCGCGTGAATGCGTGGTCCTGTCACACAAAAACACACGTCGGGCAGGTACGGCAAGTAACGGCGCATACCTGAAACTTCAGCAGAGACCGTTGCTGGGTTTGGTTAGGCGTGTTGTGCGTAATTGCGCACCATTAATATTTCCATGGTGAACTCAGCCACCTCTCCAGAGATAAAACGGTTGTTTTTTGATTTTTTTTTTTTTTTTTTTTTTTTTTTTTTCTTCCCACGACTGATTCTTGCTCTTGGTGTTGCACAACGTCGGACACCTTCATTGCAGGGCTGCATTCTAACGTTAGCAACAAACTGGTGGATGTGTTCCGAGCTTTCCTGTGCGTAAACACGTCACGCGGGCGCGCCACCTCATCAACTGATACTAGCGCTATTATGATCATCAAACGCGCTTGACTGTTTGGGGTTTCGGCCTGAATGAAAATTAGCGGTTCGTCAGTTCGTCCGTTTCAAGCGCCACAGAGGGATGTAACAAGTCAATGATTAAAAGTTAACGGTAATGAGACCGGCGGTGGAGGGTGAGGCAGTGGTGGGGGATGGGGGCGACAGTGGAGACAGAGGTTTAGGGTGTAGTCCGTTACTTGTTATCTGATACCGACGGGGTCTCACAATAAAAAAACTCAGCCGATGGCAACAATGGGGATTGTTCCCGAGAGGAACACTTGCTGGGGGGGTGAGACTGTCAACGCCATATATATCTTAAACGTTTACTTTACGTTTTTTTTTTTTTTTAAATACAAATAATGATAAATAATATATTTTTTTAAAAGCTTACTATTCGCCACAATTTGAGGACGCCTTTAAACTGATTCTCACTTCAAAGTGCAATTGCTTTAAAGTGAATGATAAGAGAAGGAAGGAGGCGCGACTCCGACTCGGGTCGAAGGTCGAAGGTGTTGAGAAAAGCAACGGCCCACTATGATATACAGGCCAAGAGTGAGTCCGTGTGGCAGCGGTGCGTGGCTAACGTAGCAACTTTAGCCTTAAACGGGTATTGAATTAAATGCGGAAGAGGGGGACAAGGGATAGAAACAACAACAACAACAACAACAACAACAAAGTTGTTGTACACCCAGAAGTCGTACACCTCGCCCGGAAGCCTGCTGCGGCTTCCCGTTATTCAGGGGCCCCGGACTCACAGTTACAATCAGCGCGCGCGCGCGCGCGCGCACACACACACACACACACACACACACACACACACACACACACACACACACACCGCTAAAAACCCACCCATTCGCAAAATTGCGCCTCAGTGTGCGCACAGAAATTGAGCAGCACTTCACACACACACACACACACACACACACACACACACACACACACACACACAGCTCCACCACTCCAACATGGCTCATCACGGCAGCAGTGGACTCACCTGGGATGTAGACGTCCCCCCTCTCATGGTCGGGGAGTTCACTCCAGTTCCGCTTCCCTGGCGAGACGTTCGCCTTCTTCACGAGAAAGGCCCTCGGCATGCTCGTCAATGATCACCCCGGCCCGGGGAGCTTTGTCGAGGGGACGGCGGTGAGTTGAGCGAGGGAGAAAATAGACACACTTGCGCCGATCTCCAAAGTTGGTGGAGAAACAAACGGGAAAAAGTCCGAGCCGCTCCTTCCTCCTCCTCCTCCTCCTCGGCACCTTCCTTCCTTTATTCCTTCGCCTCTCGTCGATCCGTTCGCCGCCGTTATCTCCCCTCTCGTTCCGCTGTCTGTCAGCCAGGTGTTCTTGCGCTGCTCCGGTGAAACGGTGGTAGGGAAAAGGCGTCTCGCGGGGAGTGGTGGAAACAGGTGAGTCCGCTCAGGTGTGTAGCCCGGACAGGTAAAGTCGAATAATCACCTCCAGCGATGTGATATAACGGGAGGGTGAGCGAGTGAGTGAGTGAGTAGGCTGGCCAACAGGAGGAGGAGGAGGAGGAGGAGGGAGGGGGGCACGATTGTGTCCCGCTCTGTCTCTCTCACACACACACACACACACACACTCGAGTCGACGGAGGTGGGTCATAGCAGCAGCACAGGTACTCATTTGAAAAAGCAGGAAACAGGCGCCAGCGCGCATGCGCCTCAGAAATAACGGTGACTGGGGGGAGAAGAGGGGGGGAGCCCGCGCGGGTGAGGCCTCCTGTACCTGCAGAACCGGTTTACTCTCCACCTTTCCAACGCTATGCCTCGCCGTTCCATTCCGCTGCGAGGTGTGGGCGAGCCGTTGAATGGCGTCCAGGGAGGTGCGAGGATCAGGAAGCACGGCGGTGTTTCGGCGACAGTTATACAACCCCAAACGACCCGAACAGCGCCAACGTAACGGTCAACTTTAGATGGAAGAACATGATTTGGAAGGAAACAAATAAACTCCTGAGAACTGTGTGCCAACTAAAGTTATCTGAGGGTTTTCAGGATTCACCTGTGCTGGAAAAAGAAAAAGAAAAAAGAAAATCCTTCAATTAATTAGATTAAGATTCACTTTAATAGTCACTTAGATGCACTATTTAGGTCCATACATCAAATACAATATATATATATATAAAATTGTAAATACATGATAAAAAAAAAAAAAACTTACATGAGACCTAAAAGACGCTTAAGACAATAATATAAAATGATTGTATTTCACTCAGATGAAATTGGTTTTCTCTTCATTACCATACAAAGGTAAGGGCTCAGTGTTTGAGGGCCCTGATAGGTGCCACTCTGCATCAATGTGGTGGGATTCGTACATCACTGATGCATCAGTTATAGTGTTTTACTTCTCGGATAACTTCCTAACTGTCTGCTTAAATTAGAATGTTAAATTTTCTCTCATGTGATTCCAACACTAGAGGAAAACTGGCTTTTTCTCACCACATCTCAGTGTTACACTAATCTATCGATAGTGTTTCTTATATCCATTCATACAGTTTTTTTGTCTTTGCTTTTTTTGGAACTCATACTCTTTATCAATATTTGCAATGAAGCTTGTCCACAGAGAGCATGTTACCCCACCATCCCCCAACGGAGGGGTTTCTGTGCAAGTGTTTTGCATGGGATGGGTATAATTTGCATGACATTGTGGGCCAAAATAACCAAATAGCCTTTGGTTATTTTGGTGAAAAAACAGAAACCTGTTGGGAGTATTCACATTTGTTCTTTATCCCAAAAGCTCTTCTTTGTAGTTTCTGTTTGACTTCTAATCTGAAATACTTAAAATGAAACATTACATTTCTTACTGCCGCTATTCAATCCTGCAGAAAACACATTTGCCAAAGTCTTCCAGTTCTTCCAGACGTCCTGCTTTCCCACGGAGGAAGTTGCCATCTCAATTTGGGTGTGTGAAAATCTTTTCCTGGATTTCTTATATTGACGGATTATTGGTGATCCTAATGCAATGAGTAAAGTGAAAATGTGAAATATTCAATGTCAGGTTTCAAGGAATTAAGAAAAATAGAATATGTCAAAGTATAGACAATTTTAGAAATATTTATGGATGAGAAAAAAAGTTAACATAGCTTTATAATCTGCTACTTTTTCTTCCAGCATACCAGTTTAGCCTTTGTTTAAAGTATATACCAATTAGTTTGAATGTTTGATTGGATTTTGTCCTGCAGTGACTTTTCTGTTTAACATCCGTATAGTGGATCATTCACAGATGCGGGACTAACAAGTCCTTCAGGGATAATCATGGACCCCACCTTATCTGTCCTGCTGTGTGTTTACAATTCCCTCCTGCTTCTCCTCTCTTCAATTGTCTTTATAATGACCTCACCCACCGAAAGAGACACACACCCACACTCCTCCTCGGTGTCCTTAAACACACCCAACCTGAAACTAACAGTGACATCAATTTTACTGAGATACATGTAGATACATAAACATGTCTCTGCAATCGATGCATTAAAAACAGTTTAACCCCATAGAGGACTTTGCTTGCCGCTATATTTGCTTGTAAAATACAGGGTTGCTCATCAGAAAAACAGCAAGAAGACATTTTCAGTCATCGTATTGATTTGTTGATTTTTGGGACGTGCGTGTTTTTTAACTTGATGCATGCGGCGAGTTGGAACAGCTTTGGAAGGAGAAGAGAGAGTGTATTAAAATAAGTTCAATGCTGAGAAACATGTGGGTGAAAACAGGGAATAATAATAACAGGTGATCTGCCATGAAAAACAACATCTCAATTTCTTTCAAGTATTCATTCTTATTTTCATCTTTGAATGTTGAGAGAAGGGTCTGGGCACCAGGTAAGAAATGACAAGCGCTGCTCTCAAAGCTGGTTTGGCCACTGTAAACTTTAAAATAGTTTTATTATCTCTCTTAAACCAGTTGTGCTTTACCTGATTTACAGTTTCCTAAAATGTTGAGATGTGTAACATACGGGAGAGACCTTTTTAATGACAGAATATAAACTGCAGCTCCAAGGATGCAAATGTATCCATATATTAGCATTGGAACCTTATCGGTGGCTCAAACGTATTTGGCTGTAAACGTCTCAGGCTATAAAGAGAAAGATGATTCAGGGCAGGTGTCTGATGATGAGGGTGCTGCATGGAATGAATGAATGGTATGCCGCCTGGGCTGTTGAGGTGGTTTGAGGCAGGCCGGGGAACTCCTTCTACCGCTCCACTGTATGTTACAGTCCCTTCCCGACTCACGCTGTTTTTCTTCTCACGTGTCTCTCAAGCCTTTGAATGTGATGTTGAAAGTAACAGCATCTTCAGACAATGATCACAAGATTCGAACATACATGTCTCAATGTAACCATTCAGATTTTCTGGGTTCCTACATCAATTCAGAAATACTGGACTTGAAGTTGAAAGTAAAGAGATTTGTTGACATTCAACCAACAGCGTCGTCTGCACTAATTAATATATTAGGAGAGGATTAGGATATTTACGGACATTGTTAGTTTAATTATAGTAGTGTGAGCTGTGTAGGCCTCGGATGCGCAGTAAGATTTAGTATCTAATTGGAAGAAAGCAGAGGGCAAACTGTGTAAAGCTGATGTTACACTTGACCCATTTTCTTGTTCAAATCTCACATCTTTCTACAGCAGCAGTGATGTCAGGAATAAAATGACCTGAGCAGATCCATGTCTGAACTACAGTAGTTGTTTGGCGCCAACAACTGAATTTTGCATTTATGTACATATACACGTACAATATATTTTTTCTAATCCTATTTAATTCCAATAGATCTCCTTGAAATGTTTTCTTTTAAACATGTGTAGATTAATTTTGATCTACACTTGCATATCAATCCCTGAAATTGGTGATCATTAAATTGCTATTTTTACTTTACTTTTTTTTGAGCATCTGCAAACTGACTTGTACAGCACTGACCTGAGTAGTCAAGCCATTCCTTTGATAAATAGGTAGAGTAAAAAAAAGCCCAATGAGTAACTAAATGCTTTATAAGTGTTGCGTTTTACATTTGTCTCTCACCTGATTGGCTTGAGTTGTTTCAGAGCAGAACAGAGAGACAACAGAATGAAGGAGAACAAAGTGTATGTGAACACCAGCTGAACTGGATGGACTGCCTTATCTGCTCTCCTGTCCGTCACTGTTGTGTTGTTTCTAGTTCTCTGAGTGTTTTCCAGATTTAGGGGGCATATTTGATTGTTTGTAAAGTTGAACAAGTATGAAAAAATGAAAAAAAGATAAAACAGTCATTGGGGGGAAAAAACACTCAAGGTGGACTGACGTCATCATAGATTTCAATGAGTTTAGCTCAATGGTCCCGGGACCCAAACGATCCATGTGTTACATTTCTTGTCATTCATAATGATGGGTTTCATGAGACGGTGTTGCATAAATATGTGGTCAGTTACATATTGCGTTTGGGGTTCTTGGGTTTAAAGTCTTAAATACACTGAAAGATTTAGCTGAAGTGTATCAGTAATCATGTATCATGACACATGCTTGTGCCAATGGTGTCTTACTTGCATGCAAACATCAGCAATGAAACAGATGTTGCTGAAAATTGGAAAATAGGCCCAACATTAGGCTCATCTTGCTAAAAAAAAAAAGTTTAAAAAAAGTGCTAATTCGCACTTAACACGATGTACAGCTGAGGTTCACCTGCTCAAAACGAACGTGATGTGTGCATTTTGCACTTAAGTCTCTCAGCTTGGTAATAAATCAAATCTGGTTGTGTTAAGTTTTTTTTTTTTTTTTAAACAAAGGCGATTATTTTTCCAACTAAAATATTTTTGCGTAGAGCATGACAGATTTTCCATTTTCAGATCAGTATAAAAGTAAACTAAATAAAGTTGTAGACTGTTCCAGAACAGCTTTGGCCTTAATCTGTTTTATGAAATTTTGTTTAACTCTACCTTCTTCTCAGAGTTAATGCTAATAAGCTTGCTTTTATCATTGATTTTTAGCACAAGATAAAACTACTGCTGAGGCCGCATTTCTCACATGTTTCCTTTAAGTCTTAATAACCCATCCAAATATCAGAAGCCGTATGATAATTAGTGCTCTTTTAGAAGCTAGTGCGATCATAAACTGGAGCTCAGGGATGTTGTGTGTTTAACCAGAAAGTTTAAATTGATTTTGATTGAGAAAATAACTGAATGATTGAAGGACAAAGGACAGATTAAACTAAATAGGAGAGCACAGTTGAGACAAATAGGTACTGTAAGAAATTACAAGAGTTTAATTTGTGCCTAAAGGTGCGTAGGTAAAAAATTAAACATGTTGACAGACAGCTGTGAGGGAGAGCATGTCTGTCAGGATAGTTGGGTGGTTGACACCCTCGTGACACAATTACAGGCGTGTCATTTAAAAGTAGTGGTATTTTTGCTTTGGGGCAAATGAAGGACAGCAAAAACAAGCTGCAAATGGCCATTTCTGTTGTTATAGCACAAAGTTGTCCTTTTACAAATTGTATGCATATACATTATCGTAACAAGGAGATGATTCTTTCAAAACTGAAAGACAGAGTTGTGTTTTCTAAAAAGTGATACAAACCTTTGATTTCAAATGCTGAGCAGGATGAGGGTATTTCTGTCAACACCGCCCTCTGCTGGGCTAAAACAGTATTGTTATTAACTTTTTATTGATTTATTCTTCATGCACTTCCTGCATAATTGACACTCTTTGCATATAAAAGGCTGTGAGTATGACTTAGTTTGAGGGACACATTGTCACTTAATCATTAACCATGACAACAATATGACTGTCTGTTGCATTAATCGGTTCTTTTTTTATTTCACTCTTTTGCAGATTGAATGTGTCTAAGTGGGAAAGACGGACTGTTTTGGCAGACTTTCAAAAATAGTCCTATAATTAACTGCGATACACGTACAGTGTATTTACTATATTACAGTATATTACAGTATATTGTTGCTTATCTGCATATCAAGTCACGTGCTGTCTTTGAAACTTGGGTTTCAAGACAGCACGTGACTTTGAAACTTGGGTTTCAAAGACATCTCAAGTGTTGCCATAGTAACGTAGACGAGTGACAGACATTGCTTTAAAGTTCTCATTACATTCACCCTGAGAGTGACTTTTTGTCACTTTTATATCTGTTTGTACAACATCCCTGTCAGAGTTGGAGAGTTTGGTGCAATCCCCTCTTGTGCATGCTTTAAATGAAATGAACGAACGCTTAATACAAAGCAAAGAATGTGACTGTGCAACTCTATGCTCCAGAGGTTGCTGGAGAAACATATTTCGGGCAGGGCTGTGCCGTGTAGAGTCAGTCTCAATCGCCATTCCAAAACGATTGAGCATAAGCTGCTGATACCAGTGCGAAATAGTACTTATCTAATGTTAACATTAACAACTTAAAGGTAAACATAAGTTTACCATCTGGAGAGTGGTGGAGAAAATAGCACAGAGCCAGTATGGATGGGAAAAAGTCGTTGTTGGTCTTATTCTCCACTGTGAGTTAAGGGGTCTGATGCTTCTAAAATATAGCCTAGCCTAGCCTGCTTTGTCATTGTCATCGGGTTGAGTTCTGACTTCCTGTTGCCACCAGTAAATCTCTTGTTTAGAGTTAGCTTACTGCTGCACTGCTGATGTTTTTTTTTGTGTGGTGCCCCCCAATAAAAATAAAATAAAATAATATATATTTATTTTGAGTGTGTGGTATGTTTTTTCAACTTTACAAACACACTGTACGTAAATTTTATTTTTATTTTTTTAATTAAAACTAATAACAAGTGAGGCAGTGCGCTATCGCCCTCTATTGGCCCGCTGCCAATATAGACGGTGTGATTCCATATTGGGAAAGGTCTGTGGATGATTTATAATGGAAAAATGTCTGGCGCAGATATTTGATTTCAAATAAAGTCAAATAAATTTAATTGAGGTTTGTTGCACAAGTAATGAGCAAACGCATATCAAACTGGATTTGAAGTAGCCAATCAGAACACAGTTTAGCATGTGCAATACTTTGCAACACCATCCCACCAACCTTCAACTCTTTTGTGTCATTTTATTGAATGTCAGCGCTTGTCATTTACAGAAATCATTGTTTTACATCATGATGTGGCCCCATTTCAAACAAAATATATTGCTGGGCAGCTATTTAGTTCATACATATAGGTTTGTTTGAGATGATGGTGGATCATGTCCCCTAAAATACATAATCATATATATATATATATATATATATATATATATATATATATATATATATATATGTACATATGAATGAAAGAAAAAAAATGCTTTGAATTTTAGCAGTTAATGATTTGTTGAACAGTAACCTGTGTAAGAACTGTATTTATTTCTTTATTTCTTTATTATTCATTTATTTATTAACCTAAACAGAATGCCACAGGATATTCCTCCTTCCCGTGGACATCGTCATCTAAAACTAATGACTTTAATCAGCACTGACTTTTTCCACACACACACACACACACACACACACACACACACACACACACACACACACACACACACCACAATCATCTTGCACACTTCATCACCTTGATTGTCTCCGCACTGCTATTTCCCCACCAGTTTCCACGAGTTGTCTCTTTTCCTCTTTGCTTTCTGCCTTGAAAGGAGTGCTATAAAGTTAAATGGTTTTGTTTCACAACACGGTGGTGCAGTGGTTTGCACTGTCACCACACAAGCAAGAAAGTCGCGGGTTCAATTCCCAGCTTGGGGCCTTTCTGTGTGGAGTTTGCATGTTCTCCCCGTGTCTGCGTGGGTTCTCTCTCTGGCTTCTCCGGCTTTCTCACATGTGAGGTGTATTGCAATGTCTAAATTGACTGAAAGTGTGTGTGTGTGTGTGTGCGTGTGTGTACAGAGAGAGAGAGAGAGAGAGAGAGAGAGAGAATGATTGGACGTCTTTCGATGAGGCCCTGCAATGAACTTGTCACCGTGCCTTCTTCACCCTATGACAGCTGATAGGTCCTCGTTCAGTTCAGTTCAGGGTCCAGATGATGGCGGTAGTGAGCTCTGTCCTCGCCATATCATCCAACAGTTGAAGGAAGGAGGAAGATGAAATGAAGTCAAGCGTCCGCTACCGCTTGATTTGCTATTGACCGAGCTCCTCCATGCCAACTTCTGCATCAACGGTGGTATTAAAAACGACGCCGGCCGAACAACGTCCCGAACATCTGGAATCGCCATGGCTGCCTGCGAAAAATGCCTCCCGGGGGATAAAGGACAGCTGGACGGAGCGCCGCCCGCTACCAACACGGCCAGGGCCGAGGGTCCGAGACACGTAGCAGCTTTGATTCTGGCGAGAGGAGGAAGCAAAGGGATTCCCTTGAAAAACATCAAAATGTTGGCCGGGGTCCCTCTCATTGGATGGGTGCTGAGAGCCGCTGTGGACTCCAACATGTTCGACAGGTACCGTTGGACGGATAGCCTCGGGCGATAAGATATGCGGATGAGGATAAGCACGTTTCCTGAAATCTGTAGCGTCCGCGTTGTTTTCTGTGGTATTTCAACTACTGGAGGGTAGATGTATTTGCACGCTGCAGTTGTGGTGTTTCTTCTGGGTCAGAGCGTCACGTCACACGCCCCCATCTCTCTGTTTATATCGAGCCTGTATATATATATGTATATATATATATATATATATATATATATATATATATATATATATATATATATATATATATATATATATATATATATATATATATATATATATGTTTTAAATAAACAGTTATATATATGTTTAACATGCATGCATGCGTAACGAACGCATGCGTGTGAAGATCTGCCTCCTCCTGCTGCTCGTATGGACTGTTGTTCTAACCACTGTCCAGGTTGTAGTCCTATTTCCACCCGCGACCCTGAGTGCAGAACAAGCGGTATAGAAAAATGATAATTAAACGAATAGCCCTAAATCTGGAGAGTCGCCAGCACTGTTAAAATGTTGTGTTTCTGAGGGGACAACAATCAGTGACGGAACTGCATTGAACGACGCACTCTGCTAAAAATAAATAAATAAATAAATTAATTAATTAAAAAAAAATACGCAAGTGGTCTAGTTTTAGTTATTTATTTTTGAACTAGCTTTGAGCGTATAATATGAAACAAAAAGTCTTATATGTCGGACGCAGATCCATAACTGATAGTCAATCGTTCTCTTGGAAACACGGAACTGTAATGGGAGTTCCGGTGACAACAGAATTTTCCTGCTCGTGTTAGCTAACGTTAGAATGTAGTTTTTCACTTATTTTATTTCTTAATGTACTTCAGTTATGATTTTTCCAATAAAATAAATAAAAAATAAATAACGCCAGAAAACCGTTTAAAATCACTGGCTGAAATTGTAGTAGGTGACATGGTTCCCTCTTTTACTTCTTGTCTTGTGCGCTTTAAAAGAAAACACTTTAATGCATGAAAGAAGCTGATGACAAGTAATACATTAACACATCTTCAATTCCTTTAGTGTGTGGGTGTCAACAGACCACAATGACATTGAGGAGGTGGCAAAAGCCTGGGGTGCTAGGGTCCATCGTAGGAGTCCAGATGTGTCCAAAGACTCCTCTACATCACTGGAAACCATCAAGGAGTTTGTCAAGGACAACAAAGGTATGCAAATTACAGTGGACTATCCACTTGGCCTCGGCTCACCATCCATTTTTAATAACAACAGACAACTCCTGAAGCAGCACAGGTCGATACCCCCAGGGGCCGAGTGAAAGGCACTGATTTTACAGCTCAAACATCACTCCTAGTGGAGAATATTGCAGTTGCATCATGAGTGTTGTTAGAATGAGTGATTCAAATAGACCTGTTCACACTGCCACATGCGGAAACTGTTGTTTAAAGCATCAGATCTGCTTTTGAGCTGCTTTTTTTTACCTTCTTTTTTTTAGACCAATGTTGAGATAACAGCTGTTTGATCTTTTGTGCTTTGTTTCCGCAGAGGTCACTGTGGTCTGTAACATCCAGGCTACTGCCCCGTGTCTCCATCCATTCCATTTAAAGGAGGCCCTGGAGTTGATCACCAATCATGGCTTTGATTCGGTCTTCTCAGTAGTCAGGAGACACCAGTTCAGATGGCAGGAAGTCAAGAAAGAATGTAAGTCTACCTCTGCTGGGCCATTGTTCGTATTTTCATATTGGCTTATTAAATAAATAAATAAATAAATAAATAAATAAATGTTCCTTATTGTCAGTGCAACAAGCGGCTACAGTGAAATTTGTTTTGGCTTCCCTCCCGTAGTGCAATAAGTTAAAAGACAGTCAGATACACAGTTAAAAACCTTTTGACACACACATTCACCCCCCCTCCCTCCCAAAAAAATAACATAGAATAAATAAATAAATAAATAAATAAAAACATTTAAAAAGGTAAATGAAATTCATCACAGAGTTAATTGTACAAATTCTGTTAAACTTTGTGACTTTAAAAGCTGTCGAGTTCCATGATGTAGTTTACCTGAATGTGCCATTAATCCCCCTTTGATGTCATCAGTGGCATTTATTCACCTACATTTGGCATATATGCATTTTAGTCTTGTCTTTGACCTGGACAAAACTAAAATCGCATGTGTAGAAAGGAGAATGTGGGTTGAGGGTGACTGCACTAAAAGAAATCATTCGCACTTGGCGAAGACTTAAGAGTATATATTATATTAAATGTACACCACTTTTCATGTGCTGGAATGTTGTTGTCAGTAGGAGCAAAATTGGTCAGTCATGTAAACAGACATAACATTCATTCTTGTCCTGCCTCCTTCAGCTGGTGAGTTAACCACAGCACTAAACCTAGTCCCAGCTAATCGCCCGCGGCGCCAGGACTGGGATGGGGAATTGTGTGAAAACGGCTCTTTTTACTTCACCACCAAAGAGCTGATAGTCGAGCAGGGCCTTCTTCAGGTAATTGGGAGAGGAAATACAAAAAGCTTGTATAAAGTTGGGCCACCGGTCCCGGTCTCATGTTCCCCCTTGGCTATTTAGTGTGCCGTGTGGTACGATACACTATTGGCACGTTTCCTCCGAGTAGTAACAGGTTGGTTGGGTACGGCTCTAAGTTTCTATTGTGATTTGTATTTTCCATACTTTAAACAACAATGCATTCACAAGAAATTTAAGCAAATAAACTGGAGAAAGCAATACTTTACAACCGCTACCAATCGGTCTGTCACATGTTATTAAAAAATGTTTCATTTGGTAAATGGCGGGTGTAGGCCTACCAATTCCAGTATAATACTTTTTTTTATTTTAATTCTTAATTACTGTGTTATTGACAGATACAAAACTCTGTGCTCATATCTTTCAGATCTATTTGTTCGAGGGCCCAATTGATTTTTTTTATTCAAATAAACCATTTGGACTTTGAAAGGTTATGTTTGCTGGATTTCACAATGGCTCAAACTTTAATGCTTCCGCTGTAATTCATAAGAAGAGCCTGACATGGAAATCTGATGCGTCTTCAACAGCTTGTTTTAAAGTTGTCCGTCTTCCCTGTTGCCGTGTTTCCTCTGTACAAATTAACTAATCAAGAATACATTCATGAACTGAAATGGCTATGTTTCAGTTGAGAAATATGTCAAATATTCTCATTTGAAACATTCATCTGATTTTTGACTACTGCTACTTGTGCTACTATGTGATAGAAGGTGATCAGTTTTCTAGTTGAATATAATTAAACCATCCATGTTTGATATTATTTACCAGTGAAATATTGCCAGGTGCTCCAGAGACATTTTCAACTCACTACTTTCCAGTAAAAAAGTGACTGAAGAATCAACTGAAGGGCTTTAAATCAACATGTCTTGCTTTTTATGTTCATCTCATCTGGTATCTGCTAAGTTTCTGCTGTCACCTGACAGTCTGCTCTTGCCATGAATTCAGGCCTGTGTTGTTGTGCTAGGGTTGTTTGGACAATATTAGATGTGTGTTTAGCAGTACAGGACGTAGGTCTCTGCCTGGGCTGTGGTTTGAAGTCACCGCTACACTGCTGCGCTGTTGCAGGCCCGCAGCTCGCCGCCGCTCTTGTCTCCGTGTGTCTGCGTGTGCATGCTCTGCTCTCAGACTTTCCCCTGGCGCTCATTGAACACAATCGCCTTCGCTCGGGTGGGGGGTGGGGAGGGGGGTTCATAGTATTCGCATGCACGCTTTATAAAAATTTGTCCCTACAAATATTGACAGGGACATGCAAACTTATGCCCTGGCCTGATACACAGGACGTGATCAGTCTCAAGTCTCGCCGTATCGATCACTCAATCAATGCTGGCATTTTCCTCTCTCTCTTTGCACACTTTGTCGAAACTCTGCCATTCCTGCTTGTGTGCATCACAGTTTCAAAGTTGTGTTTCCCCTCTGCGCAGGGCGGCAAAGTAACTTACTACGAGATGTTGCCAGAGTACAGTGTGGATATCGATGTGGACATTGACTGGCCTGTGGCAGAGCAGAGGGTTCTCAGGTAACATACAGGAAATCGTTTTAGTTGTAATGGCACCCTGCTTACCAATATGGTAAAAATAATAAATAGGAAAATGGACAAAAATGGGGGGAAAAAAAGATTTTCTTGATTGTATTTGCCAAAAGAGCAACTATCTGACTGTCTCACTTCATATTTTCACTGTCGATCTTTTACCATTTTGCTCAAAAAATGTTGCTTCTCTTTTATGCATAATAATAATTGAAAGCTGAGGCAAGCACGCTGAACGATGAGTTAATTGTCAGCTTGTACAGGTAGAGTTGGCAAAAATGTTCCTGTTTCACACTGCGACTTGTGCCCAGTGTGACATCCTGGCTCAGAGACCACACATGACTGTAATCTAGCATCTTGTACAAACTCAGGTGTTGACCGTCTCTCCTGATGAGCCACTTCCTCAGATCCCAACTAGCAACCAACTAGAAAGTAGGTCAGACGCCATGAGGCCATCAGGCCAGCCTCTAGCCTCTAATTTAAAACCCTGGAAGGGAAAAAAGTCACATTTTTTGGCTTTTTAGAGAGAAGGAAGACATCTGTTGATGACTGACCTCACGTTAAGCTGTCCGTGGTACAGGTGGGATTCCACAAGCTTAGCCCCCATGACCTTCAGTGCACAAGATAGAAAGTAGATGGATGGCTGAATCCCCCCGCACGTTTCTGTCGCCTTTTCTTTCCTTATCAAGTCCCTGCTTCTCTCCAGGTACGGCTACTTTGGCCGCGAAACGCCAGAGGTGGTTCACCTGATGTTGTGCAGGGTGTCGGGGTGTCTGACAGAAGGACGGATCTTTCTCTCTGCGTCCGGAGAGGAGATGGTGTCCATCAACTCCAGAGACACCATGGGCATCAGAATGCTGCAGAGGGAGGACGTGGAGGTTAGAGCAGTGACAAAACAGATGTTGCTACGAGATTGACTGTGGGTCGCCGTAGCCCCATCCCTCGCTTTTTGTTTTTGTTTTTTCTCCACCAGGTGGTGCTGTTGACCTCTAGCGAGGACCCAGTAACCCAGTCGTTGGCTGACAAACTTGCTCAGCGGACAAACTGCCTCGTCGTTCAGGTGGGGAAAGAGCCGCTGGAAGACCTGTCGCCAGTGGTGGAGCAGAGGAAGCTGCAGTGGAACTACGTGGCGTACATGGGTAATATGCATGTAATAACGCAGTTGTCCTCTGGTCCAGAATACACGATGGATAGTGGGTGATGCTTTCAGTTCAGTTTCAGGACACATTTTGTGTGTATAAATGCTGTTTATTCTTGTGTATTATGACATAAAATAAATAAATGCACGGAAAAAAAGGAGCTCTTTAGTAAGTAAATGTACTAAAGAACGGAAGAAAGTGTTCTGATCGATCCTAAATTCTGCCTTTTCTTTTTTTTCTCCTTGAAGGTGCTGATGAACCCGATGTCAGAGTCCTGAACCTGGCCGGCCTGAGCGCAGTGCCCGGAGACGCCCCCACGGTGGCCATCAACGCTGCCAAATACACCTGCCACAGCGTCGGGGGGAAGGGAGCCATGAGAGAGTTTGCTGAACACATTCTCCTGCAGAAAAAAAAGGCAAAGTCACAAATGGAACAGGATCGCATTGACAGAAGCAGCTTTTAGTTGCCGCTTGGTTTGATTCTATGGAAACATTTTTATCAACATATAAGAATAAGAATCATTGCAAATATAGGAACAAACAATGCACCTGTGCTTGAACAGTGTGAGATGTATATCCAATTTTAGGCTTTAAATGATTCAGTGTTTACAATCGAATATGGGAAAAAAAACACTTGGGGTACCTACTTGGGGTAACTTTTTATTGTTTAATTTATTTTTAATAGGTCAAGTGAGTGTGAATATGGCATCTTAAAAAAAAGTGATCTTGATACAGACTCCATGGGGGAGAATGAAAATGCTCACAGCAAGGGGAAGCAAACGTGCAGTGATGAATCTTAAAATGTAGAAAATGTCTGTTAATGGTTCAGCTCAAGCTTAAATTCTAAGCCCAGCTTGAACCTTAAGTTTAAGATGGAAATGGTCAAAGACAGTGCTAAATATTGCCTGCAACCACCAAACAAAGTAGGAGTTATTGTTACCCATGCTGTTGGAGAGCTATGTATGTAGTTTAATCACGTTATTTTAATGCATTTAGTGCACACAATTTTAAGAATATTTTAATGTTCCTTGTTTGGAGGTCATAGTGTCGCTTAAGCATGTTGCATCCCTCGAAGAAAAAGCTGAATGTGAATTGTTACTGTGTGAAGGTTTCACTGTGGAGACTGACAGCGAGCCGGCTGGTGGTTCATTTGGCTTTAACATGTGACTGGCTGGAAAGGTCATGGTCAGTCCCACCTCCTGTGAAAGAATGGAAGTCTTTGAACTGTCACCAATACTTCCTACAACACGTCAAGGCCAACAACCTTGACTCTGACTTCATGTTGCTGCTCGGTCACCTCTCAGTTCAGAAGTGCCAGATGTATGGACAAGTTTTAGCTGCTTGTTGTTACGAGATCTTAATTGAACGTTTTGTTCCAGCTGGTTTGCACTGGTAGATTTCGTTCAATGTTGCAAAAAAAAAAAAAAAAAATGGCTTTCTGTTATTTGGTTACAAGAACCGACATCACCATACATAATTTATTCAACTCCAGGAAAAAGCAATATGTAATTCCAAGTGTTCTTATCTTTATTGTATCCTAAATCTGTTACACCCTGCCTAGACATAATTGACTGATTGTTAAATGTTCATCTATCAGTACAGCGAAGAATCATGGTGGGTGTTTGTTTGTTTTGGAAGAATAATGTTTGTTTGATTTTGGAATGATAGTGACATTTACTTTTCAATGAAGGTATGTATAAGAAATACTGAGTCCTTGTCTTGGATTTTTAACGGTTTCAAGTGGTAGTAATACAACTAAAGTATTGGCAGGCGCACCGCATGCTGTCATACAAGCAGCAACCAGATCTTGTTGAATTTGACTATGAAGAGGCAATGAGAGCCAAGTTAGAATTTCCAGGTAACAGTGTAGCTCCACCCTGCAAGACGCCATTGAGCCAAAGCAAATTAGTTATTTAAGAGAGAATATTTCCAGACTTGGATGTCTTAATGTTGTGACTCGCGTTCAACAAAATGTTGACATTTTTTTTCAAACCTGAAGCACACAAAGTTTTAAAGTTAAAAGTTCTGTGTCCAGAAGGAAAAAAAACACTTCAATTTCTGCAGTAAAGACAAGCTAAAACTCTTGCATAGAGCCGCATCACTTTGAGTTGTGTGTGAGTGCATGAATTGTTTATTCAAACCAAAAGTGCCAAGATATTCAACGATAAACTTCAATTTTTTTGTTAGGAGAAAGTCATTTTCATAGAAAAACAAAACATTTGCATCATAAGAAGTCATAGTTGATTAGCAAGTCATTTACAATTCGACATTTACATGCGTCACAGTTATTAAGCATCTACAGATAAAGAAATCTAAATCCATCAATTTAAAATTGATCATCAAATCCAGGAACAAACAGGATTTCTTAAATTGCAACGTTTATGTTGTATTCCGTGTTGTGGTACTGAAGATTGGTCTTGGTCTCCAGACCACTTTTTAAGGGTCTCGGACTTGGAGGCATTTTAATAACAATAATAACAATAACAATACATTTTATTTGTATAGCGCTTTTCACAAAACTCAAAGGCACTTTACAGGGCAACTAAAATAATCCAAACAGTACATACAAAGCTATAGGTAAATCAAAATGCATTGTGCATTTTTACTGGGTCTTGTCTCGGTCTCAGACTGGATGGACTCTGGATTTTTGAACCAGACCAGTCAAGATCAGCCAAAACTACAATGACACAATAATAACGGAAAATAATCCAGCTGCTGCCGTTTTACTGCCAACCGGTCTCGGTTGGTGCCGTCTTGACTACAACACTCTAGTGTATGATACGTGGGTTTAATAGAACGAGACGGCAGCCAGCGAGGAGTGTTGCCGGTTAACCGTCCACTGGCGTGATGGTTAACGGCGCTTCGTTCTTTCCGTATTTGTTGGCACCGGGGCTGAAGAACGGATAAACGCATTCACCAAAGAAGTCATTGAAGGTGTAGACATGAACTTTTGCTTCAACGTTGTAGAAAGACACCTGCAGAACCAGAAGAACAAATATATACTTCTACACAGACATAAACTGTATATACATAGACCTATGCACATGCGCTCAAGTTGTTTTGTATTTATGTTATTCTGCTTGTTGGAAGGCAAAATAGGACAGTAGTATGTATATTCTGTGTCTACTGTACCTGCCCACTTTCAAAATCCACAAATATTCCAATCTTCTTTGGTTTCAAGTCGTCTGTGTGATTGTTGGAGTGAAAGGCAAACTTGTTCCTAAAGAGAAGCAGGAGAAGAAAAATGACACTATCATTTTGTTTTGAGAGCTAAGCATGTTTTTGGCCACATTTAAACCTTGTTAGAAATGCCGGCAAGTCAAGAATCAATGTGTGCACCGTTTTCAATGTTCCAATCTATCTGACTTTATGTAGGAATGTGCACGTGACTCATGTCCTGACCCTGCTTCAAAAGGTCCCACTGTTTTCTAGTAATAATGTGTGCATTGAGCCAGTGCCAAAAATTCTTTGACTTTAATGTAATTCAGTTTTCCGCAAAGTTGACACCACTGCCAGGTGATTTGACTAACAGACTCATTTTTATCTCTTTCCTTAACAAAGCTTCATACAGCAACAATGTATCAAGCTTTAATCCACCTAAAAGCTGCTTTGACATGGTACCCGAGTATTATTACTATACACTCCTAGTCAGAAGATTGGACACAACCTGTTTCTACTTTATCTTTACTACTTTCTACACTGTAGATACACACTGAAGACATCAAATATATGACCAAGATATGTGGGTTAATGTGGTAAAAGAAAATAATGTGAAATACCTCAATATGTTATGTTATGTTATATTTTATATGTAGGGTGGCTATTATAGATCATCTAAAATATAAAACTTGTTTGAGTTATGTCACACTTTTTGGTTTAATGCATATTCCATGTGTTCATTCATAGCTTTGATGCCTTGTGTGACAATCTACAATGTAAATAGTTGTGAAAATGAACAAAAAAACATTAAATATAAGTATGTGTCCAAACTTTGACAGGTAGTGTATTTTCAGGGTAGTCAGGTTTTTGTGAGGTCATTTATCATGTTGATGAGCTCTGACTGTCACAGTGCGCGAAACCTTTAACCCACATTTTCTTAACTAGTCTGTTAACTCACTTGTCACGCAGGCTGAGGAACCAGAATCCGTTGCTCGGAGTCACTTCAATCTTGCCCTTCCGGCAGACTGATTGTTTGGCCACGCCCAAATCCCAGTCAGTCTTCTCGCCCACCTCCACCTGTTCAAGACAAGTAGGTCAGATTTGCGTGCTCAGCCCTTAAATATGCTTTCCTCACGGATTTATTTACAGAAAAGCTTTAGACGAGCCACGGTGTTCTGGCGGCTTCCTACCTCCCAGTAGTGTCTCCCGGAGGAAATCCTCTCCTTCCCCAGCACGCACAGGATTCGGTCAAATCTCTCCCTGTTGTCGGGGAACAGCTGGTTGTGCTCTCCACAACTCACCTGCTCGGGCAAATAAGTGATTTTAGTCAGTGTACATGCACAAAGCACCAATTATTATCAATGTATTTCACGTTTGAATGCTTTGAAATCTCTTGAGTTGACAGTACAACACAATTATTCACCCAGGAAGAACACAGAAGAATTTATTCTGTTTTGAAAATGAGTCTCACACTCTTCATGTCGTCCGACACGATCAGCTTGGGATGGGCAGTATCGTAGTCCAGAGTCACGTCCACTGTGTTCAAGTCAGACAAATGGTAAGTCTAGATTGTTTTACACTTTACTATGCCCACAAGAACAGTTTTTAATTATGCTTCACACACCTGCGTACTCCTGCACCCTCTTCATCTCTGCAGAAGTTTTTTGGAAATGGCATTAAATACGGACTCAAAATAACTGTATTTACCTATAAAATGAACTCATTGACGTTATCGCTCGTGACCGCGTGCACTTACTGGGCGGGAAACGGACGGGGCTGGCCTTCATATCTGACGCATGAAAACCTAGAGAGCGTTGAAGAGAAATCAAAAAATAAGGAGCAAGTCCGGAGTTGAGTATTGCATTTTGAAATTGCAGAGCGCCACCACTAGGTGGCTTTTCAGTAAATCAGTGTAGTCTGGCCGGATAGTGGAAAAAGGAAGGCCTTCACTCACAGTGTGCTACTTAGTCATTTTCTGCTCCAGTGTTTTTCAACCACTGTGCCGTGGCACAGTATTGTACTGTGAAATAATGTCAGCTGCGCCAATCCCAGTAATGCAGCAGACTGGTCTATTCTGCAGAATGCTTGTCTGCATGCCTGACAACATTGAGGGGTGCCCCTAATGAGGCGATGGATGGTGTCCTCAGGGGTCCACTACAGATTGTCAGGTCCTCAGTTGCCCTCATGAAAACTATTCTTGATTTGTCTATGTAAATGTGCCATGGCTCGACACCGTTCTAGTCAAAGTCAGTACAAATCAAGTCATGGAATTCCTCTGTGGATGCCGGTGAACCCTCACTGACTGTCTTGCTGACTGTCAGATGGTGTCTCACTGAAGAGTTGTCTGCTCTCCTCAGATCTGTGGCGTTTTTGTTGCCCATTGAAGCTATTGAACCTTTGTGTTTTGCACTCGGCTGACCTGTTTCCGCAATAGTGCTCAGTTGATCCTGAAAGGTCTCCAACTGAGCTGCGAGCTCCCTGTAGATGGGCCCGGTCCCCAGCTCTGACTTTAGAGACACCGCAGACCAGTCTTTGGCATAGCTAGTGCTGCTGAGCACGCGGAACGTCTGGAAAGGAGTCGAAGAAGAAGAAGAAGAAGAAGAAGAAGAAGAAGAAGAAGAAGAAGAAAAAAAAACGGACTCGTAACCCATTTCAGGTGAGTTGGAATGAGATGTGAAAACCTGTAGTCCGTAGTAAGTGGCTGTGTGCAAAGTCATGTATTACTCGCTCTATAGCGGATAGGCCATTTTGTAGTGGTAACAAAAGAAGAAGAAAAATCAGTATATTTTATGTTCATTTACAGACCATATTTTCCGGACGATTAGTCGCACTTTTTCATAGTTTGGCTGGTCATGCGACTTATATATTTAAAATAAAATATATAATTTCACACGTTCTTAAATGTTAATTTACACCGACCGACATTACCAAGGAGTAAACGTTACCTACAGCCGCCAGAGGGGGGCGCTCTAGGCTAGTGACAACTAGCGTTATGTGCTGCTCATGTACCACTGGAAATTAATTTAAACATTAGCTTAAAGACAGCTGAGAAAGACTAAACACTAATGCCCCCCAAAAGAAAATCCCATTCTGCAGATTGCAAGCTGCAGATAGTGAAATATGCAGCCGAAAACTGTCATCGAGCAGCAGATAGAAAGGATCGAGTGAGTGAGAAACTTGTGAGGGACTGATGAAAAGCGCAGGTTAATAAATCTTACTGCAATGAAGAAGCTAATCGCTTGCTAAAAGCTAAGATGGCCAGAACTGGAGGAACAAGTTCAACAAAGTGCTGCCGGGAGAGGCTTGTCAACGGTGCAGTTACTTTACGTTAACATACCGAACACCAGTTCAGCCTGTTATTCTTTATTCTATTGTTATTATTAGAACGTGCCTTTCCAAACAAAATGTCTGTAGTTGGTCTTGGATTTTGTCAAATTAATTAGTGTAATTTTATATCGTTTGCCACACAGAACTCCCCAGACAGGGAGCAGGAAACGACTGTGGGATTTCAGACCCAGCGGGTCCCACTCACCATGAGACAGTGCATGGAGTCCTCTGATTGGGCGAGATCATCCATGGCACTCTCCTTTCTCCGCAGCTCCTTGACCTCCAGCTCCAACTGTCTGGTGAGGGCGTCGGCCTGGTGCTCGGCCGCCCTGCGGCTCATCTCCACCACCTCCAGCAGCTCGGCCTGGGCGCGCTCGATGGCAGACATCTGGGTTGAAAACAGGCCCAGGCTCCCTTCCACTTCTCGCTTCACTGCCAGCTGGGAAATGTTTTGATGCTGTCAACACTCTTCATGGCAAATAGAGTCTTTACACTTGTATTACATCAATTACAACACATAGCTAAGAGACAAATGTAGGATAATGATTGATATTAATAGAGGAACAGTGCAGAGATGCAAAACAACTTTATATAACATTTGTCCCAAAGCCTAATAATCCCATGTTGTTCAAAAACCACTGTGCCAAATTTTTCTAACAATAATCTATGTGTCTCTGGCCTGTCAGTGGACTCCTCAGGAATGCAAGTGTAAGTTTATGAGAAGCTGGAGGTGTAATTACGACCATATCAACGCATGGTAAAATGGGTTAATATTGGTTAACTCTCACTTTTTTATGTGGAACAACGAGGTTGCTGGAGTCTGTTTTCTGATCAAAGGCTGTCTAACGGTCAGCAGGAGGATTGGCATTCTTTGAGGCTGCGGTGTGTTTGGTCTACCTCCAGCTCATTCACAGACGATCTGATCTCCTCCATCTTCCTGATTCTAAGCTTGATCATGTCTTGCATCTCCTTCTCCGATGTCTCCAGCTGGGCCTGAGGGAGCCAAACAGGCACACACACACACACACACACACACACACACATGCAAGCAAGTTGAACTCAACTTTTCCCAGTAAGTGCTACACCACTGATCAAACTCCACATTTCTGTTGTTGAATCATGTACAAAATGATTACATCTATCATTGCATGCTTTTTTTTCTTTTTTTTTTTAATTATTAAAAGTTAAACTTGACTTCATCTGCCTCTAAATCCTGTTGGACTGTTTTAAACTTCTACAGTCACCATAACAAAGCATGGCTTGTACATTTTGTGGGGTCTATTCCGTGCAGACTACGTTGTCTCCTTATCAGTTTGTCTCTTTTTGCTCTGTTTTTTAAAAGGAGGAGCCTATTCGACTTTCACCTGCTTTGCTCTACATTTGACTGGCGTCAGTTTTCTACCTTGGTTTCTGTCCATTCATCCTCGATGGTGACTGTGTCATGGTCCGCATGGTCCTCAGTCTCACACTCGGGACAGATGCACTCACGGTCAGTCCTACAGTAAATCTGAAATCAGTGAAAGAGAGAGTGTTTTACTTTAACCCAGTGGTTCTGAACTGGTGGAGTCTCAGGACCATCAATTTTTCTTTACCATCAAGTCGCGACCCAAATTTATTTCACAGCACTCAAAATTTTTCCCACAAAATGAAAACGTGATCCAACTTTCTATCATGTTTAGTAAATAAATTATTTAAATTATTGAATTGAATTGAATTGAATTGAATTGTGTGTCCTTCTCTCTCTCTCTTTCTCTCTATGTATATACATATTAAAATCCCTTTTTTTTTTTTTTTAAATTATAAAAGCCTGCGACCCATTTAAACAAAGCTCCATGACCCACTTTTGGGTCTCGACTCACCAGTTGAGAAACGCTGCTTTAATCTATCATGGGAAAAAAAGCCGCCTTCTGTTATTTCAACCACAAACTATCTATGTCAAAGTGCAAAAATTCCACGTGGTTCTTTGGAATGTGGTTCAAAAATGTACCAAGATTCCTCTGCGGTGTCTTGGACAGATAGGTAGGCTGTCGCTGCTCGCTGCCCCAGAGACGGTGAACCTCCTCCGGCCGCTGCTGAGAGTAAAGGGGGAAGGCAGCGGTGGGGGTTTGAAGGAGTGGCTCATGGTGGCCATCATGCTTTCGGTTGGTGCCGAAGTGCCCAGTAGAGTCGTGACTGATGGAAACAACATCAGGAAGGATCCAAAATTAGGCATAAAAACAAAAAAAAGGAAGTGAAACTGCAAAAAACATTACAAAATGAAGATTGCATGTTCCTTTTTTTTGATTTCTTACATTAATATGTCACCGTGAACTGACCGGAAGTGTGCATTGTATGAGTGTGTGTGGTAAAAATTCAAGTTTCTTTGTGGTGTCATGAAGGGCATCAATACACACAATTATTTGCATTTTCCATTTTTTCTGCCTTTTAAACATGATGTATGATTTGTCCTAACTGCCTTTTCTTTTATGACAGTTATGATGAAGTGCAAACTTTTAAGTTACAATTATTCCATTCTTTTCAATGTTTTAGAGTGAGAGACCTTTGGCCTAATTGTGAGGAATACATAAATACAAAGCTGCTTAACCTTTTCACAAATAGAATTATATATTTTGACACAGGAAGCCATAAATAAACGGTCTCGGTCAATCTTGCCTTCAGAATCAGGGGTCAGCATGAGTGGGACTTTATTTGGTGCATGAGGTCGTTTCTTTCTGAATGCATCAAAGAAAAAGTCCCTAATGTCTGCGTCTCCTCTTCCTCCTGTCTTCTTCCCCAGCCCTCTCCCTTTTTTCATGGATCGGAATTGCTCCGTGATCTCTCGGAGGGTCCTGTTGATCTGCAGATCTGGACGCTTCTGGAAGGTCCTTTTACACAGCGGACAGTGGCAAACCTGACAACACCCGACACAGGTGAGGAAGGAAAACAGCGGAGACATAAGCCATCTGAGGATGTGAAAATCAAGATAGAGTTATGGTTTGAAGTTCTCAACCTCAACTCTGTGAATAATATAGGACCAGACCTTTAAGCAACATTTGTGTCTTTCTGCACATATAAAATTTAATTTTAAAATGGGAAGGAAAATAAAATGCAATAAAGTCTTTAGAATCTCAAGCCTCTGAGCGGAAGCCCTCACACACCTTGAGGCCGTCCCAGTATCTGGTGATGCAGCTCATGCAGAAGCTGTGGCCGCAGGGGGTGGATGACGGGTTCCAGAACACATCGAGACAGATGGGACACTGGAACTGCTTATCAGACAGGAAGCTGCCACTGAGTTCCATCCTGTGGAAGGTTAGAGAGAGAGACAGATTGATAGAATCAGGTATGACCCATAAAAAACTGGAAAAGACCAGCTCAATTTTAAGACGTATTTTTGAATATTTTGTGACTTCTCGTGAGTCTGACGAAGCTCTTTGACAGTCACTGGTCCAACTAACTGTGCTTACTGACTTTCTCGCATTCTTGTGGATCGGAAATATTCATACATCTAAAATCCACCTGAAACAGATTTGCGGTGTGTAGAATTCTTGTATCCTATTTCCCGAATGGAAAGAACCACTCAGAGCCAAATAGGGTTTGAGATGGCAGACAGCCAAGGGAAAAAAAAACATTGTACAGTAAAGCTGTGTTGTTGTGTTTTTTTTAATTGAGGTAGATTTAAATCTGCGACCTGATGACCCAAACATGTTTGATTTTTCTTTGAAAAGTAAAACCTTCAAATAAACAACATTCACTTAATATATATATATATTCTTGCCAGTTACTGGCAAGAAGCAGGAAGCGATGACATTAATCAAATACGGATGAAGAATGAATGGATTCATGTGGCGCTGGGGCTCTCAAAAATGGGTCAAAGTGATGGGGAAATGTTGGCATTACATAACACACACTTCACCATCGCTGCCCCCAAATCAGATTAGGGAGTTTCAAAAAACTGGAGGAATGAAGTGAAGCAGGATCGTGTGCATCATGACCACGTACACACCGGCACAGATCTGGACAGAAATTCTTCTGACATCAATAGACTCCATGTTCACAATGTGGGAGAAAACATATTTGAATGAATTATTGTACGTAAAAAGCAATAATGTTGATAAATTTTTAAGTAAAGATGAAATACATTGACGACATCCTAAAGTGTCTTTTCTTAATTGTGACGTTACCTATAACTTCTTATAATATAATATAATTTAATATATAGCAATTTCACAAAACTTTGTAATATATGATATAATGAAATATAATAATAATAATGATATAATATAATATAACAGAGAAACATAAGATACCTTATTGTTTGTTGGTTCGGAAGTGTGTCCAAGTTGCTGAAGAAACTTGTGTGTCAGTCCTCAGAGGTCCTACCTCAGTCTCGACACCTGTCGTCTCTGGATGTGTGAATGTGTATGCATGTGTGCACGAGGAGGACAATTGGGACGCCTCTTTAAAGGCCGCACTGCTGAGCTACACCACACCCACTCACCTCTCTTTCACTTCTGCATGCAAATGTGGCAGGACAGGTTAAGGTTGAGGTGTGCCAGATGAAAATATGAACATCAATTGCAAGTCTGTCAAATGGCCAAAGTTGGAATAACTTTACTCTTTTTTGGGGTATGTTATTCATCAGAATCTAAACAAAAATAAGTAAGATTTTGGAGTAATCTTTAGCTTAAACACACTTGATGATACAAGATGTAAAGTTGACTTTTCATCTTAATTTCTTTTTCTTTGTTTTTTTGTAATATAGGTAGATATAGAGGTAGATAGATATACTTTATTAATCCAAAATTGGTAAACAGTAAATGCCCTGTATTTATATTTAGAACAGTGGATATCCTTTATCTATTATCTAGTTTACATTCTACTTCCATTTTTTTGTAGGTCATTGAGATCAACATGTTCTCTACTCTGCTACGTGCCTCAGACGCAGCGATATGCAAAATAAATTCCTGGGCTTGTGCCAGCCTCACCATCAACAGCGATCTGGGAACTGTGCTCTGTGCCACCTAAATAGATGCAAGACATGCCTCGCCGCTCGCTTCTTTGCACCCGTGTTCGGGTCAGCCAAGGACATCTCACGTTGTTTCAAAACGTGCCATTCTTCCATGCTAATGACCGGTGGAAGCAGAGAGAGATAAGAGAAGTTGCAGACTGTTTCAGCAAGACAGGGCGCATGGCAGCATGACATCTTCCTGAAACTTGACACGGTTAAGCGCTACACGTGTGGACATTTTCTAGGTCATTTAGAAAACTGGTACCACGGGAAACATAGTCAGCTTGGTGCATTCCACGCTACAACTCCTCACATTTTAGGAATTTTACTGACACATTTAACAAATTAGAATCAGGTCTTTTTGTGTAACAACAATACAATGACAGTGAATGGAACATGGATGACGGTCACCCAAAGTGCTGCTTTAAGTTCCATAAACACATACAAATATTTTTGCTATTCTGTCTCTTGCTAGATATTTAGTGAAAAGATCTTACCCAGTGTTCCTACAACTTTTATTATGTTTTATAAATAAGTCAATTATATATGCACTCTATGCACTTTTATTGTGAAGCACTTTGGTGCGACACAGGAGACCAAACTGGTCTACTTGGGAGAGGCAACATATGTCAAGTTACAAACTTTGGATTAGATAGGAGTTACTATTACTGGCTTTATTGAGTAAACCTTACCTTAGACCTTAGACCCAAGTGCCCTAAAATTGTAATGGAATCAAATTCAATTGATTTATCACGATCTCATTCCTAAAAAAAAACAAAAAACAAAACAAAAACATTGAAACATCAAAGGCTCCCAAAGCTTCCCACAAACACACATTTCTTCATTTGAAAGCCATTCAAAGTGTCACAATTGTCGAAACCTACACCATGTCAATGTGACTCTGGGGTGTTTGCCCCCTCGAGTATTTTGGTAAGTTTATGGACTTGCCCGTGAAGAGCCTCATTCTGACGGCTGAGGATGTCTCTCTCCAGTCTCACCGAGGCGTTGATGAACGCCAACGCCTGCTCGCCTCTCTGGGTGAACTCTTTGAGTTGGCGTTTCACATTGGAGGCTTCGCTGGCAAGCGTGTCCTCCTCCGTCGACGGCGGACTGTCGTTGCCCTCCTGCTTTTCTTCCTCTAACAGCCTCGCCCTCAGCTCGTCCACCTCAGTTTCCTGGGAGGAATTCTTGGCCATGCGTATCGTGTTCTCCGCAAGCACTGCATTGTGCTCTGCCTTGAAAACGCTGAGGTTCCAAAGGTCCTCGTTCAACGTCTGAATTTCCTGAAAGAGTTTGTGGTTGCTTTCGTGCAAGGCCTCGGTCTCCCTCTTCAGCTCCGTGCATTTGGAGCGCCAGTCCTCTGTGTTCTGGAGGGTTTCGTACATATCGGAGCGGGTTTTGTTCAGGACAATGCACTGCATCTGCAGCACCTTCTTCTGAGACTCCAGCTGTTTGTATTCGCACTTTGAGATCGCCCTGTTTTGGAGCCGTCTTTTCATGGCGTGGATGTGCTTTTGCAAGTGGGCGTTGACTCTCCTCAGCGCATTAATGTGGTCCAGCGTGTCTCCGGACAGGTCATCCCAGGTTGTCGTGGCGCCGCGGTCACCCTGGAGATCCAGTGAGCTGCCTCTGAAGACTTGTCCGATCTCCATCCGTTCCAGAGCCATGGTTTTGTCCATTTTGTTCTCAAGCTTGAGAAGCTTCTTATGAAGGATTGCGTTCTCCCAGATCATCGCCTCTTTCTCTCTCACGAGGGACTCGGACATGATGGCCATAAATTTCTTGTCTTTGATACCGCTGTGGAACTTGTAAACCCGCCGTTTCAAATCGACGTTCTCTTTGCTGAGGGCCTTGTTCACCGCCTTCATGGCATGGTTCTCCTCCTCCACTGTACACTGCCTCAGCATTTTCTTGCAGAGGTGCTCCATTTCCGTTTGCAGAGTCATATTTTGCTCAATTAAAAATGTATTCTGGGCTTTCTGTGTTTTGTAAATGGCTTTGATGGCCCCCCGACTTTTCATCTCCCTAGTCAAAGCCCATATTTTTTGAGTCACAGCATCATGCACGTCCCTCAACGAGTTGGTCTGATCCCTCAGCCTGTAGTATTTGCTCCTCCAGTCCTCCTCATTGTGAAGCCTTTGGCCAATCTCAGAATGAGCTGCACTCAGAACCTCGTACCTTGCACGCAGGACTTGCTCCTCGACTTCTAGTTGTTTGAACTTGCCCTTGAAAATATTCTTCATCTGGATCTCTTTGTTGACGTTGATAATCTGCGCTTGGTGCTTATTCTTGTCTTCCTTCAAAACGTGTATGTGCTTTAGCTTGTCCGTGTACAAATCCTTCCAGCTGTTTTCGTCTTCATGCCCGTCGCCATTGCAGGGGCTGAAGGCCTCCTCCGACCTTCTCACTGCACCATTCAGCTGTTGGGAGAGTTTTCCACTCTGGACATCTTGGATTAAATCTTGAATGGTTTGTCTCAAAGATTCATTTTTGTTAAGTATATTTCGCAGAGAACAGCTGTGAGTGTTCTCCTCATTTGCAAAGCACTCACTGGTGACGCATGTTTGGGCTTTATCGCAGAGGTCAGTCACTTGAAATCGAGGACTGTCACATTCTTCTGTAGTAGACATTTCCTCTGGGCCAATGATGTCTTTGGCTAAAGTCTCTTGGCTGTCTGGCGGTTGGTTCTCAAGGTTGTGTTGAGCCATGACATGATCTTCTGGGAATTCAAAAGACTAAAACGAAGCAAATAACGACTGAGAAGGGCAGGAAAAGCTCAGTATTTAAATGTCAAAAATAAATATAAAAGTATGGTAATACACAAAAACAATCAAATTATAATACAACCTGGGAAATTGAGGGACATTATCAATAACATCAATATTTTTCTGTCACCACTTAACGCTGAACTCACTGTACAAGGAGTCTGGATCTTTGATCTGCTTTTGCTTGCGGCATTTCAACTGTCAAATAAAGGTAGTTAGAATGTCCATGATGCAATCAAAGCAGATCTAAGGCCTAGTATGTCATCACTGTCTACTTTGGAACACAAAGACTGTAAAATGTTCAGTCTGCCAAAGCAGTGCTGTGCAGTGTGGTGAGATCTGTGTGGCCCACTAATCTCAGAACAAAGAACTCTTGTTTCCGTGTTCCAATGTCACGTTTGCCCTCTAGAACGCTTCCTCCTCCACACCCCACACAAGATTTCACTCACAGTCAAGTTTGGATTATTTTCATTTTAATGATCAATATCTGTTGATCATTGCTGTTTTCTTTCACTGCTCTCTCTATGGTACGTGCTCTCCATCGTCCTAAAATAATTTAATTTGGAAAAATAAGGGAAATGCGAAGAAAGAAATATTCTCTTCTGACATTTGATTGTATTTGTGTTTGTAGTTGCATTAAAACAATATAATTTTGGAATAATACATGCATCAAATAATGATCATCAAGTTACATTAATCTTGTGGTTCAAAGTTTTATGACATCTAACGACCATTCAGCCTAAATCATCTCTGCAGTTACTTCAACCGCGAAAACATGACTTATATATTTTCATGATTATTATTTGTTGATGTTGAGAACCTGTCTTGGGGAATCATCCACTTCAAGCTAAAGATGAGATGACGAGTGATATTGTTTTATCAGTCATTAGTGACAGTTGCCCAGAGCATACAAACTAGGGTGTGTTCCTGAGTAACTGTGCCAGGTCATACTGACACCAAAGGCACTCCCTGTCTAAAACCGTGTGTGATACAGCACACAACAAAATGAAACGCAAGTATGTCAGAACCTAGTTTCTTTCTCTTTGGGAAATGTTTTCATTGTTGCACCAAGAAAAAATATAAAAAAAAAAGAAAATTCCCTTCAACAATGTTCCCATAATTGTTCCGTGAAAAAAAATAAATCTTCAAAAATGTCGACCTCAAAGCAACGCCATTCTACATCAGTATTTGCTTTCAGGAAACAATTGCTCTAATTAAAAAGTCTGACTTACGGGTTCAGCACTCACCCAAGCTCAATATGAAGTTCAAAGCAATTTTTCTAGGTCACAGTCTCTTTTCACATGTTGACTGGAAGAGAGACAGCAACACGTGCCAATAAAGACACACCAGTGAGCTCAGTTGGACAACATTTCTTCTCAACTGCCAGGCCGCAAACTCTGTTTCTACAGTAAATCTTCTGTACAGTTAGTTAAGAAGTCTGTTTTAAAGGGACGCTCACCTGGTTGAGTGGACAAATCTCATCATTTTGCTTGGATGTGGAGCACTTCAGTTTAAATGCAACCAAAAGGTTAAGACTTGATTTCAATCCAGACATTTGAGTGGAAGATCCTAGCCTATTTTCTTATTGACTGATCAAAATATTTCATGTTACTAAGGTGGAGTCATTGGCACTGTTGAACACAAAATTGGAACAGAATAAAAAACTGCTCTGAAAGTTTCACTGGCATTCTTTGACAGCTTTGGGTTGTGCTTTGGATGTCTAAAACTGACTGTTAAACTCTGTTGACAACGCTGTGACATTGCAGCCAAAAAAAACAAGTCACAAATTTAAGATTGGAAGATTGATGGGATTACATGACCTACTGACTTCATTTTAGAGAACAAACTGTTTACCTTTATGCAGAAACGCAAGTTCATACAGGAACACAATCTGCATAATCTGTGTGAAGATTGCAGTAGAATGTCAATATTATAGATCCACGTGTTCATAGAAATTTAAACATTTACTGTTGTTGCCGTCACCAAACCTCACAGTCACTGTCCCATAACCAGACATGATACGTTTGTATTGAATAACAAACAGAATACACAGTTTTCAATGGTAGTGCAAATATGTTATACATAACGTGACCAGTTAATTAAATGAATATTCTGTAATAAACAAGAACAATTTTAAAACAGTAACAATTTTATTTACTTATGTATTCATCATTGTCTCAGTTTCAGTTTAGTCAGTTTTACATGGAAATTAAAAAGCTTGTGAAAGATAAAGAATTTGCTAATGTTCTCCTTGGTTCTCATTGACGCCAATTAATTAAAACAACAAAACAAAAACAAAAAATCCAAGTTCAGATACTAAATTGAAGCACAAGGTTAGATTTTTTTTCTTCAATCTAAGTACGGTTTGTAATTTCTTTGAAATAAGTGATCCAAATGTCAATTAATTGTCCTGAAAATGAAGTAATTGGTTTGTAAACTAGATTTGTTTTCCAGGTTTAACGGAACAGCTGCCACGTAAGTCGTATCTAGTCAAGGTGAATGACGGAGCCAATATGGCTGAATGCAAAATGAAAGGTCCTTTGTCCTTTGTGGAGGACTGATTTTCAATAGATCCTTTCCACGAGGGACTACTTTTTCTTCCACCTCTTGTCACTCGCGGGGCTGTTGTTAGACTTGACGCTGGTTGCTCTCTTCATCTGGTAAATTATCTTTGCTGCTTCATCAGAGAGTCTCTGCAGGGGAATAGATGGTCCATCGTATCAATTACATGTGTGAAATTGTAAAAAATGAACTTATTTAAATGTTTTTGCTCCCAAAGAAGCTGCAGTAAATATCGGACAAAATGAAACTGCTTAGTTCAAATTAGTAAACCAAATAGATTCAATAAACTTGCTGGTCAGAGGAAAAACTCAGTGAGCGTTTATAGCCGTGGGAAAAAGTTGTTCTTGGATCAAAACTAGATGTTTCAGCAAGATGGTGAAACACACGCCAAGTTAACTGAAGGAGGTTTTTGGTTCATTAACAAAAAGATTCCTTTTTCTCGTCTGCTAGTTTTGCCGTGTCTCTATCTCTTCCCCGAAACCGTCGCCAGCTGACGCCTGATGATAATTCAGCAGAAGGCAGAAGAGAAGTGCCTCAACCCGTCAGCAAGTAGTTAAGTGTAGAAATTGTTTTCGTTGAATATTAAAAACTTATTGGTCAAAAATGTCATGGCAACTTTTTGAGACTTTATACAATTCTAAGGGGCTGATTTACTAAAGGTTTGAGCAATTTGAGTGATTTACCAAACGTTAATTAGACGCGCTAATTAAAAACGACACTGAAAGGCAGGAACAGCACACCGGTTCTGATTCAAAGCCTGTTGTCATGACCCCTTTCATAGTTGGATAGCGAAAGCATTTTTGTGTGATTATATATTTTTTGTCATCGAGCAACACCTTGTCAAACCACCTCAAACAGCTGGATTGTGCGATCAGCAAAAGTTTGTCCAATGCTATATTTTGGGTTAATATCCTAAAAAGAAATTGAACGCACCACTTCAGCTTCACACTGACAGACAGATTGTACAATTACCTGGGATTCTGTTGTGATGTCATCACAGATTATTGTCAAAGTATCCATCCAGTTGGTGTAGGTGGTCTCTTCCTTTTGGATTGGCCTCTGCTTACTAAAAATCAACAAACAGGAAGTGTATTACCCAGATGTATGTCCTCCCCCGCACTTTACCTGCCTAGTCCTGGTCCTTTATTCAATTAAAACCTAAACCTCAGTCAAATCTAGTGACAGTAGGGTTGAAAAATAATAAATCACGAGAAAATTACAGAGCAAAAATACAGAGTTGAGCGTTGGGATCGTCATACCTGACCTGGCTGAGCAGGTCATGCTGGGCTTTGAGGTGCCTTTGCGCGTCCTGCACATGACCCTCCATGGTTAACCTGGCACACAGCTGGGCGCAGTGTACGCCGAGAATGGCCATGTTGAGACTACCGGGCCAAAGCTGACTGCAGACAGCGCGGAGAACAAGCAAAGAATGTCTAAAGACCGCACGATACTTGTAACTACACGTCTATTGCAATGATCACATCGACAGCAGGCGCTCAGCCACGCAGCGTTTTACCTGCAGGTGGTGACCGGCCTCTTCTCTGTGATCACCCGGGTGAACCTCTGCTGGTCTCGGGTCTTAAAGCTGAGCTGGATCTGAAACGGCACCAGGTCCCTCTGGAGGAACACTGTGACGCGTTGATAGTCATTGTAGTTCACAGTCGTGTTGTAGTTAAGACGGCACCAATCGAGACCAAGACATTATCAAGACTAGAGAGCATCGAGGTCAAGACCAGACCAAGACTTTATATATCAAATATATAAAGTATCTTTTTTTAAATTCAAGTTTGATTCTAAATTGAACAGCAACATCTCTTTTCAGCAAGGTATCTTTTGATAATGTTCTTTAACATTTTGTTGCTTTTCCAACTATTTTGAACCATTTTCAAAAAACAACTTTGCTTCATAAAATTAAAAAAAATACATGAAATGGGAGTAAGGGGGCAGGGTGTCTCTCTAGTTGTCACAAACAGAGCGTAAAAAAACGGCAGCAGCTGGATTATTTTCTGTTATTAACGTGTCGTTGCAGTGTTGGCTGAGTCTTGACTGGTCTGGATCAGATTTCCAGTAAAAACACAAGTTCGTAGTGACACATTTTGGCTCAGCAAATTCCAAATATAGCTTGTCTCAGTATCGTCACTCAGATTGTCTGTACGAGTGAAAACAAAAGACTCACCTGCCATGAAGTTTGACTTCACGGCAAACTGGAAGGTAATCTCCAGCCCTTTAGTCACGTTGCCGATATCTGTTGTAACCTTGTGATTGTTTTCATCCTCGTAAGGAAAATACCTACAGCAATAGAGGAGGAACTGAGTTATAAATCACCAGTCATAAGCACATTTCATGCAGGGATTCATGCAAATTAAAAAGCTGGAAGAATTTGGGAACAAGTGCATGACAGTGAAGATACTTACAACAGCCACACACCATGCAGTACACATGTAAATGCTGGTTGAGTTCTTTACCAGTGGACACTTACACTCCGCTGGGGGCAATCAGTGTTGCCTTGGCTTGTGTTGCCAGGACATTGTCTGTGGAGGCCAGTTGGATCTCTGCTGCGACGGTGCCAATGCTCACCATGTTCACCTGTGCGGGGGAGGTCACAGAGGCCTCCGCAGTCACTTTCAAGTGCCAGACTTGATTTAATGCAAGAGTGTCAAACACACAGTGGGGCCAAAATTTGTAGCTCGGACAAAGTCTCGGGCCGACATTGAGATTTATTGAAAAACATCTTCCTTTCAGATACAGCAGTGAAGCTTTCATATGGACCCAAACAAGTTTTACTTCAACCTCAATAAGCAAAGCTTAATACTAGACAATAAACTTTTAATATTGCACACATGCAAAATAAAATTCTCAATAAAAAATATTATTAAAAACATTATTTGCAGACTTCTGATTGATTTAAATGTCAACAGTAACCCATTTCCACGGGCTGATAATCAAATTAAAAATAAGATAACAACTAATTAAGTCATAATGATATCCTTCAATGGACGTCCCGTCCTGAATGAGCATTCTGGGATTTGTAGCTCTAGCAGTGGTTTTTGTATTACCTCCATCATTACACTGCGGGCCGCATTTGGCCCGCGGGTCAGAGTTTTACACCTGTGATTTCCGTTATCAAATTCATTTGCGCAATACAAACAGCCAACGGCATGGCCAGTCAGAAGTACTCACAGAATGAATCAGCTTCAGAAATGTATTTATTAACTTTACACGTTTGTGGAATGCGACTCAAATTTGCATTTATTGTTGGCCAGCAACCTCTAGTGGTTGTCACAGAAATGTGCAACCAACTGAAGACGGAGAAGTTTTGTGTTGGGTGGTTAGACCACGCAGAGACATACAGAAATATATGCCTGAATTATATTTTTTTTTACAAGAATTAAAGATTGTCAAGAAGATGCGTCACTCCCCTGTAACAGCCTGCTGCTGCAATAAACCACGCACTCACAAATCTGCAGCTCTCAATTCAAAAACTTGGGGGAAAGAGGGCATCCAATTATGAACACTGTGGAAAAATCTCTATGTTAAAGGATGGAGATTAGCATTCTGCTCGTCATTCATTTTATCTGCGCCCTTTGTACGGCAAATTGCCTGTATGTGAATGGAGCTGCGTCTCACCCGTCCTCCAGTAGCGTCTGCGAGTTTTCCAATGTCGGCCAAGCGGCAGTCTGTCCCCTCAAAAGTCATTACTGATATAATGACACTTCAAGAAAAAAAAAACAAAACAATGCATAAAGGCCAGTTTGCACACAACAGACAATACAAGGTATGATCAGCATCATCCAAACTAATTATGTAAGAATAGCACGCAATGTGAAATTGATTTTTGTAAAAGAAAGCTTGAAAAAGTTTTTTTTTATGTCTCTTCCAATTTTCTTCGGTTTCACATCAGCTTTCATTTACACAAACATTAGCACAATCATGTTGGGAATGATAAAATGTAATTTGTGTTTGAATGTGTTTCCTTACCCACTGTTGACGGCCTGCTCGGCCAGCTGTTTGTAGAAATGTGGAGTGTGGGAGGAGTCCAGAAATGGAGTTTCCTCGATCTTACCCAGCCCAATATTGGCTTTACCATCAGTGCACAGAATTACCTAAGAAGAACATGTGACATGGAATATACACCAACCAATGCTTCAGAACAATAGCGGGAGTAGCGGGAGTGTGCCGCTGTATCCCTCAGCTGGAGAGGGAAAAGCTTATCCAGCACAGATGTTCAGACATTCAGTGAAACTATTTTTCATGACTGTGTGAAGACTGTGTGATCATATAGTCCAGTTTTCTTGACTTGTGTCAGTTGGCAATAGCTTTAGATCCACTCACCTTTGACCCGGGGTACCTTGATGCAACAGCAACAGAGGCCAGAACTGCTGGACCCAGACTTGTAGCCCCATGTTCACTCAAACTGGGTGTGAAAGTTCAACAAACACATTCGTTTTGAATCGGTACTTGCTTTGATACAAAAAAAAAACAAAAAAAAAACAAACCTCCCCTTCATTGAGACTTACTTATCGATCCTTTGCGTTAGATGTTGGAATGTCTCTGCAATACAGTGCGGGATTTTATAGCCGATGCCTTGTTGCCATAGATGGTCATAGTCCACCAATGCCCAGTCCCGCAGTATAAGAGGTGTCCTGGTGCCATCACCATAAATCACGACCTGTGAAAGGAGTTTAAAAGTGGAATGAACACACACACACACACACACACAAAATCTCATTTGATGCTGATGAGGTTGTCGTTTTCATGAGGTCATCATTGAATTTTAATACCTCGTCATTAAATGTGACCAAGGCCACTCGACTGTTGGGGGACTGCTCCAGGAGAGATGATACCGCCCTCTTCAGGGCATCTTGAATACCCTGATTGTATTAACATTCAAACAGACAACAGAATAAGTGTTTCTAAAATGATGAGTATTTAAGTGTGTCGCTGGCAAGTACTCATCGCAGCTCACCTCAAGTCTGGACTTGTACGTTTCTGACCCATCCACTGTAGCAACCTAAAGAGTCAAGAACATCGTTATGTTATATATCGGGATGCATCAGCCAATCAGAACGAGTGGACGCATAGCATGTATGATGCCATTTTTAAAAAAATTGAATTATTATGTAGCTAAAATTATTATTCCTAGTCTGTTCTGTTCATAGCTTATCATATCCACTTGGTTGTGCTGCTGCCAGCGTTGTATAAAGAAGCTAAAGATTTAGCTGTCGAATCATCTGCAACTCAGCACGTAAATAATGTGGCGCATTGGAGCAGCAGCTGCACCAACATTGCTCATTTATTTTGCTGTTGCATTTTCTCCAAAACAAGTGCAAAATCTTTTTATCTTAAATTTTTTCAACGAGTAGTTTGTTTTTTTGTCGTCTCTCGTGTCTCTCGTGAAACAGAGACAAATGCACAGTTTATTGTACAAACTTGATTAAGCTCACCTAGTGTACTTTTTATGGACTTGTTAAGACTTTGTCGACTTTTGTCGTAAAAATTGCCTTTTCTCTGGTGGTTTTGGTTTCCTACTCTGAAGTGCGAATGTGAGCTTGTAGGCAGCTGGGTGATTTTAAATGCTCCGGAGTTTAAACGTTGCTCTACTGGCCCAAATTACGGTGAAATAATGTGCAAGTGTGATTCTGTGTGGATTCTTGAGTTGTGCTGTCATAGGGATGTACTTTAGGTAGGGCTAAGTATTGATGTCAGTCAAGGCCTTGGTGTGAAATGCACGGCCCTCCACTGCACAAAATGCATTAAGGGGTGGGGGGGTGGAGGTTTCCCGTCTCACACCTAAAATAAGAGGATTGGGCGAAGATGCTGAGTCTGTGCTCTACCTCTGTGGTGACGCTCATGCTGCCAGAAATGTCCACACAGAACACAACCAGGGTGTCCTCCAAGTTCTGGTAGGCGTCCTCACTCTGAGTGGGCAGGTAAAGTTCATCGCTGAACAAGCCTGAGGTGTGACTGACACACATTCTCCTCACGCCGTTGCTCACGCCGTTCTCGTAGCCGCAGAACTCGCACAGCCACACCTGAAGACGAATTACACAAGCGGGAAAGAGAGCAACCGAAATTACGACGAAGCGGAAGAATTGCACTTGCAATGAAACTCGCGCCGAAACGAAGACAGCAGGGGGTAAAAAAAAAAGGGGGGGAGGGGAGCGGGGGGGGGGGGGGGACATACCAAAAAAAAAAAAAAAAAAAAAATCCACTCACATTTCTTTGCACGAGACTCAGCCGAGACAGCGCAGCGCTGCATTTCCCACAAAGCAGCAGGCTCTCAAAACTTTCCGTCTCTGTGGCTTTTTGGAGGAGTAGGAAAAACAAGAGGCGTGAAACAGACTCGCGCGTGTGCGTATGTGTTTGCGCGTCAGTGTTTGTGTGCCTGTGTCGTCTGACCTCGCCTCACGTTAACCAGTTTTCCGACGCCGAGGGAAACGACGTTGACATTGGCTGTGAGCGCGCACCCCTCTTTCACGAGGTCGACTGAAACAGAGCGAAGGGACGAAGAAATGGGGGAGAGAATGAGGCTTTAAATATTTCAATATCTCTGATGAGTTTCATTGGAGTCATGGGTGGGGGGGGGAGGGGAGGGGTCAACACCCACCTCTGGGGGGGACTGGAGGAGGGTGGGATGGGCGGGTGGGTGAGGTCAGGAAGGCAGGACGAGGGGGAGCGAGTAGGGACTTTTTAACGCGAGGAGGCAGCGGGGGAGGCAGCGAATGCGGAGGCTGTTTGGGCTGATCTGTCAAATCAAAAGAAAGAAATGCAGATACATAAATCAGAAGCCGGCCTCACCAGTGTGCTGCTTCCTTTTCACAGCTACAAATCAAGCTAGAAATCTTGGTGTGATTATTGACTCAGACCTGAATTTCAATAACCGTCAAACGTTTATCACTAAATCTGCCTACTGCCGCTAGAATTAAGGGGTTTCTGTCGAAACAAGACGTGGAAAAACTAATTATTCATGCGTTCATTTTCAGTATCGTAACGGCATCTTTACCGGTCTGAACAAAAAGCCAATCTGGCAGCTGCAGCTGATCCAGAACGCTGCCGCCAGAGTCCTCACAAACACGAGGAAACTGGACCATATTGCACCGGTCATTAAATCGCTACGATGGCTTCCTGTGAGTCAAAGGATAGATTTTAAAATCTTACTGCTGGTCTACAGAGCACTGAATGGTCTTGGACCAAAATATGTGCTTGATCTGCTAGTGCCTTTAAATCAGGGCTGGAAACATTGTTAACTGTAGTGTATTTGTAGATTAAAATTCTACTTACTCTAGGCTACATTGCCTACATTATTATATTGTGTTGTATTTTAATACTGTTTTGCTGATTTTATGGTTTGTGTAAAGCACTTTGAATTGCCTCGTCGAATTGTGCGATACAAAAAAACTTGCCTTGCTTGCCCTTTTCTATGAAGTATTTTAGTGCCAACCCTGCCAAAGTTTCCAATAAAGGAAGACAAGACTTTCAAAAGTCAGTCTACAAACTTTCTTTATCTGGATTTCCTTTTGTTCAACTTCTATCTGCTGTGCATCTTTGTGTCTCTGCCCACACACACACACACACACACACACACACACACACACACAAACCACTTATTATGCTTTGCTGTTTCTTGAGACATGCAATATGAAGATATGATGCCTTAGAAGTTACCATATTGCTGTTTCGCAGTGACTCTGTTGTCGTAGCGGTGCCCAATTACATCTGTGGAAGGTGGGTATAAAAAAAAAAAAAAATCAATGACCAATTCTCTAAGAGATACTGTAGAGCATCATTCAAAGCCCCGTGTAAGATTTAGTGGCATCTTATGCTCTCACATCTTCCGACTACCAGCTGGCTTATCAGTGTAAAATCACAGAACCCTGGCAAGATGAATATTCAGGTAGACACAAAATGGCTGTGTCCCCACATGTGAACATGATCTTTATGTAAATGCAACGTCGTCCTTTCGTAATCAGTTTTATCATTTTCTGTGTTTGGTTTTCCCCTTTTCAAATTTCTTTCTGCGCGCGCGCACACACACACACACACACACACACACACACACACACACACACACACACACACACACACACACACACTGCTTTTGACAAACACAGCATTGAAGACATGGCCGTTATGAAGAGAGTTAGAGTTACCTTCTTGCTGTTTCACAATCACTTTGTCATGCTGAGGTACAATAACAGAAACACCTGTGGATGCTGGTAAAAAAAAAACAATAAATAATAAATAATATAATATAAATGTACAATTAAGAATTTGGGACATACATTGATTCTAAAAGAAATGACCAAACCAATGTCTGTTTGTTTGTATTGTGTTTTGTTAATCTGTTAGTCAAAAGTCAAAGTCATTAATATAATAAATGATGCTCAGTACTTTGCCAATTGATTATATTTAAAAAAGTAAACTTAAAAAACTTTGCATTTTGGGGAGCAAAAACATTTCTCAAATTTTGTTGAACTTTAGCTCAGCGAGTCTCATCCTGCGTTGGCTCCCGATGCCATTATGTGACTGACTGGCACAAAGGCAACAATCACAGAGATGTTCTCACGTTCAGATTGTGAGCAACAATTATGGTATAATTCATAGTTGAATTTTGCTAAGGAGAATGAAAGAGATTCTTGCCCCATCATGAATATAATATAGGTGTTAAGTGTACAACATTACTGATGACAATACAGTCACAATAGATATTGAAATAGTTTCAGATTGAAACTATTTTTTGTATTTGGAATGCAAACACAGCAAACTGCACACATGACTCCCGCTGCACAACAACAGCACAACTGTAGAGTCTATTTGTCTGTTGTGTGGCATCTTACAAGGGCTATGAACAAAGAAATAATGTTGAAGAATTGCAAAAGTAACCTACAAAGTGTAACAATTAATGATCCAGATTGAAAGGTCAGTCATTAATAGTGAACAATATGTAATAAAAAATAAAACAGACTCGAATCCCAAGAGAAGCTGAACATGACTACAGCAATGATGACTTATTGTTGAATAATTTAAGAATAAAATAAACACCCTGTATGTGTATTTATAAAGTATTTGATGTAAACTCACCTGCCCCACTAGGCCTCCAATTACACACAACATGGCTGCAGGCAAAGTCCATCTGGGTTCTTGAAGTAAACACATCAGATAGAAAAACAGCAGCAAATTAGCTTCCTTGAAACTGAGGCGACGGTTTGGTTATTTTTCTAGTTAACAGCTGGATGTGTAAAAGCATGAAAGCCACCACTTCCTGTGCGGAAAGAAAAAAAAAAACACAGTGAGGAAAGTAGATCAAGCCTGAATTAAATGCTGTTTTTCACCTAATGACTCATGAGGTTGCTGTGTGTACCGTGAGAGATGTACAGAACTACAGGTAAGAATTCAGTAAACAGGGTGGGCGGGTGGCAGCAGTTTTTTGAAAAAATCTTCAGCTGGGCTTCGGCGGCCTGGGCTTGTCTGGGCCCTTTGTGAAGTCACAAAAGGCAGTGAAAAGAGGTCAAAGGAAAGGATAGTCATTTCTGTTATGTAAGGATTATTACTCTTAAAAGTACGAGTGGATTATTATTATATAGTTGATTATTTTCAAATGGGCCTTTTGAGTGGAGCTCTAATTGCTGCTGTTTTCTTTTGCTTAATGGCATAAAGGTTTGCATTTTAAACGAGACGGTGTACATATCACCCCAATGTGCTGGCAATAAAGGAGGAAGTAAACAGGCAACTAGAGACTGGAAAATGAGATTACTGCAAACTCGCAGGAAGTGACACGTAGATTAAGACACAATAACAATGACTTTAATCCTGGACCAGAGCAGTGAAATGAGGGCACTGCATGGTCACAGGAGAATCAATTTACGGTCCATATGGTACAATGTTAGATTATTCAAGAATGTGAACAGTCACAGGGTCACACAGACCAGTTAGTGTGAGATTATGACGAGAGTAAGTAGGAGGAAACCAGGTAGGTATAAGAACAAATTGGTTTCCTGTTTGCCAGCCGTTTCCACGAAAGAAAGAATGAACAATAGATTTAATTTTTCTTAGAAAAGGTTCACTCTCGGGTGTGAACAGTCTACTCATCACTGTCCTGTTTCTGTCTATCAGGGGGGAAAAAGTCAATCACATCTGCAACATGACATTTGACTGTCAAAATTGTTCACATTTGAAACAATCACCACTACAGATTACACTGCCAGGTTCTATGACTAACAATCTGTACACATTTCCATGCAATCTACCTGCAAATTACAGCTCATGAGAATCAGAACTGCCATTGGTTGATTTCATAGGTGAATTTAAAATGCCTTTCTTTTTACCAACTACTAACATATTGCAAGACCTTAATCATTTTAATGTATGACAAATTAAGCAATGTGCTGGTCAAGAAGCTGTTGTTAAGGTAGCCGAACAAGACAACAGTTAAACAGTTTTAGATCTTTTCTTAAGGTAGTGTGGCTGATACACCTACACATGGAATTTAAAGGATACCATTTACCTCTGTCGTGAGCTGTGTGCAGCAGTGTCAGTAAAACTGAAAGTGATCTGTTTTTTTTAGGTGTACAGGCTTATAGCAGGTAAAGAGGTGTGGGCGTGTTCTAGTCTAGCAGCAGCAGCAGCAGCAGCAGCAGCGCTGCCAGGAAGTCAGCATTTGGTTCAGGGTTGACACAAACCAATCTTAAAAGACAGGAGCAGTTCAAAGGCAAAACAAAAAGATGTCTATCTAAAGACGGGCAGAGCAAAAGTTAAAGAAAAAAAAGTGTATGTATATTTCAGTTTGAGTCTTTAATCGCTTCAGTGTTGTAAAAGCTTTTCATTTTCATCAAATCTGATGATACTCAAAAGGCAGAGACACACAGAATCATACTGCGTACTAATTAGTAGTTTTTTTTTTGACACCAGTCTTCAAAACTGCGTTTAACTTCCTCACCATGCACACGCTCAGCTGTAAAACAGAAAATACCATTTTTCTAACAGATGGACTAACAGATCCAATCTGTCATGGGAATAACTTTGATAATGATAATCACTGTGCTACATGAGGTTATATGACTACAACTACCTTCTCAAAGCAAGAGCAAGCAGGATATATTAAATAACACAAACCTAGAGGGGAAATTTAGGATTGAGGTTATTTGTTCTTTGCACTTGAATCTGATGTTGAACCAGAATTTGATCACTTTTATTAACATTGTGGTGACTGACTGATACGATGTAGTTTGTAATATAAAGGTTGCTAAGTTATCTACACAGAGATGACACACATGAATATGCAGTTATTGTTCTCCGGTGTATTTTCTTGCAGTTCACATGGAATGCTAAATGTACATCCACTATAAGTAATTCTAAAAGAAATTCAGAATCTTGTTTTACAGTTTCCAGTTGGAAACCTCCCACTGTCATTTTTTGCAAATTACTGCAAACATTCGGTTACTCTCGCAGACTGTAGTGTGTTGCGAGCGGCGAAACCCCTAAAATGTGAAGTCCCCTAGTCTTGCTCGCCCCCTGGTGGTAGGTTGGAGTTCAGACTTCAGACTCTAGTGTGTTGCAAGTAGCGAACCCCTAAAATGTGAAGTCCCCTAGTCTTGCTCGCCCCCTGGTGGTAGGTTGGAGTTCAGACTTCTGGCAGCTAACCACTGATGAGTAGACAAACCTTTCACCTTTTCTGTTAGGGTAGATGCATCATGGTCTTATTTGCACAACAGGAAAAGGAAAATACATTTTCCATTGCCAAGAATCTTTATAGTCACAAAGGTTTCTCAGTGAGGCACAGTTACACAATCTCCTAGACTACTGCTGCCCTTCCAGAGACTCTAACACAGCCTTAAAGATGACTGCTATGGCCACGGCGCCAGGGTCGGGTAGCGTGACCCGCTCGGCTGCAATGTAACTGGCTCGTCCTGCCTTTGCTGCAAGACTTCGGGTTGACTCCGCCCCTGTGGCTGCCCTCTAGGGGGAGAAAACACACGTTGTCAGAAGAGAAGGAGACGCTGCGCTTGTCTGGAAAAACAGCAGCACTCGTAGCGTGACGATAAAATATACCTGAGCCGCCGCCTGGAGTACAGCCATGTGTCCAGCTGGCGGCGCTGCAGACAACCTTGTCAGCTCGTCCACGGCAGGACACAGGGCATCCAACTGGAGAGGAAAGCAAAAACAGCGCCAAGGATGGTTGTGTAATTGAATAAATCATATTAAAAAAAAAAAAACGTCAATTAGATTTGGAAGACAAGTAAAAACTGTCACCATAGTTCTGTCGCCGGTGTCAGCACCTCCGTATCTGAAAACGAAGTTAACATCATTGCATTTCGCTGTGGAGACGGTTTTAAAAACAAAGCTCATTTCGAAAACACTGCCTCGCACCTTTTCACGGCAATCATCCCAGCATGCATTGCACCCGCCCAGGACCCGGCGTCGCTCTCGGCCCCGGTCAGATGACCCGCCGCAGCGGTCAAGAACAGACTGTACAGCTAACATACACACCAAGAGTGTGAGCTTGTGCAATTGTGCGTGTGTGTTATCATTGTACAAAATGAATGGAGGGACCAACCGCTCCTGAGGTCCCGCCCATCTTCTCCTGCACCAATCCAGCCAGGACTGAGAGCAGCTTCCCAGGGCAGCCAGGTACGCTGTGTCCCCGCAGCCACTCCTGAATCGCTGCGGCAACACCGTCCCACTGTTAGGATATCAACACTTTTGATGTACGCTGCGAGCGTTCTTTCTATTGACACTTGCCTTTAGCAGCCTGTGCGTGAGTGTTGCCACAGTCTCCGTCCCCTGCTGCACGGTCCAGCGAGTTGAGCTCCTTCTGCTTTTCCAGAAGTGTGTAACAAATTCGCTCTAAACTTCTTCTCATCACAGGACTCAGAGAACCTGAGAACAAACAAACAAACAAACAAAAGTCAGCCACCCCTTGATGTAAATGCTGCTCTCCCGTTTAGTAAAAGAAATCTCACTTGTGGCCCTGCAGCTTGTATTGCCTGCCTTCACCTTAAAACAGCTGAAACCCCCTTAAGTATCCTGAATGCAGCATACACAGTGATAGAAAATGGGTGCATAAATAAAATACAAAAAATAAATACAATTCTATTACAGGCCACAAAATGTCAACAGGTTTCTTCACTTGCTTGTCAATTTTACACGTTTGCTAATCTTTATTTTTATCTTATTTAGAGTATTATGTCATGACTAAATAAATGGCAGTTATAAAAACAAAAGAACTTGTAAACAGTTTATCTGAATATGTATAATTTGTCTAATGAAATAAAATATTTAGGCAAGTTGTCATACATTTGATTTAATATTTGTAAGAAGCTACTGGGAAAGAAAAAGTATAATATAGCAAAAGCAAATTTCAAATTTCAAAAGAAAAAAAAAGCTGTAATCTTTGCAACTGTTGTTTCTATAATTTTCAACTGGAACCGACCTCGCTGGATGATGACATTGGTCCTTTGTAGGTCATAGTTAAATCTAACCTTCAGTGTGCGTGTCTTCTTGCGGCAGCGTCTTCGTCGCGACAGGCTCTGTGATATACTTGTGTTTGCTAACACATGTACTGCCAAGGTTTGGCCAGGCGGGGGCGCTGGTCTTACAATCTACAGGACATGGACCACGTTAAAAAAAAATAATCAAAAGTTTAAACAATGTTAATGCCATTGTGTGCAGTCTTTTAAAGCAACATTGATTAGACTTCAGAATTTAACCAGTTTTATAAATGTTTGGTCACTTCACACAAGTTAAACGTAAAATTTAAACAGCTTCTACATTTCCTTTGTCATTTAAAAAAAAAAATTCAACTCCTGAAACGACTGTACCAAGTTTTCCACCCTGCAAACCAGAAGTTCGTTGTTGGTTCACCAATTATGCATTATGTAGTGACAGCAAATAGAAAAATGTCTGCGGATACTCACCAAACAGTCTCAGTGTTTTCTGCTCAGCTCTCATCAGAGACAGCGACACACCGGCCATCTCCAATGATGTCATGAAGGAGCCGCACATCACCCTGGAGACCTCAATGCCGCGACTCTCTGTGGCCATATGTCAACACATACCCAGGTGAACGGAACAATTGGGAATAATGGAACATTGAACTGGAGTTTGTTTTTATTTGGATCAAATCCAGTTAAATAAAGTGCTAATCAATAATTACCGAGACAGATAATAGCAGCCCGAGTAATTACAGCCATCTCCAAGACAGACAGAGCTCCAAGGTTGTTCACACACACGACCACACTGTCTCCTAAGTTCAAAAGGAGGTGCTCACTTGTTGAATTCAAATATAAAATGCAGTATAAGTCTAAATACAGAGGTTGGACATGTTACTGTTTGTGTACCTGATTTAATAGGCAGATGTGATTGGCTGTCAGGGTTTGTCATGTGATTGATCATTGTCTTCACCACCTCATCTGCGGAGCTCACCTGTGGATATGGAATTATGCAAACTGGAATCACGAACAAAGGACTGATACTAGGCTATTGCAGACTGAACGGGAATCACCTTTGACCTTTGAATTCCTGGTTCACCATGAATTCCTGAAAAAGACAGATATTATTATTTTTATTTTTTTATTTTTTTATACTAGAAACCAAATATTGTTTTTTTTTTTTTCATTAATTGTATTCAGACAGCACTCAAGCCAAGTTTGGTGTGGCATAAAATCCAGAAATGTTAAGCTGTAATCAAATTCAACTGGAACAACAAAAACATTTTTTTTGCATAAAAAGTTGTATTACATACCATGAAACTAGACATTATCAATGCATATGACAGTGTTTAAACCTGAGTTTTACATTCACGCCTAGAAACAAAATTAAATATAATGCTATTTTTATCATTTATTTGGTAATGTGTATTTATGTTGAAAGTCTTGTAGACGCTTGTTGAAAAAGATGAGGGGAATCAGAAATGATACCTTTCATTCCACATATCAAATGCAGCCAATATCTTCTAAACAAACTGAGATTACTGTCTTTTGCACAATAGCATCCTTTCTTCAGTCTCACCCAGCCCAAGCTCCATGGCTCCTGGTGGCAAGTCAAAAGACGGCAAGCAGCCTGGGACACTGCACGGTGACAGACTCACCCCCAGCGTGCCTGAAATGTATTTTAAACAAAGCAGTGAACTCGGATAATAACTTTTTTTTCTTAGAAAAGTGAGTGAAAAAGAGACTCACCAATTCCTCTCAGAGCCTCTGTCACCGTCTCAACAATCTCCTCCAGTGAGCAGCCGTCCTCTGCTAAAGCCCCTGCAAGCTGAAGCGTAACAATTGGTTTGTCCATTTAGGAAACAGGTTTATTCAAAACCCTACATACAGGACGGTATCAGAATGTCGAGACTGCTGTTTCTTTGGAACAGCAACTTTGTAACTTTGAATATCAATATGGGAAAATGTCCTTTTTTAAAATGAATGAATTAATCAATTTCATTTACGAGACAACGTTGATTTTAAAAGCTATGTAAAAAGAGGCTGTGCAGAAGCGATCACAAGTTACGATCAAGATAAGGAAAAAACAAAAACGACACTATTACAAACCTTGTGTATGAAGATGGTGCCACATAAGCCCCTCCTCCCAGCCTTACTGGGACGCTCAAATGCGCAGTCGTCAGCGATTATCACCATGTCGGTGGCCACGCCGTGATTACGGGCCTGCTCTGCAGCTAATCCAAAATTAAGGCGGTCCCCCGTGTAGTTTTTCACAATGAGCAGGACACCAGAGGCACCTGCAGCAGGAGGGCACTAAGGGTCAGCCAATGCTTTAATATACACTTCCAGAAATGATGAATGAAATTTGTTCTTATTTATTTTTTACAGTAGTAGTTTGAATGTCCTGTGCATTCTTATGTTTTCTAGATTATGTAACCGTGATTGTGATTGTGCTGCCTGTGCCTTTAATAGGGACGTATACTGCAGATTCATTAATTAACAGTTCAGGGCCAAGGTGTTCATCACCTGCGTTGTGCAAGGACAGAATGGCAGCCAGGATGCTGGCAGGAGGCGGAGACGCAAACACTCCGCCTGCGACGGCTGCCGACAGCATGCCTGCACCAACATAACCTGCAAGCAGACGGAGAGAAAGTAGGGAGTAAGAACAAGATAGAAACACACTTCGAGGCCATGGCTCCTTCGAAATGTCCTTGACTCCTACCTCCATGTGCTGGTTCGTGTCCTGACCCCCCTCCCGACAGGAGGGCAACTTTGCCCCTCAGGTTGTCCAGGTCTGATCGAAGCACAACTCGGTAGCCCTTCAGCAGAGACAGGCCCCCGTTGGCCCTCACCAGGCCGTGCAGCGCCTCGTCCACACAGCCGTCGGCAGAGTTGATCAGCTTCTTCCTGGGCTGAGTGGGACAAAATGCATCGGGATTGCTGTGGTCCGCCTTCAAATTTTATTCTAATAATTATTTGTTTACTTATTGCTCTCCGTAATCTATCCACGCACATGGATGCCTCTAATACGTTTATTAACATGTAATAGACATATTTTGGTGTCAGCAGGTTAACGCACGCTGAAAGCCACAATAAAATCATTATTTACAGAAGCTGCATCATAAGGCTGTAGATGCACTGACACACTAATTAAACTTTTTTTTTTTTTTTTTTTTTTTTTTTAATTATTATTATTATTTTTTAACAAATAACGATTGAAAGCCTTACCGCAGTCTCATTATGTCTACACTGGACTCTGAACCATTTCAGTTGCAAGTGTGTGCACGCAGCAATGCTAACATGCCCGGGCTAACTCACAACCTCGCAACACTGTAGCTTTAAGTTCACTGTCAGTCCAAACTGACAGGACAAAATGCATTGCAGAAATACATTAGGATCATGCAGCAACTGAGAATAAAAAGTGTTCGGGCGTATTTCTTCTATCCGATTTACCTCCATCTGGACTTGTCTTGCTTCTTTCCCCCCGCTGGGACGACACAACGGGTCCAAAGGAAACACGGGAACGAGTCGGACTCCGGTGATGCAACGACTTGTGCACACCGACTCGAAGCTATCGCGTGCACCTGGCGGAAGCGCTACTCGCCTCTGCGGATACTATCAAAATATTTGAACGTATAATCCTGAACAAAACTAAAGGCAACTTGACTGCTGTGTAATTTGGCGAGGTGCTTCAAATTATTGTCAGACAGGCAGACGAGACATAGAGGCGCAAAGTAATGTATGGTCTTATTAGTTAGGTTTAACTTTTTAATTTTGAAAATAAGAGGTCTTTAAAAGTCTTTACTTTAAAACGTTCAATAGATGAGTAATCCTCCCATTATGATATAGTTTAGATATTTACTGAGCCACGGGTTCTCCCAACACAGTGCAGATTTATTTATTAAATAAGAACTGTGATTTCATGCCGGAAATGAATGACCGTCTTGAACATATCCTGCAAGTTGGGCGAAATGTCTACTTAAGGTATGGCTTCAATAGTTACAAAACCATCATTGTAACAACATAATTTAACCTTTCAAGGCACTAGGAAGAATGTTTGATATATCTGAAAATAACTTGCAAAAATGATTCACTCGGGGAAAGGGCTATATCTTCACTTTATGCAGTGAAGTTATTGTAAACGTTATACATTAGTGTCCCTTCTTTGAACGACACGGGGAAACAAACATTGAACCGACGTTGATTTCTGTGGCCTCCCTCACAGCGCTTGCTTTGATGTCATTCCCTACGCTCCGCTCACTCGGGCTGTTCCGTAAATTCATCGAACCAACCCTTCAGTTCCCCGTCCATGACGCACGGATGCCAGAAGACTGCCCGTCCGCTCCCCTCTGCTGAGCTGAGCTGAGCTCGACTCCAACTCGGAACCGTCCAGAGCAACATGCATGATGGCGAGTGTGGAGACAGCCGCCGAACACGAACGTATCCTGCGGGAGATCGAGAGCACGGACACCAACTGTATTGGCCCAACACTCCGGTAAGTCACTGTCCCGGCGACTGCTCCTGCATTGCGGCTGAAGTTGACGGCGTCTCCCCGCTGAGCGGACACGGCTTAGCAGCAGCAGCGACTAGCACTGAGCTACTAGTACGCCGACACTCTGGGAGCTTGTGCAAAACTTTGCTTGCGTGCGCCCATTATCGGACAGCTAGTCGGCTAACCTTTAGCGAACAGAAAAACTGTTCACCGTAAATCTGGTTGCACATGATGTGTGAAACCACCCACAGAGACACGAATATCACTGATACATTTACCGTCTTTCACTAGACTGTAACGCCAACTAATGTCAACTCGCTAATTTAGCCAATTGAGCTAACGTCTGCTAACTTGGCTAACTCATTGACATTCAGCTCACTGATGTCACTGCTCACACCCGGAGACGACCAGTTTGTTGTGGCGAAATCGTCTCTGCTCGCCTGGTGGTGGGTGTTTGACTGTCAACTCTGGATGACCGAAAACAACGATCAGCCATCACCAAAATTCACCTGGACATCTCTTGTCATGCCAACTTTCGCCTCTCCAAAAACCATAACTTCTGTTTTATGGATACTGTCGACGCGCTCGTGATAGGGCTTAAGGTTCATTGCTGTCCGAAATCAGCAATCAACCATCTCCGAATTCCGTGTCGACATCTCGGTTGACAGTTTGTGAAGACCGAAACTAAGAAAACAGAATGACATCATCTAACACTATGACAGTCAAAAGTTTCGACACATCCGATGAATTTAATGTCTTTTCTTTCATTTTCATGACTATTGACATTGCAGTTTCTCACTGAAGGCATCAAAACTACGTATGAACACACATGGAATTATGGAGGAAACAATGAAAGTGTAAAATAACTCAAACACGTTTTATATTTGAATTCTTCAAAATAGCCACCTTTCATAAAAACATATCTGGAGTTATTGAACGTGTTTTTCTTTGCTGCATAATAACATATGTCTTGCTTATATATTTGATGTCTTCAGTATCTATCTGCAGGGTAGAAAGTTGTAAAGAAACTTTTGACTGGTAGTGTAAATCATTTTTTTTTTTTAATCTGCCAAACAGTATAAAAGAGGAGAAGGCTTAACGTGGACACTATTCATAAAACAAGAGTTATTGTTTTGGTTTTTGGAGAGGTGGAGGTGGGCATGACTCGAGATGTCCACACACAATTTGACGATGATTGATTGCTGTTTTTGGTCAATAACCTTTTATGTGCTGGAGAGGTAACGTCAGGGAGGCTGCTATTTAGCAACGGCGAGTATATGTCAAGGAATGTCAAGTGCAGCTGCTGCCTTATCAGGCTCAGACTGTGTTGAACGATGCATACGTCTTGTTTTTTTTTTGGTCATGCAGTCGCTTGAACCTGCGTTGCACAACAAGCAGGGCGCCGTTGATATATCTTTGTCATGGATGTTGTATGCTCTACAATGAGTAGACTGTCGCTTACAGACTGGGGACTGTATTCAAATTCTGAAAGGATGGCTTGTTTTTTTGTTTTGGTGTTTGTGGCAGACTATGTTGGAGACATAGTGGTAGTTATTACTACTGCATGTTGGCTTTTCTGTTCCTTCATCTTCTGCACGAATTCCAGAAAATATAGAACATTTTGACAGGGATAAAGCTGACCTATGTGTTTGTACACTTGTTTGCCACTTTTATAAACCCAAAATATCCACCACAGTTGTAGACTGCTATTTGGCTGTGTCGATAACCGGGACGCTCAATGCATCAGAGATGTGAGTGAGAGACTCTCCTCTTCTCTTCGGAGCTTTCTGTTTGCACACACAGCTGTGTGATGTTTCATCTTTCTGTCTCTGGCCATCAGTTTTTTCCTCTTCCTCCTCTACACAGTCACAAAATAAAATGAGTCTATTTTTGTAACTGTCAGGAACAACAGCAGCTATTTTTAGTTTCAGAATAGTGTTTTGAAATCTGTTTTATTCGACAAATGTGCGATGGAGAAGTCTTGAATCTTATTACAGACAATTCAGCAAAAACTCTCAGCCTTTAACAACACAATTTGACTCAAAGACCCCTTTAAACATTGAGGCTAGCAAATATTATTGACTTATTGACACAAGGATGTTTTATTTCATTTTGCATTCTTCTGCATCCTTTTTTTTTTTTACAGACTTATAAATGATAGCATAAGCTAGTAACGCAAGGGTTCAATCATTATACAGTATGTTATATATTTTCAGCACACGGACTAAAAATGTCAGCCCAGCTCTTTTCCTTTCAGCTGATGCCTTTAGGGGTCACCACAACTTATCAGCCTTTATCTCACCGTATCCTCTGCATCCTCTTTGCTCACACCAACTAACTTCAGGTCCTCTTTCTGCATCTATCAATCTCCTCTTTTGTCTTTGCTAGGCCTCCTGCTTTACTGTTCCAACCTCAGCATCCTTCCGCTAATAACCGCTGTCCCTCCCCTGAAACCATCTCAGTCTGCCCTCTCTGGTGTTATCGACAAAACATGCGCTGTCCCTCTGATTTACGCAATCATACCTGGTCCTGTCCATTCTGGTCACTTACTTCCAAAGAGAATCTCACCATTGAAGTATCTGCTATACCTCCAGATCTGGCTCTTAGCCTAGTGAGCCCAAAGCAGTACATTTCCCGTCGCAGTTTGGCACTGCTGGAGTGCTCAAGGTGTGTGTGATTTCTTCAGCAGCAATGTGCAGGTTGAGGCCGGCTGCAGCATTCCACTGTGACAACCAGGAAACTCAGCATAGACTTGACAGGAGCAGTGCGTATCTGTCAGCCAACTCCCTGTCACAGACGTTGACCTGACAGCAAACGCTAGCGTCTGTCACAATGTTTCTTCATATTGAATTGTTCATGCTCTTCAGTTGTTTTGTTAATTATTTTTTATTTTTTATTGTCAGCCAGTCACATGGGCCTAACTTCTGGGTTATAGGTAAACACACAGGGAGGGAAATGACTTAATCACCCATAGGTCACATCCCTCTTTGATGATGAATGTTCAAAAAGTAATAAAACCAGACATGTATTTATAATTCAATGTAATAATGAATCCATATAAATAATTCTGTCAGTCGACATTGCATTTGAGCTCATTTGAAGCAAGCATCTCACAGGGGACTGTGAGTGCAAGGCTCAGTGGTGATGGAAAATGGATGAGTGACCTCTCACCACCCAACACCTCTCTATAAACAAGCCTATTTTTATTCGCTCTTTTTATTCTAATTCAATTGTTTTTTCACACATTTTATTTATTTTGTTTGTCACCATTCTTTCCATTTTTTTACTTACTATTTATCCATCACTACAATCAAAAAACGAATAACACGATTTGCATAAAAGTACAAAACATCCGCATTGAAAAGGTTGGCAAAAAGCATGAAAGCAAATAAAAAAAGAAAATCAACCTGGGACTTTCCTTCAGGATCACACTGGTTTAAAACATTTTCAGATATTACAGTCAACCCGAACCCAAATCTTCTCTTTTCCCAGAGTTACTGTCGGGCCGTGTTGCTTCAGCCGAATGTGTCCCAACCTCTTGTGCCTTATCAGTCTGAGATTAGCTCATTCAAGGGAGCCCTGCGTGTTTGCTCCGTTAACCTAATCGTTTGTCTGCAGTCACGCAGCTGGCTGCAAGCAGGGAGAGCCCCTGTGTAAAACTGCTGGCGGCTCTCCTCACGAGGCTGCATTGAGCTCCACCCTGTGTTTGACAGAAGGCGGCGGGTGGATTCTCTCAGATTTAAACCATTAATGACAGGGAACCCTTTTTGCACACGCTTATTTTGTGGTCTCTTGCCACGGAGGGACAGGAAAGGATTTCTTTTCTGAGCGTTTGCAAATGGAATTAAATATCAAGGGATGATGGCGTCCACATCTATTTCACTACAGGTCATCATTTCACTAATGTGCAAAAAAGTTGTAAAGGACACACCAACCAAAAGGGAATATTATGTTTCAGAGTTTCTGCAGCGACATGAATATCTTACCCAGAATAAATTCAGAGGATTCAGTGATTCACCTTCCTGCCGTGACAACTGCTGGAACAAAACCCACTTCATGTAAAATAGGAAACGTCCGTCCTTTAAACTGTCCACTCCTCAACTTTAAATGTTATTTCTGGTCATTGTACTCTGTTACTTGAGCAGTGTGACCCTGATTTTTTGGCAGCTTCTTTGAAGAAAATAGTGTACGCTTGGAAGTGGCACTTATGCACATCATTAAAAAAAAAAAAAAAAAAAAGTGCCAAAAAATGCTCCAAACTTATCGAACAACAAGAAATGAATCGTGTTTTGGTGCTAAATTTTGATATACAAGAAAGTGAACATTAGCGTCTGGGAGCCAATCATTTATTTGGTGTACGTGAGTCAAGTCTCTAAAGCTGCTGATTGGCTTTCACATTATAGAGGTGCGAACTAGAGATGGTTGCAAACTTTTCGCTAGAGTGAAAATTAGCATCATGCCAAAAAAAAAAGTCTAAAATGAATGTGGCTCCACTTCATTAATGTGGATCCAAATAAAGCAAAATTCTACTTTTGTGTGAGGAATTAGCAGTAATTGAGGAGAAAATGACAAAAAAGAAATCCTGATTTGAATGACTAGTGAATTGGAAAATTAAATAATTGTGCTATAATGGCAATGTTTTTTGTTGTTCAAAATTGATTTTAAAACATATGTCATAAAAAAAAAGGCATCGTTCTAGAACCAGTACTGAAAACAAGGTGTCGAAATTGGAATTTCATCAGAATTTTTGGATTTGCTATCTAGCCCACGCCTCGCATGAATGTAAGTGAATGTGCTGCATTTCCAACCTTGAGAATGGCACTGCTTTAGCTGCCCTCCACTGCTGCTGAGGAGTTGATGGCACAGCGGTGGATGCCTCCTCAGTCTCTCTCTACACTTGACACTGGATTCTGACTTCATTAGAGCTCCTCTGTGGAGAGATGTCAACTGGCAGCATCAGTGGTGCTGGTGAGATCTGCTTAAGCAATTGGAGTGCTGCAGCTAAAGGACACTTGGGGCCGAATCCTTACCTCATCTGCTGCCTTTGGAAAGAATTTTAGAAATTGTCTCCCCCATGTAGTGCTGGATGCTGTGTTTACCTTTCGCTGTGATTACTACAGAGCCAGAGTACATTGCATGAAAGAAAAGTTCCGCCGCTGCTGAGGAACTCGCCCCTCACAATGCAATGCGATGCGAGGGCAGTTTTATTTCCAACATTCTTCTTCACGTTCTATCAACACAGACAGTCTATGGGGTGTTGGAGGTCCCTTGTCAGTTAAACGTGCCCTGAAATGGTCTTTTAAGCTTGCCAGCACTTACCTGAAGGGTGCGCCATTGCCATCTATTTGTGCGACCACAGTTGAAGTTGGGAGTGTGCCATTGCCTATAACTTATTGTTACCGATATTAATTCCCACCAAATACGACCAGGTTAGACTTTGCACATCAGTTTGATTTCAGTTCTATTTTTTTTTTTCCTTTAGTGGTAGAACTCCACAACCATTCACCTTCCCTGCCGCTATAAGTGAAACTAGGAAGCAGCTATTTGCCCTCAACAGTCCCCTTGAGATGATGATGAAGAAGTAGAAGTAAACAGCAAGTTGGTAGCTCAGCTGCTACTCTAGACATCAGTCTGGATTCTGCAATGTTAGACATTTTCCGTTAGAATTGGATCTGATTTTCACTTTAAAAAGCAGAAAATGGACAAGACTGCAGGCTATTCTTGGCGAGCAACTCATTGCTGCTTGGCTCTGGATTGGCTCTGGCAATAGTGAAGTGAAACACTTGTGGCACAATGGGGATTGCAATCAGGAAGTGGCAGATAATATCATCCCTCGCTCAGAGGTTTGAAACCCTGATTCTTATGTGTGATCAAAGTGCTCTTCAGAGTTTCCTCACCCACCGACCCAGTATTCCCATGTTGACTGAGCAGATTGTGTGTCTGTGCAGATGCAAGAGTGCGCAAAGGGAGGGTAGAACACTCACACACACCCTGCTGAGTCATCCTTGGCTTTAGACACTCGTACACAAGTTTGAACTACATTTTTGAAAACTTCCTCTTACGTTCTCTCCTTCTGTAAAGCATCCACTTATTTTAAACCTCATGCAGTTCTGCTATTTATTACTTTGATCTCTTCATCCCTGCGGTCATGTATCACACAAAATATATGTTTTTATCCCTGTAATACTTTGGCGACGTCTCAATTTTCTTTTTAATGTATCGGTTGCAATCCAGACTTTGTGCAACGTTGGCTGCACGCTGCAGCTGGAAACTTACATGAAAGCACAAGTTGAAGCGTGCAGCCAGAACTCTCCCGTTGCTTGTCCGACAGTACCAGGCACAGCTGGACCACTCACTGCTAACACCCCCATTGGCTGTTTATAAAGAGGCATGACATAAGAACTGTGTAGGAGAAGTCAAGCCAACCCCTGTGGTTCTGCCCCTGGTGGACACTTTGCCTTTCATCTGATCAAAATAATATTTGGGCCTAAATAGAAGCTACAGTAAACTCTATCATTCTTATGGTCAGAGATGCATCCTCACGTTGTACAAAGACATGGCGACTTATGTCAAAGACATTGCAAGTTTTCCCCCCTTGTTTCTTTGTTTTTTATTAGTCAGAGGATTTATTCAGACTCTGGCTCGAAAACAATCTAGCTGTTTTTTCACAATATAAACGCAATATTTCTAAAATTATATAGCCATATCTGAGAGGTTTTTCCAATTTTAGCTACTTTCCATCACCCGTTTTTGATTGCGATATTTAGGTTTTGCTCAATTCTAGGGGTCATGGAAAACCCAGCGACTGTGTGTGTGTGCAGGCAGCGCTCACATCCTCGGAACCCTGGCTGCATTTTCATACAGCGAGAAAAAGTGAAGAGACGTCTTCCATTTGCATTTATTCCCACGTGGCATATTCTAATCTGCATTCATACTTCCGTGTCCAATCTGCCAGGAAACCAGCTATTGTTTGAAATGGTGAGGAGGATGAAGCCCCGGCTTTTCTTAGCACGGGGAAATAGACATTTGTTTTTCATATTCAGGAAGAATGTTTTGATGCAACCAACTATTGCTGTTATTATTGTAGATCAGGATTTGTGTTCCAGTTACTTCAGAAGAAACTACGTAGTTATTCATTTTTTGTTGATTTTTCCGTTGTGTGTGTGTGTGTGTGTGTGTGTGTGTGTGTGTGTGTGTGTGTGTGTGTGTGTGTGTGTGTGTGTGTGTGTGTGTGTGTGTGTGTGTGTGTGTGTGTGTGTGTGCGCGCGCGCGCGTACGTACCAGTGTGTGTGTGTGTGTGTCTAAAGAAAGCACAATGTGGCGTCAGACCTTCTCTCCTTTGTACAGGCCAGGCATTTCCTGGTCAACAGGAGGAAGGGTGCTGAATACAACTGACACACAGGTGTGTGTGTGTGTGTGTGTGTGTGTGTGTGTGTGTGTGTGTGTGTGCTCTTTTTGGAAATGCAGGAAGAGCCATAATCACGATACCACTGAGGTGTGCACACAGAAATGGCCAGGTTGACAAATGGTTAAGAGACATTTTTAAACATTTCTTCTTTTTAAAATGTTCATGTTTTTTGTGTCTTTTGAAGTTAATATTGTTTTTTTTGTTGTTTTTTTTTTAAATCTCAGCACCATTTTTGTGATGACTGTTTGAATGAAAGTCAGACGAACTTCTCTTTTATTTGCATATTTTTGCAGAACTTTCAGAATAAATAAGAAACAACCCCTATTAGTAATTTGTAACAGAGTTGTTTTTCAGTTTTGTTATTGCAGTTGTTGCCATTTGTAGAAATAATGCAGTTTTATCTGTAATCTGTTCAGTAATACTTACAAGAGTCACGGTTCTGTCACGCCCACCTGTGGATGCGTGGATGTGCTGAACAGGTAGTTACAGTATGTTGTTGAAATGGCGCCCCCGTGTGGGTCTATTTGTAAATACTGGTCAACTGTTGTAACAGCCTGACTAGATGCTGCTTTTTGTCAATATTCCAACTCCTCTTCACTTCATGGGTTTTGCTCTTTTAATTCATTTCCTCTATCTGCTCTTTCTCCTCAATTGTCAGGTCGTACCTGCACACCATTCATTTTAATTTTTAATTAAAACGAAACAACTGCTGTACCTAAACATTGACTGGACTTTTTAAAAGCTGTACTTTCTCTACCCCCCGCCCCCCTCCTTCAGGTCTGTGTACGATGGTCAGGAACATGGCCTCTTCATGGAAAAGTTGGATGCTCGCATCCGGAACCATGATCGGGAGATAGAGAAGTTGTGCAACCATCACTTTCAGGGGTTTGTCGACTCCATCACAGAGCTGCTCAAAGTTCGGGGGGAGGCGCAGAAACTGAAGGTACGGGATGGCACGGGTTCGATCGCTCAGTTCTCAATTGCTTTTCTCTCAGTTGTCTGATGGCGTTTTTCTCTCAGAGTCAGGTGACCGAAACCAACAGATGTCTCCAGGTGGAAGGCAAGCAAGTGAGTTTAATGCTGTGCTCGAGGTGAAATGATTTGACAACACCAGAGACATCAGTTTGAAATGATTTAGTCTCCTCCTCTAAAGATTTCTGTCATTGAGGCTCCGATCTCATCACGATTGAGACGTCCCTAATTTTGATTAAAAAAAAACAACAACATAAACTATGAGTAAAGCATGGAGAGTTCATCCCTAATACTGCTTCCTCTCCCTTCACCTTCTAGCTCACCAGCTCCATGGAGGAACTGAAGCAGTGTCGGATGCAGCAGAGCAACATTGCTACTACAGTAGACAAACTGACGCACTGCTTGCCAGGTAGCACCCACTTCATACTCCCTGTAGGATTTGTGATGTAATAATAATGTAATAATAATGTAATAGTGTCTCCCCCCGCCCCTCCTCAAAACTCCATTCCAATATATACTAATTATATGCAGTGGCAGATCATCCCCGTTATTTTTTCTTTGGTCAAACTCTCATTGAAGCTCAATGTCTCTCTCTGTTTTCCACAGTGCTGGAGATGTACAGTAGACTACAGGAACAGATGAAGGCCAAAAGGTAAGTCAAGCAAAACAGATGACAATCATCATGAACTGAATTATGGACAGAACTTTTAATTTTTGAAAGGCATGAACAGAAGCTGCTACGGCGTTTTCCTGTTTGATGTGAACATTGAAAGCAGGCACGAAAACCTACAGCAGCATCTGGTAGTCAAGGAGATGCAGCATGAGCTTCCTTAGTAATAATGACTGCATTAGCAATATGATATGATGCATAATGTTATAGCTCGTCAGAAATATTATATTGCAATAATCTTGTTGAAAAAAAATATATGTAGGGACTATAATATCATTTTTTTTTTATTGTTTTAATATTTATTGTTAATTTTATTTTAATTACATTTTAGTGTTAAAATTAATATTTATTTCTGACTAGTTATGTAATATATCTGACGAGCTGTAACATTGTGCATCATATTGTATTGCCAGTGCAGTGCTAAGGAAGTTTATGCTGCGTCTCCCTGACTACCAGATGCTGTTGTAGGTTCTAGCATAGCACGAGATGTCCTCAGGGTCTTTCTTTCTCTTTTTAAATGTGGCCACTAGATGGCCTAAGAGTGTTTTGGAATGGTTTCCCCTTTCCCATACCTTGCCTTTGTCTCCGCTCGCTGCCCTTGGCCTGAACTGTAGGCAAGAGTCTGCTCAGTCATAAATTTGTCGTTTGTTTGTGTGTTTTTGTTCTTACTTTCACTCCATCCCGCGGGTGCCGGGGCTCTCAGAGAGCGGCAAGAGGTCAGCCAACGGCGACTGCTTCTCAGGAGAGCAAGTCCTGGTGCGGGAGATGCAGTGGAGTGTGTGTGTGTGTGTGTGTGTGTGTGTGTGTGTGTGTGTGTGTGTGTGTGTGTGTGTGTGTGTGTGTGTGTGTGTGTGTGTGTGTGTGTGTGTGTGTGTGTGGGGGGGGGGGGGGCAACAATCCCAAAAGTCTACCTGAGTCCACTTGCTTCTTTTTTTTTTTTTTGCTTCATGTGTGCACGTTTTAGGGCTTTGGGATTATTTTTGCGTGCTTCTGTTTGCCTCCAGTCGTGAACCTGAGAGCGAGGACACCGTTTGTTTTTCTGGTGTTTTTCAGTTTTGCAAATGTTCCCAGCCATAACCCAAAACTGAGGTTCAAACAGCCTTCCAACGCTGCCATCTAAACATCAAAAACAGGCTCGACGTTTTAAGACCCACTGGCTGTTTGATTGGACGAGAAATGAATTTGACCCGTGCACCTGCGTGCGTGTTAGGTACTACCCAGCCCTGCGGACGCTGGAACAGCTGGAGCATACGTGTCTCCCAAAGGCGGGCCAGTACCGGTTCTGCTCCATCATGGCTGAAAACATCCCCAAGCTGAGGACGCAGATCCGGGACACGGCCATGACGCAGCTGAGGGACTTCCTGGAGAGCATCAGGAAACACTCGGACAAGATTGGCGAGACTGCCATCAAACAGGTACAGGCAGACCGTCGTGCACTGTGTGCATGCATGGCGCGTTTGGAACGCTATTTCATCGTGCACTTCTTTGTTTGTGTGCGTCTTTCGATTTTCTCTTAAGAAAGCCACCAACCTCCCCACCAGCCCCCCCTCAACTTTTGTCTGGTTCTGTGGCTCCACTGCCAGTAAACCCAGTAAACAAACATGTTGGTGCTGTAGGAGACACTGTGGCTTGTCAGTAGCCATGCACACACACACACACACACACACACACACACACACACACACACACACACACACACACTTGCAGAGAGACCCTTCTTTTCAGCACTTACCTAATTGTTTTTTCAGGGTTTCTTTTTTCTTCCTCAAGGCCGAGGCAGTTATATACAAGAGTGTCTGTTTGTGTGTTTTCGTGTTCTCCTGTGGTGCCCACAGCCCAAAGAGAGGCCTCTTGTTTATTTCTTTGCCTCCATTATTTTGGAAATGTTGTTCCACGGGGCTGCAGGACGGAGGGGAAGGGGCGGTGAAGTCGGGAGTGGGCCGATGACAGACTGATGAGTGGACGGAGACTCTGAGGAAAGTGGCTTTAAAGGCTGTTGTGTCGGAGGCTTTGATCGCAGCTCCATCTGTTTTGACATTTGACATGGCGGCTAATGTGCTTCCCAGCGTCTGGTGGATTAATAACTTGTCACTCAAAAGGGCCAGATCTTTAGTTATTGCACTCTTGTGGCGTTTTTTTTTAATTTTTTTTTTATTGCATGTGGATTTGCATCAGAAATAGTAGTTGGCTCGCAAGCCAGCCAGCCAGCCAGGTTGAAGTGACCTGGATTAAACTTTTCTCCGCCGCCTCTTAAATGGATTGGAAAAGAAGTTCGCCTCCGCAGTACTTTATATGTCAGTTGCTCACGTGACTTATGACAGAATGATTGTTGTGTTTTTGTCTCGTGGGGGTTTTAGATAAAGCTCAGCTTAGGTTTAATCATATTAGAAAGAAAATAATTCAAACATGCATTCTCTGTGTTATTTTATTGACTCAGGGGAAAAGGAAAACTATGATGAGAGATATTTTTTGTGTCTCATTTTATCGGATTATGCACTTAAGTCTCTTTTTTCCCGAAATTATTTAAATGCCATTTTGGCATTGGGATACTTTACCTTTTTAGACAACTTCTGAAATGATTTGCAGAATCATAACCATTGTAGTTGGAAGTAGTTCATTGCTGCTGCCACTGTTCAGTTGGAGAAATGTTTTAAAGAGTTATTAGTCCAAGATAACAGGAAACTGTCAGGTTTTCCAGTAAAGCGGGGTTAGGGTCTTCCATCCTCTAGATGTCACTAAAGGATAATTTAACGTGAACCCAACAAATCGCTTTGGCCGCTTCGCGATCATCTTGTATGCAATAAAACATTTTAACTGTCGAGAAATTATGCAATGCAGTTGCTTTCCTTTTCAAGTTGTATGTTCAAGGGATGTATGTCAAGGCATTTAACATCGAACAAGTGAGTTTGCATTTCATACTGTGGCTCTCACTCATTTATCCTATCTGGAAGAATTTGTGACAACTTTGTCATAAAAATTTATTCAAAGTTTGTTTTCCTCAACTAGATGTTGTACAAAAATGAAAACAACAACAACAACAACATATAAATGCACTGCAAAAGACAATATAAAGTATTACAAAAATAAATTAAATAGAATGTAATTTTTTTTTTTAACACGTGTAAATACCGAAAGTTATTTTCTTCTTGTTAGAGTCTAACGACAAAAAACTGACAGAGGACATTGTAGGTGTGGTGAATTAACACATTGGAACAAACACTGACATTAGTTTTACCTTTTGTAACCATCTGTCGGTCCAATGCCAGCCCTTTCCCTCCACCAACAATCTCACATAACTGTGTGTGTGTGTGTGTGTGTGTGTGTGTGTGTGTGTGTGTGTGTGTGTGTGTGTGTGTGTGTTGCCATGCCACATTAACAGTGAAATAACAGGGAAATGAGCCCCGGCCAAGACCAAAAAAATGCAAAAATGCAGATTGCAATGTGTTTTCACATTTCAGTCAAGTTCACTCCCAGGCTAAATACACAGATAAGATTGGCCGAATTTTTAACGCTCATTACGTGACCTTTGTTTAGAAGTTCTAATGTTCCTCTCCCTGATCTCGAAATTCCTGCTCCCGCTGCTCGACGCTGCACCTTCATTTTTTCAGCAGAAACTTGCATCATTTCCCCCCCCTGCTCTTTATTTCCATCATTTGACTTCTCACTCATGTTCACACCCTTCCTGACCTTCCCCATTCCCCTTGACCTTTATTGATCTCCTGTCATCATTATTTCTATGATCATCTTTTCTGACCCCTCAATCCGTTTTGCAAATTCAACTCTCAATAGTAATGATAATAATAGAAATAATGATAATAACCTTCTTCCCCTCCTGCCTTCTGTTCTAGTACTTCTTGTCATCTATTTCCCCTCCGTCCTCTCCCCTGGCTTTGCTCTTGTCTTTATCTCTGTTTTAATCCAACACATCACTCAGTAGTCAGCGTCGATCACGCTTTTTTTTTCGTCTTCATCTCCCTTTTACACTTCCCCATTGTCTTCATCTTCCCTCGTCTCTCCTCTTTCTCCTCCTATCCTCTCTCTTTGCTCCTCTCCGCCCTTGTCCCACCCTCTCTCCTCTTCTCCAGGCATGTGGTAGCAGACAATAGCTCCATTGTGAGCCCGGTGTGCTCCGCCGTCTCCTCCCTCCATCCCCTCCGCTTTCCCCCCGGATCTATTTATTTTCACATCCTCAGTCGAGGGAGCTGTAATGATGGCTGGATACGGAGAGTCGTCGCTAATTTAGAACAGAGCGCACCGGAGAGACACACTGTCTGAGAGAGGAAGAGGTGGAGGGACCTAAAGAGAGCCCCCCCCAACCCCCCCCCCAAAAAAAAAAAAAATCAAGCATCAGGCCGGACAAGAATATAGGTTTAAGGATGGGCAGAGAAAAGTAGCAACAGCAGAAGAGGAAGCTTTCTGGTTGAGTGTCGGCGATCTGGGTCAACACATTCAATACACCATAATCCCAGAATCAGGATTGCTCAACTCATGAGGGCTTCCATAATCTCCCCTGCAATTAGTGCTTAGAGGAGTTCATGGTGAGCTGCCTCAGTGACTAACTGAATTTTCTATGACTCTTCTTCTCACTTGTGGTCCTCACATCATTTCCAACTAAGGGTCATAGATGTGAAATTGGGGGATTTTTTTTTCTGCCCATTGCAATTCAGGAGAAAAGTCCATTCTTTATTTCTAATGCTTGGCCCATCTTTCAGAAAGTGTGTGATAAAACACAGAATTCTCGAAATGAGCCCTTAGTGAGGTCACAAAGGACATGGATGCCTCTGATACTGGTAGAAGGTAAATACCAAATGTTGTGCTTCCTGAGACCTCCACTCACCACTGGCCTAGTCTCCTCCTTAACATGTGGAAGGGGCAGCAAAGCATCAGTTTTAGCAAGGAGTTGCCACTGCTCAATGCTTGGCGTCTGTCCTTTCAACTGATTAATTAATCAATTGTGCGATAAGGAAAAATTGCTTGGTGCTGAAAATTGCTTACAGGGCCTTAAAACAATATGGCGATGTCAAATATTTTCTGCTGTCCAATATTTTGTGGGCCCAAGACTGGAGAGGATGGATGTGTTTTGTCAATGGCCTGTGTTCCTAAGTAAGTAAGTAAGTAAGTAAGTAAGTAAGTAATATTTTGTTGATAGTTGTCGGGAGTAGCTCCACCCTTTCATGCAAGATAAAATGGTTCATTTCTTCTGCTAAGAAAGAAAAACTGGCTAAGTTGGAGAAGAATGAGAAGCAGGTTGGTGGAAAACGGTGACCCCTTCACTGTTGTGGGTTATCTCTCTCTCTCTGTCTCTCTCTCTCTCTCTCTCTCTCTCTCTCTCCTCTTCTGCAATTTCTATCTAATCTTTCCATCTTCCTCCCTCCCTCCCTCCTTCCTTCCTTCCTTCCCTTTTCTCTTTCATTCGCATTGCGCAAAGTCTGAGTTCTGAGCTCCTGCTGCGCGTTCGGTAGTCCTGTACATGCGCGCACACCCGCACACACACTAATGGGAAACAGATTGCAGGGCCTGTGAAGTAGAAGATTGATTACCTGTATCTAGTTACTGAGTACACACACATTCATACGCACACAGCGGGGGTGGCGGAGGGCACGCGCTCAGTCGCTGCATTGAACCATCACAGGGAAAACAAAAATTGACTGTTATAGGTTGTTATGTTGCTCAGGTGGTGACTGTGTTGTCTGCTGAAAAGTGCTCCATGGCAACGGCCTTCAGACGCTGTGATTTCTGGTTTGCCCACGAGTGACCCTCAGAAAATATGTCTCTCTTGGTTCTGGGATTCGTAGGCAGATCCTGAGTAATTTGCTCTGCTTTTATGTTGCAAAGAATGTGTTGACATTGTGAACATTTTCTTTTACAAGACAGTTGTGTAGTGTGTTTCGCATACACTGCTGCCCAAATGCACACACTGCACATTACTTTAACCAATCTCATGAATGTGTCGACGCTTTAATACAATTTTAATTTTTAAAGGTTAGGATAGAAACAAAACTTTTAATGATTCATTTTAAGAAGATTCAATTTTAGTAAAGTGCTCAGAAACAAGGATTTTCATCCTTTGCTCATTTTACTTTTTGAGACGCGTATGTTTAATTAGGTGGTTCTGTTCCTTTGTTATGAACAAAGACCATTGATACCTGTCACATTCCTTAATTTACTAAATATGCATAAATTCTGTTGGTTCTGGGCTCTGGCTGCGCCACTCCAGGACGTTTCCAGAGTTGTCCTGAAGCCACTCCTTTGACATCTTGGCTGTGTGCTTGGGGTCGTTGTCCTGCTAAAAGACCAACAGTCGCCGCAGTCTGAGGTTGTGTGCCCTCAGGAGCAGCTTTTCATCCAGGATGTCTCTGTACACTGCTGCATTCATCTCTCCCTCCATCCTGACTAGTCTTCCAGTTCCTGAAAAATTAATTTAGTCCATTTTGGAATAGGGCTTTAACAATCAAAGCAAATAAAATTCTTACTTTACTTAAATACCTCAGTCTGCATTTATTCTTTTTGTTTTGTTATTTACTTGCAATCGTGGAACAAACCGTCGAGTGGCCATTTTTGTTTTGTACGAGGATGTGCGTGCGTGCGAGCGCGCGTGTGTATGGGCACCAGATCAAAGTTGGCATTGTATTCGCCCAGCATCGCTGGTATTGCGTTCTTCCGTTAAGCCGTATCCACCTTCATACCAACACCAGTTTTTCTCATTATCGTTTTTCATTAATGACTCAAATCAGCTCTGACGTCCTTAGCGAGGGATATAAGTCAGCGAGCTAAGCTACGTGCCGGCGCCAGCGATCTGAGGAAGCCTACACGTATGTTTTGAAAGGGACCTTCAGCGGATTTGGGTGTGAATGGAAAGATGGATTCAGCTCGGAGCAAAAAAAAGGCTTCCTCGCACAACAAGCTTTTCCCACCAAAATATTTTGGTTGCCAAGCTGCCTGGAAATGTTATAGTTTGGAGTTATTAGACTGGCCACTAAACGTGTCACAAAGAAATTCAAGAAATCACCATGTACAGAAATCAGCAGAGCAATAACTGCAAATCAAAGACTTTGTAGCATCGGCCCAAAAATGTTGGTGCCAAGAGTTCCAGTCTGCATCCCTCCACATTTCATTTCTTTCATTTTTAGTTCAGGGTTTATCTTCCAGCAGTGCTGAGGTAACAGCAGAGTGTGTCATTCCCACAGCACTCAAGATGAAAACAGAAGCATTTCATGATCATCTTTTGTATGTGCCTGATGAATACAGTCGGGCAATATTGGTTCTCGACAAGGTTGTGAGAAAGAAAATCTTACCGTCTTAACTTGCACCTTTCAGAACAAAATGTCGTATAACGGCACACAACTTCACTTATTGGAAGCAGAAACACAGATCACGCCCTCTCCATTTTTAACTCCTGAACACTTAAAGCTGTGTGCTTTGTTTAGTGATGACTCTTCATCCTTCCTGCTCTTCCCTTCCTGTCTTGCTGTGTACCCTCTGGTGTATTCTTAGGTGCCTTTGCTAAATCACTTTTATTGGCCATGTCCACGTTTACGGGACAAGGAGTGGTGGGTTTTACACAAAGGTCACAAAGACAGTGACCTCATTACAGTATCCACCATGGCCATGCGTCCCCCACTTTTTCCATGCAGTTATTTTGGGATTTATTCTATTTTCCTGTTTGTTTGTTTGTTTTTTAAAATTCTTTCATATTTGTTCCTCTTTGTCTTAAAGAGTAGGTGTAACATATGTCAAGTTGCCAATGGCTGATGCCTTAATGTGGTTGCCAGTAAACATCTGGTTTAAGAGGCTTGACCTGCACTCTCAAAAGAAATTCTGCTGCTCTGATGTTGTGCCAGAAGCACGTCGTCCTTTCTTCTCCTCTTGCCGTTTGGAAAGCGTTGCAGGGAATGCAGGATGTCAAAGCAGGTTTCACTGTGAAAGTGTACCTGCTCTGGTTCCAGTGATGATATTAATGGGAGTATATTTTTGTTTTCAGGCACAGCTTCAGCGCTCTTTGGACAGCTCTGTCTCCTCGAAGCCCAGACCCTTCATAGGTCGACGCAGCAGAAGGGAGCAGGCAGCGTCAACGGACAGCAGTGGACGGGGAGGCAGTCAAGCACTGGAACAGGACTCCGGCATCCTGGATGTGGAGGATGACGAGGAGGATGACGAAGTGAGAAAAGTGCCACTGCACATTGAAACACGTGCATCAATTCATTTAACTTTATTTAACCGGGAAGTCGTATTGAGATTTGAGATCTCTTTGACAAGCGAGACTTTGCCAAGATACACAGGGATCGGAAAACAGCGACAGCTATTCAAGGTCTTTTTATTCAATTCTATTCATAGTTGCTTCTCAAGAAAACAGTGATATTTATCCTGCACTGCATTCGTTTGGAAGGTTTTAAAATCGTTGTTAGCTATGGATGTTTTCAATTGAATAACTTTGGAGATTGTTTCATCAGATGGTCACTTGGAGCCGGCAGACAGAGAGGGCTACTGGGGTATGCTGGGAGTTTGCAAAGCTTCATAAATGCCAGCCTACTGAATCATATGCAGCAACATATTAAAATGCCTTATTACAATGACTAACATAAAGTTTATCTTATAATTGAGGTGGTAACGGATTATGTAATGATTACTTTATATGATAGTCTTTCCTCAGTTAAATATCTGCACTCAGGCTTGTCTCAGTTAAACTTCACTACTGTAATGGCAGGTTTATAGTGGCACTGCTTTCCTGATCCAGAAACAACTGGAAAAATCAGTCAAATTTAAAAAAACAAATAAAATAAATTCAAACATAGTATGTTCAGTCTTGTCAAAACTTTTAAGGTCTTACTTATTTCAGTCTTAGGCTAAGGTTGGATAAAAAAAAGAAGTTTTTTTAAATTATTTTTTGAAAGAGGGGTCAGTGCATTTCCATACAAAGACATCTGGAGCCACATTCAGGAGCACACCTTCATTTGAAGGGTGGTGCGTTCATCAACAAGATATTTTGAGACTGTTGTAAAGATGAACTTTAAGACTTACCGTCATTGCTGCAAAATGGACACAAAGCATTTTGGCACTGAACTCTTGAAGTCATCCCTCAGGGGCTCCGAGGTCTTTCTTGCCGTTGTTGTTTTACAGTCGAGGAAAGTACAATAAAGTCGGAGAGAATGGAGCTGAACTTGTCACCCCCGTGCTGCCATTCTGTTTTTAAGGTCCCTGTCGTCCCCTTGGCTTATTTACATCCTGTAAACTTGACTCAACCCTCTTCACCGGAAGACCTTGGCTCAAACAAAGGCCTGACCCCACGGCCGGCAAAGTTATTGCCGTGTTGGCGCCGATGGTTGGCATCGCCGCAGCCGCCATCTCCGCACGCCATCCCTGCCCCTGCCACGTCTCACCCTTTCCTCTGAGGTCCTTTAGCTAAAGCAGTGCTTCTCAACTGGTGGGTCGTGGCCCAAAAAAGGGTTGCAGAGCTGTTTTGATCGGTCGCTGTTTTTATTATTTTTTTTATTTCTTTTTAAACAGGATTTTAAAATATATCTGTATTTATAGAGAAAATGGTTGGCATTCCCATTTTGCAGGACACGCAATTCAATTCAGTAATTTTCATCATTTATTTACTAGATATATGGTAATATAAAGTGGGCTAGTGCTTTTATTTTTGTGGAATAAATCTGGGTTTCGACTTCATTATAAGGAGAAAAATGTTGGTCCAGAGACTCCACCAGCTGAGAAGCACTAGAGGCATACCCCTTAAAACAAAATCTGACAAATCGCATTCATACTAAGACCATTTTAAATTTTGGAGCAAATAGACACATGCTGGTGTTTGGCCATTCACGTTGTGAAGTATGCATTGGGAAATTGGCACCGCACACATGGTGCAAGCTGGAGCATGTGGTCCGAGAGGCAGAATTAGTGTGTTTGATGGTAGGATGGATGGGTAGGAAAGAAGAGAAGAGCTGGCATCTCTCTCGGAAGACTTTGAGAGAGCCAATGTGTAGATGACGGTTGACGGCATTAAAATAAACAAGTTTCAAATGGACTAATTTGCTAGTGATACATCACCCCCCCACCCCCCCACCCCCCACCCTAACCCTAACCCTCTTCAGTTCTTGGGCGATAGGATGTAAGGCAAGAGACATTCAAGAAGCATTTTCCTGGCTGAGAGTGGTCAACTATAAAATGTTGCTCAGATTTATCATCCGTCCTGTTTCTCTTCTAGGACACAGATAATGATAATAACAGTAAATAACAACGACAATTGGGAAATACTTCAATTCCGTGCTTAAAAGTTTCTTATAAAACATTTTTAGTGAGAACACTTGGTGACATCGTAAAAGCATGCGTGACTAAATCATGGGTATTTTTCTCTTTTCTTTTCATGTTTACTATCTTACTTTTCTTGTGGTGTGAGCAAAGGAATGCTGCTCTGCATTTTATTTTGCAATAAAACTAATGATTTTGTTTCAATAATGGATAAAATCAACTTCTTCTCTTGCACAGGTCCCTGGAGCTCAAGACTTGGTAGATTTCTCTCCAGTTTACCGCTGCCTACACATTTATACTGTGCTGGTGAGTTTATCTTCTCATGTTTTTTTTTTTTTTTTGCACAACAATAATCATGAGTTTAACACTGACTTATTTACCTATTGCCTGTTTTGTCCTAAACTCAACTTGACCCAACTTGACCTGCTCAAGCACAAACAAGTTTAGATGATAAATAACCACTTCCAATGTCACCACTCCACCCTGACATAATTGCTGTTTTAGGAAACAGTCACTGTTTTATGACTTTTGAACACATGTTGTATATATGATTACGTATAAAATATTACAGTATTTATTGGTTTCTGGAAAAAAGTACATATGTCACAATTTCAAATGCATTCAAATGGCGAAGAAAAATGGTGAAAAGCAAACATGTTTTAATCAGCTGGATGTTGTTGTTTGTATCTTGTGTGTATGTGTTAAAATAGATCGGTCTAAGTTGCCTCTACTGAGTTTCAGAAGGCTCTGCTTCGAAAATGCTCCAGTTGTAAATTTTCTTGGAATTGGTGTACCCAGAGATTTGTTTCTTCCAGACTGAGAACTGGAAACCTGGATTGATCCAAGCAGAGTTAATGGGCCTTATGATGATACTGTTCCACTTGTCTCCCTGAACCCACCCCAACACAGAACCCAGCAACTCTCTCTGCAATGCTGCAGCTTTTGGATTGCAATTTGTGAATTTCAAGTTATGCCCACCTTGACCTTATCCAACCAGACTTATTATGGATGTTTCATCAGAAAAGATGAACCTTTGAGGTTTATCCTCATTGTATGTTCTTCAGTATGCAACCTTTATCACCTAGCCCTGAAGGAGAATCAATAGAGCTTCATGAGCAGATCATATGTTACTGTACGACGTGGCCTCTTGGTGGAGGCTGGCTTTTCTCCAACCCGAATACTGTGTTGTGTGTGTGTGTTCGCGTGCACGTGCAAGATCTGTGGGAGAGTAAAAGCGACGCAGATGGAGGTGTTGACTGGGCCATGACTGGGTCACTTGCACATTTGGGGTCTGTGCTGTGCATACTTTCTGTGACCGGGCCACTGCAGCCAGAGAGCCGGCTGTTTCTGTTGTGTTTTCATGTATGTGTGTGTGTATCGAAGCCGAGGGGGTTGAGTGGCTGAGGGGGAACAGGAAGTGCATGAACTTTGACAGGGGGGAGAAAGTGAACTCTTTATAAAAAAGAAAAGAAAAAGGAGGTTGGGAGGAAGCGAAAGGGGGAGAATGAAGGGGTTGAAAGGCTCAGGGACAAAGTGAATGAAAGCACGGAAGAAGAATAGATTGGGTGGGTCGGTGAGAGTGAGCAAGGTACAGAGAGGCATATCAACAAGTTTCAACAATTCATTCAGTCAAACAAAAGCACCGGCAATTAAATGGGATGATGCAAAATAGAAAATACAACGTGAACTTTGAGGATAAGTCCATTTGTAACATAAAAGAATAAAGACAGCAGAAAAAGGGGAGAATAAGTCAGCAGGCCAGTGTCAAAGTTCAAAGTCAATGTCATGTCCTCGGTGTGGAGGTCGGTGAGTAAAAATCGAAGAGAAAATAAATGAAGACTTGTATTCAGTGAGGCGATAGAAAGGGGAAGAAAGAAGCCGAGGGCAGGAGGGAGGCAACAGGTCAGGTCAGTGGTGGTGCAGCGGCAGCGTTTATTGAAAGGAAAGAGGAGAGAGTGAATCAGTCACACAGTGATAAGGAGTAAAGAGGAGGGAGGTCGGAGGGAAGTTAAAAGGGGCAAAAACAGGAAGGCCAGGATGAAAACACAAGTTGGAGGAAGATCTCGGCGGCATGAAAGAAGTTGGCTGAGGAGAATGTTGGATGGAAAAGAGAATGATGGAGGAGAATGGAAACTAGTGTGTTCTGTCGTGGGGAAGGTGTTGAGAGGTCCGACCTCTTCACCTCCGAGGTCCCTTGTACTCGCTCTCCACCGTAGACACAAACGCAGCGGCCAAGACACGTGTGCGGAGCTGTTTTATTCATTAGAGTGGTGTCGCAGCACGTTCGAACGACAGGCTGCCCGCCGGCTGCAGACTTCTGATTTGCCGTTAGAAAAGAAAAGCAAGAGGTCCAGTGGCCAGTGAGGTCAACTGAAACAACATGGACAAAACGCACATGCACACTTTAATTGGTGCTTGAGAACGAGTTTCACCCACAGAGGCTCGCGCATGTAACCCCCCTCATATTTATTTTTCTTGTAAATGTGGATGTGGAATCCCATTTGCAATCAAGACCGCTTTCTCCGCGTTCCTTTTTTCCCCCCTCCCTTCTTCTCCTCCTCCATCCATTCTCTCCTTTCTGTTTCCACCTCTTTGTCTCGTTTCCACATTTGAAGTCCACGATTTTCCAGCCGCGGCGGAGCAGCGCCGGCTTAGAAACAGTCATCCTTTGTTAGGCGCGCGCACACGTACTGCGTGGTGACTGCCGATCAGTGTAAACACGAGCCCGAGGTCCAACACACTGAGGAGCAGGAGGCAAGTCTGGGGATGAAGCGTCAAACTGGAGGCTTTACGCTGCAGGACTGAGGCTTAAAAGATGGCTCTGAGACTTGTATTTCAATTATTATCTAAAGCTATTAAATCACTTTGTTCGAGTAAGTTAATTAATAGAAGCGGTACACAACAAGATTGCCTGGCCAGCAAAGATCCAACTGTCTGACTGTCATATCAGAGTCATGCTGAGGAAATGCAACAACAAGAGACGTCAGCCCTTTTTTCACACAGGCAGCAATCAACCAGTCAATCAATCAAGCAATCAATCAGTCAGTCAGGATTTAGCATCTTATATCCTATTTGGTTCATTTTTTTTTTAAAGTTGCGTCCAGTTGTCAAGCCAAGTTTGAGAAAAATCATTTCAAAGTCGTTCCTGTGAGATTCTTGGTGGTTTCAGGCTCCAGTTGACACGACCAAAACAGCAAACCACCTGCGTCTTACAAGTTATTGACCCATCGGAACGCCCTGAGGGAATGAGGGAATGCCCTGAAAAACAACCATTCCTTGTTTCTTGGAGGCACAATTAAATTCTGTTTAAAATAGTTTTTACTGGTTATTATTTCAAGAAATATCTAGATTTGGAATTCTATAATCAAAACTGTGAATATTTTTCCATTCCAACATTTGGTGACTCATTATTACTTCTTGCTCTTAGTTCAGAGCTCAAAATACACAGTGTTGCACGCTAAAAGCAGGTAAGAAGCTGTTTTAATTCTTCTTATCTGACCAGCTCCTATCAAAGTGATAGCATTTATTGCTATCTGACGCATACCCATGTCGCCAGACCCCAGCAGTGCTTAGTAAGGCTGTATGGGTGGTGGTCTGGTCTGCTGGTCAGGGGAGCACGTCATTTTATCTGCCCAGTTCTAAGTCCTTATCTCTGGACTGGTGGGAGTGAAGGTCCTGTTCTGAGCCGTAGACCACAAGCTCCCTTCTGTCTCACTCTTTGGGAGATAAGTGGAAGAGCTTCTGTGTAATGGAAGGAAGAGATACGGTGCGGGTCAGGCTTGGAAAGCTGGCGCTGTCTCCCTTAGTGTGTTGGTTTTAGGTCTGACCTGCGGCGCCAACCAGAACAACCAACCAGTACTGGTCATCAAAGAGCTATGCTGGTACACGTCCTCGCTCTTTTGCTCACTTGCCCCCACATCACCCTCTCGCTATTCTCCCATTATTATTATTATTTTTTTTTTTTAAAGCTTTTTAGTTTCAGAACTTGTAAGATGAATTCATCCGTGTAGTCAAGATGTTCTGCCTCATATACAGTGTCAGAGATCCCATATTATACATAGTTTCCGATCTTTCTTATTCATCCTGGTGGTTTCCAGTAGAACATCTTCATCTGATACATTTATTTATTCTCCTCACCCCCCGAAATAGCTCTCCAGAAAACAACACATTTAGCTCTCTGTTTGAAGCTTCCATCAAAAATACTTGTCAGTCTGAAGCAGTCAGTGGACATGTTGTCACTGACCTTTGCAAAGTATTGTTAACCTTTGTCAGAGCACAAACGACTGATGTCTTTAAAAAAAACAAACAACGGTTTTAGCGCACACTTTTTAAAAAGTGGTGCAAGCGATGGTGCGACATTAAGCACTTTAACCTTTCCTGCAGTAGGTCGTTTTTGGGATGAACGTTCTTGTTGGAACACATTAGTCGAGTGATTTTATAAATGGGTTCTGTATTCGAAACTGCACTACCAAGCTACTACTAAGATGTTTTTATTCTTAATCTTTCCAGGGTGTTTACTCCAGAGACTATTACTCTAAGCGGCCTTAAATATAAAACAAAAAAACTTATTTTACTTTACAAATGTGTATTTTTTTGTGCTCAGCACATCCACACTCCCATCAGTAGTTTTACCTCGCATCACCCTTATCAACTGGATCTACAGTATCTGTGCGTCTTTCCTTCCATGCAAACCTGTAATTTGTTTTTTTTAGGGTTTGCGTGATGTGTTTGAAAACTACTACAGAAAGCAGCGGAGGAAACAGGCTCGCCTTGTGCTGCAGCCTCACTCTAACATGGTATGACCCTGCACTGTCACCCCGTGTTTGAGTATGTATGTCACACACTGCTAACTACACAAGCCATCAGTCTGCAGACACTCACTCTCCTCCCTAAATCTCACATTAATGAATTTCTCTCAATAACCATCACTGTGAATATTTGCCACATTGGCTGAATTATCAAAGCAGTATATTTAATTTTGGTTGAGGTGCTGTGAAAATGTATGTCTCCAGTAAGTATTGCAAACTCTTGTCTTTGCTGTTGGACTCAAACTCTGGTCCCCCTACTCCCTTCATATTTGTCACTGTAAATTTGTCCCTGTATTACAGCATGAAACCCTAGAGGGATACAGGCGGTACTTCAATCAGATCGTTGGGTAAGGCTTTAGTTTCTTCATGATTTGTTCTGGACTTTTTCTTCTACCTAACTGTACTGAGCTGTTCTTGCCCTATTTATCCACCGAAATGCTCCCATGCCATTTTGAACTTCTTTTATGGGTTAAGTGGTGGTGATGAATTTTTGACAAACATTGATTTTCCACAGTTGAAGAAAAATGTTATTATAAAGAGAACAGCGAAGCCGCATTTTAATGTTTCTCAGTGGTACTGCATTGAAAACCTTTATTTTATTATTGCATGATTTTAGCTATTGATTCTTTCTCCCAGGAAACTAAGAATATATTTTCCTCTTAAATCTCACCCACATCTTCCTTTTTTCTGCAATGTCCTTCATGCGTAACCATTAAAGATTTGAAAACGGTAGCGATCAAATGAAAATTCCTTTATGGTGTATTTACATTCCTTCGTAATGACTTGGGAATACCAACTGTGCTCACTTGTGCCACATTTTTAACCACAGTTGCGCTCATTGTGGCCTGCTGAGCCTCAGTGGGCACCACTTTAAATGGGATGCGATGTTAGTAGACATAAACCAAAGCCACTTTTTGAAGATTTGATCGTTTTCCACGCAGGAATGGTTTTTAAGAAAGCTGCACCGCGTACATTTGGATGAGTGCTGCTCTAACTTTGTGTTTTAGTGGAAAGAATGTAGCCCGTTGCTCAACTGTCATTGGCACTTGACGAGATTTCCTTAAACGGAGTGGTCACAAAGGCTTTTGTGGAAAATATATCATTGCACACTAAAAGCTAAGGGTGTAAACAGGCCACGATTCACACAATTTGTTTTATGAAATAGTAATGGGAGTTTTGAAAAGTGGTCATCCTCGAAACCTCACTGGTTTGGGATGAATTGCGTGTTGGACTATGTCCTTCAAAATACAAGAGATAGATAGAGATGTAAATCTTGTTAGCAACTCTTTGCATTTGGCAAGACCGTTTCAGTATGGTGTTTCAGACGTTTGGCATCAGTTGACCGCTAACGCCTTGGGAAAGCAGGACTCTGTTCCACGTTGCAGTAAAGAGTCTGACTGAACAGTTTTTGTTCAATAAATATCAACTGTTTTTGGCTTTTTTCCCCTCAAGCTTCTTTGTTGTGGAGGATCACGTCCTGCACACCACACAGGGTTTGGTCAACAGAGCGTATGTGGAGGAGCTGTGGGAGCTGGCGCTGTCCAAAATCACTGCTGCCCTGCGGACGCACTCTGTGAGGGCCTTCTGCCTAAATACAAGTTGACCGTGAAGCGTTGATGCATAAAATGCTGCTCTGCTCTGACTGTGACAGCAGCCTAATGCTCTCTCCTGTCGCTACAGTCGTACTGTGACAACCCTGACCTGATCCTCGACCTGAAAAACCTAATCGTCCTTTTTGCTGATACACTGCAGGTAAAAGTTTCTCCGTTTTATTTGATCTTTTAATGACACGTCCTTGCAGCTCTGCTTTATCAAGTTTTTATGCAGGTTTTCCCCTTGCAGGTCTTTTTTGGTCATATGTCAGGCATTTCAGCATCGCTAAGTAAGCTATTTGACCCCAGAGACTCATTAGACTGCTTCAAAGCATGTTTTGTAGCTTAAGAATGGGCGGCTGCCAATCTCCAAAGAAAGACTCTTTCTTTTAACTCAGCCTTTTGCATAACGTTGGTCAATCTGTAGCAGCTCACCCATCTTACATTTATTTGCCTCCGTATATATGAGTGTGATAGAAGTTGGATTGGCAGGATGAAGTGAAGGTGGGGAGGATGTGGGTAAAGGCACGATGGGAGAAGTGGATGTAGATGAGTGTGACGGGACGAGTTGGGGAATATGATAAATGCACGGTGCGCTGCCAACAAAAACCACTCATGTGAAGTGATGAAGTGTTAACGAAACAGCGAATCTCCTCCCTGCTTCTCTCCGACCGTTTGCTCCGTCTGCAGGGCTACGGCTTCCCTGTGTCCCAATTGTTTGACATGCTGCTGGAAATGAGGGAGCAATATGGAGAAATTCTGCTGAAGAGATGGAACCTCACCTTCAGGTACGTCTTTCTGAGAGGTGCAACATTTTTGCCGTCTGAGTCGCACGGTGTGCGTGCGCCTCGTCGTTCTCCTGCATCAGGAGACGCTAATGACCTTCCAGGTGCTGAGGAGCGTCTTACAAAGTGCAAGTTGCACTGGCATTCCCCCTCTCCAGTCATGAGGCCAAAAGGGCACTCGGAGTTGTGGGACCACGACATGCACACGCACACACACACGTCTTGGTTTGTGGGAAACTTCCTCGTCTTGGTTTTGAAGTTTTACAACCAGCCAGAGGGAGGAAGTGTTTTAAAGCAGACGTCCGGAACATTCTCTGCCCCTCAGAATGGGCAGCACCCGTATGAGATTGTGTTCATTTATATCCTTGTGTGTGTATGTGTGTGTCTGGCCCTGCGTGCCATTGTTTTCGCCATCGCTTTTGTCCAATGACACCAGTGGGACTTGGCCCGAGAGTGGACAAATAAACATACACTCGCACACACACACACACACACACACACACACACCAGTCCCCGTCCCCCTCTCGCACTTGCGCGCTTTATCACAGAGGGAGGTGCACGCGCGCAGCACACACACACACACACACACACACACACACACACACACGGAAAGCCACAGGAATGTTGTGTTGTATTGTTGCAGAGAGGGCGCTCTCCGGTTCACGGCCTCTCCATGGAACGTTGGAACGTCCGAACTCTGGAGCGCCAGCGAGAAGTTGGGGTGCATGGTGGGGTGGGAGGGAGAGAGAGAAAACCTCAAGAATTACAATCACCCCCAATGGGATGATTGTGTTTATTTATGTGTGTGAGAAAAGAGAGAGTGCGAGGCTGAGGGCAGCGCACTGACTCCTGTTGACCTCTTTCTGGATTTATTTACCCCACGGTTATTGTTACGGTTATTATTATTATTTTTGTTGGTCCTTTCCTCTCTCTCCAGGCAGGTGTTGGACCAGGACAACTACAGTCCCATACCAGTTTCCACGGAGCAAGAGTACAGACACTACACTTCCCAATTCCCCTTGCAAGACCCTGAACTGGAAAAGGTAGGAGTGGGGGGGGGGTTACACCAGGGGAATGGCAATAAATGACTGGATGGTGACTAATGATCCTGCTTGCAAAGGAAAAAGAGAAAACTGAATTGAATTGAATTGAATTGAATTATTTACTGTCATCATACAGGAGTCCAACAACATTTAAAAGCGATCAAAGTTGCAATATTTTGCATGCCTGTTTTTTTTTTGTATAAAACATTTTCAGTGTAGTTTTAAACTCCACTATCAGATGAATTTACCTTAATTATCATTTTCTGACATTCACCTGTGGAAGGAAAAGCATCAGTGTTTGCAGGATTAGCGGCTGTTAAAGATATTTGTAAGCAGAAAGCTAAACATGCTGATTTCTGCTAGCACTACCGCTACTACTTCTACTACCACTACTTCTACTACTTCTATCAAAAAGTGAAATTTAAAGACAATGTAAGGAGTTCATGCTACAGTGACATTATATCATGATAGTAGAGCATTTAAGTTGAAGCATGCAATGGTAAATTCCTCATCTGAAATTAACAACAGCTGAAAGTGGTGGATATAGCACAGCAAAAAATATCAATGTCTGAATAACTTGTCATTGGACCTCTTTTAGTGCCATGATGTCATGATCCTCTCTTCATCTTTATTCCTTTGCTGTCTTCCTCCAGCTTCCCTTCCCTAAGAAGCTTCCTTTCTCCGAGTTTGTGCCAAAAGTCTACGGCCAGCTTAAAGAGTTCATCTATGCCTGTCTGAAATACTCAGAAGACCTGCACCTCAGGTATCTGCCTGTTCACCAGTGTTTTTACCTGCCTTGTCAATTGGCCTTATCAACCCTTTTTTGCGAATATGACTTGAATTCCTGCTGTTGATTCGTATTAACTACTGCTGCTCCTGCTCCTCAGGTAATGGCCTTCATTTAGTTATCTATTTGAAATCCTGTCATGCTGTTTCGATATCATTATTATGAGCATTTTAATCAGTGTTTTTGGGCATTGCTGCCTCCATTTGTCAGAGGCAACTTAAGTTTAAGAGGTTTGATGTGCCTGGGAAGCAACAAGCAGCAAACAAGCATTCATTGGAGCAACTTGGTTCTTCAGTAAACCTATAGGTGCTGAAAATCACAGCAGTGTGTTGGTAGAGTTTAAGTCACTAAAACAGTTGTCATAATGCTAAAAGTGTTGCGTCTCTGGGGTGATCATGTTATCTAGATAAACTGTTCACAGATTATTTGGTACAAAAGCCCACTGAAAGCATCGTATTGAAGATGGAATTCTTCAATGTCATTCTTCCCTTGATATTTTTTGCAGTCTCCCCAATCTCAAACTAAAGACTGAATAGGGTTCAAATGAAATGAAGTGGTCAAAAATATACAGCCTCTGGCTTGAGACCCATTCAATCCTTTTATAAAACACTAATTACAGCCCCAAGGTAAAATTACAATCCACTAATCTGAATAAGTAAAAATGTAAAACAAACCCTGACAAAAGATGAAGAATCAGAATCAGCTTTATTGACCAAGTTTGTGCATGCCAAACAGGGAATTTGACTCCGGTTTTTCTCTATCCCACTACTTAGGTTAAAAAAACAAACTACATAATAAGTAAAAGTAAGGGTAAACAAGTAAACAATGTGCAAACGGAAGTATAAATGAACTATAAACTATGAACAAAAGCTTTCCATTTCTCAATGAAAAGTCGCAGTTTCCAAAGAGTGGAGCCTTGGGGAATGACGAAACAGTGCGTAGATGATCTGAAATTAAACAAATACGAGAACATCTTGTTTTAATATTTCTCTAAACTTTAAACAACCCTGATTGCTCCATGCGAGGACTTGAACTTTGGATCACAGCAGTGTTCAGCCACCGTTCGAGCATGTTTGCATCAAATCTTTTCACTTTTCTTCTGTCACTCGCTGCTGTATCCCTTCTTGCCGTTTTGTTATTGGCTCGCAGAAAATCACACAGGAGCGTACAACTACCAGAGGCTTCCCCTACTCAATTCTTTCCACATTTACCAAAGATCATTGTCTCATTACATTTGGCCACTCAAAGAGACACACACACACACACACACACACACACACACACACACACAAACCCAACAAAACATCACAACATTGCAATCAGGCCTGGCTTCTGTTCCACATTCTGTCTGTGTTAAACAATGACCCTATGTGTTTGTCTGTATGTATTGGTTACGGTTGATGGAAGAATGAACTAAAACAATGCAGCTACTCTCCTCTGGAAGGAGACGGCCAATCAGGAAATGACTTGTGCCGTCCAGAGGAGTTCCACACAGCGGGGATTTGGCCAGACACAAAAACACACCACTGCACAGCAACATGGAAATAAAATGTCGGCTTTGTTATGAGCACATGACATAGTTGTGACATACATGGACAGGCTGATTTCATGACTAAAACTAAGAGTCTGAAACCAAGTCAAGAAAGCTCCCAACTATTGACGCTGATTTGGCCTCTGTATCTCAGTGCAGACGGAAAAATGAAAGGATGAGATGGGTCAGTGGTTTGGTGCAAGAATCTTGTGATGATAACTTGTAGTGCACCACTGTTATGATATCCTTAGCAAATGCTAAGAGCACCTCAGCTGGCGTTTGACAAAATACAAAAAGGATCATGTTCATGTTGTGGCTTTGAATTGGAATTTCGCGTTGTTAGTTTATTACGCAATGTGATATTCGAAGGCATTCCCTCAGCTAGACTAAGTGTAGTCTTTTGGTGTGAGAGAGTGAGGCATATGTATACATATATGTATATGTTAGATACATATACACATAAATATATGTGTGTCTGTGTATTAAATGAAATTTAAAAGTCAACAGGAACTTTACTTGCCCTGTAGGCCTGCATGTGTCTGCCTTTGGCTCCCTGATTTTTAGGATCTTCCTGGACCTTAAGCTGCATTGGTGACTAGTTTAGTGTCTAGGTTCAGTTAGACGGCTACCCAGGCCTCCGAGTTCCTCCAAGGTGGATTGTCACCCTTTGACTAAAGGCACAGCTCAGTATATTTAAAGCAACTTTTCTAGAGACATTAGTTTAATTTGAGATGACTCATACTGTTACTCATACTACTCAGCCCATGACGTTAGCCAGTAAATATTTAATGATCAAAAATCAATTTTCATTACTAAATCCATTGCATTTTTTTTCTAACATAACTTGAACTCATTACATAATGCAAAGCAGCGTGAGAAAGAAACATTGGAACTGCAAAATGTATAAATAAACATATTTGTTTCTTATTTGTCTCAGGTATCAACAATGTCTCAACAGATGTTTTTTTTTTTTTAATGTAATGCTTTCACTCTGGTCCCTCGCTGACCAGACAGCACTAATCGCTCCCCTCAATCAAAGTAATGGCTCCACTATTTGACCTGACTGAGGGTTCTATGTGCCTGCTATCTGATTACTGCAGCCGCACGCCTTCCTGCCCTCTTCAAACGCACATGTCCGGAAGCAGACAGGATGATAGAGCAGGATTGTGGTCATTGATCCCACTGACCTCTGACCTTTAGCTCCCTGTGCAGTTCTGATTTGGCTGCAAGGAAGTGCACTTGCTTCTTTTGAGGTTGTACATATATATGTATTTGTATGTGTATATATACATATATATATATATCAATACAGGGCACGTGTAGTTAGAGGAAGGATGTCTGGCTAAAAACTCTCCACCGCTGAGCTGAGCTGTTCCTCCTGATCAGCAGATCAGTTCAGGATTGTCTTAGTTGCACAGTTCAAGAGGAAATGGAAGCTTTCAGGTCACTGGTCTTGCACATTTGGCTGAGTCTTTTGGAATTGAGCAGTTTCAGTTGTTGGAGGGAGAGCTCCGGTCCTCCGCTGTGCCACCAGTGATTTTGGTTTGAAAGCCTTCCGCTGCCTTCTTGTCCTGCTCTGCTCTGCAAATTCATCAAGGGCTTTTTGAAGGAAAGAACAGCAGATTTTTCACCACGTCGTCGTTCTTACTGTTGATACATCCCTTTGTAAATATTGTATCGAGTCCAGTTGTCATAACCCACGCAGCTCACTCTGTCTTTCAGTATAATAACTACTGTTGCTCAAGAAGCGGAGACGTCACTTCAACCTGAACGCTGGTTTCCCTTGTGGCTACATTAATTAAGGACTGCGTTTTGGGCTTTTTTTTTTTTTTAAATGGAATGTTTTCAGCGAAGCGAGGGGTGAAGCCATGCTGGCAGAAGCTGTTGTGAGAAAGACTCTGACCTGTAGCCTTGTGGTGGAACCCTTCTGCGTTTAGGAAAAATGAAAGGCAAACGCATGTTGGGGAGATGCCAGCGAGCCACACACGCTCGACCCCGACCAGCGCTGAAAGACACCGAGTGTGAACGTGTCGAGCCGCGAACATAAAGTGTGGTGTCGCTGACGAAGAACACGCACACTGGGCTGCAGCCCGGGCCGGGTAAAGACGGAAAGGAAAACTGAAGCAAGTCTTTACCAAAAGCATAGTGAAACTTTTCAGAAACTCAATTGCATGGACTTTACAAAGAGAAGGCCCATACAGTAGAAGGGATATTCTGAGAAAATACCTTTGGCTGTGAAGCACAACAGCTGTTGTGATCTGTGTTTGTGACACCTATTGCAGGTCTGCTCGTCCCTAGAGGCAGAGATCCCTCCTGCTTTTTCACTCACATTCATTCAGTTTTTTCCTCACCTGGTCTGAGGATTTAAGGGTATATAGTGTTGCTTCTGCACAAGGCAAAATGCCCATGTTTAAATTTATTTTGTACACCATCTTTGAGTTCGAAGAAACTTGCAAAGCACAAAATCACATGCGAAGGCATCTTGAGGCATTTTGCACAATCCCAGAGAAAATGAACCACTATATAAATCTCAGTCTCATTGAAGACTTATTTGTTTGGGGGGAAAAGTGTTTTTCTAACAATAATATGGCCCTAGCTTTTAAAAACAACAATACCTCAGAAGAAATTATCCTCTACTTCTTTTGTTGGCTCCATCCACTGTGTGATGCAACACAGTTCTTAAAACTCACCTTTTCTGTTGTGACAAAAAAAATAGAAACCACAGAGTAGCAGAAGTTGCAAAATACATCATGATCAGTAATAGAAATGAAATATAGCTGTTTCTTTCTTTTTATGTATAAAGTTTCTCAAACCTTTCTTTTTGGTCTTTGGTCTTTCTTTTTGAGGTCTGGCATTTCTTTCTTCTTCTTCTTTTTTTTTTTTTATCATTCACAAGAATTGCCTTTGAAGGACTCCTTGCTTTGATACTGCTGGAGTGCCAGGTTTTCCTCTGGCCAGTTCAGATTGATTGATATTTTCCTACTGCTCACTGGGGGCCTTCAAGTTTCTCGGTATTTCTCTTTGCGTTTCATTTCAGCGTGGTTGTTTAATGTTGAACCTTTGGCAAGAGCCAACTGTCAAGAACTGGATATTCTATACTAGAGGGAAGAGCGGCGTTTCCATCACAGTTTTTCTCAAAAATAAAAGCAATGTTTTTAACATTGCCACAAAGTGAAATTGCGATTTGCAGGTCTTTCTGTTGAATGGTGTGAAGCGCATGCGCCGTAATTCTCGTCAAATATTGCGGGACGAGATCTCAAGAGAATTACGTTTGCTTTTATTTGAAAAAGAATGGTTGTTATATTTTTCTCTTTGATTACTCGTAAAAAATATTCCATCTCTTCCTCCGTCCAAACATAACGCGCCATTTTCACTTGAAGTGAACTCGTCACGTGACCCTGCACGTCACCTGGCACGCAGGTTTCCTGAAATACCAGGCTTTCTTAAAAACTTTACACACTGGACCTTTAAATATATTTATTCCTTGACGGTGTGCTTTCCAACCACTTGAGAGTTTCACTTCTTAGTACGCCACGGTTTCACGTTTCCTGCCATCCAACATTCAGCAGAGGTGCACTTTTAAAGATGGATCGCAGTGACCTTGGCTATTAAGCTGATGGCCACAGTGGATTTCTGTTCAATCTGGCTGCAGCTACTGAGTTACTCACCGTTCCACACGTGCTTATGTCTGCACTGTATCCTATGTGCTTGCGTGTGTGTGCGTTCTCGTGCTGCTGCATAATGTGCAGACCTGCGCCCGCGCTGGCCGTGCGCGCCAACCCCTCGCTGATCTCACTGCCGGCTTTGTCGTCTTCTTGTGTTGTTGTTTTCGTTATTGCTGCCTTTCGCGTCGGCACGTCTCTGCCCGTTCCATGCTGAGACGCGAACTCGCCTGCGCTCGCGCCCAGCGCCGACCGCCGACCGCCGTGCGTTTATTGTGACTGATCGCAGCATAAACATAATGAAATCTAATTCTTAAGGCATCCATATTTGTATATGAGCGCTCATAGAGTTGCTCTGCACACACACACACACACACACACACACACACACACACACACACACACACTGCACGCCACTTTTGTCCTGTCTGCACTTCTGCCGCTCCAGGAATTTTCCCCCCTGTCGAAACGTTTTTAGGATTCCACTTTTTTGGAAGCCGTGTGAGTTTGGAATTCCAGCTCTTGCTTTCCCTCAGGCAACTGTGTGTATGTGTGTGTTGGACGGTTGAATTCCAGGCAAGGATAATTTAGTGTTCTGCTTGGAATGTGTTTGTCATCCACAGGGTGCTGGACTCTAATGCGCACGTGCTCTAAAACACACTCGAACACACTCGTCTGTTCTAGATCGTCTTGCAGCAGGAGGAATAATGTTCCCCTCCCCCTGTCGCTGTGTGTTTAACCTCTGCTGACCTTCTCTGACTCGAGTGATCTTCGCATTGAAATTTCACTTCATGACTTCATGTGCCTCTTCTCTTGGGGTTTCATTAACATTCTGTCTCCTCTTGTCTAATCTCTCCTTTCTATAGGAAAAAAACCCACTTTCTCTAACCGTACACTATTGTTAAATTAACGTAAAATCCGGAGCTGTACAGTAGAGATTGACTTGCCATCATTCAGTTGCAAACAGGTTGTTTTTGTGGCTTTAAATTTAATAGCATAACAAATTTGAATGAAAGAGATTTTGGAAAAGATTACACCTAGAAATCCACATTTGCGATGTGAACTTATTAGAAGGGAAAGCTGACCATGCCATACACTACCTGCACACCATTTCACAGAAGACCCTTCCATCTCAACCTATTCCTGCCCCCATGGGCAAATTTAGATGTATGGCTTTGGTTTTTGGAAGTTTTTTTTTAGGTATTTGGACCAAATTATTCCCTAAAACACACATTTCTGTGTTAGGTATTTTTCAGTGGGTCTGATGTGAGCCAACCATTTGTTTTGAGCCGACTTATCTGGCCAGTGGCATTCTTTTTGCCTTGTTGGCTTTGTAAAAATGATACTTTTGTGATTCCAATAAAAAGTCTGCTGAGTCCAGGCATGGAACAATCTGTTTAAATCCTGCTTGTGTGTCACCAAAGCAGGAAAGTATCACATTTATGTATATTTGTAACTCATTTTTCTGTCTGTTAAACCTGAAGTTCCTTTCCTAAGTGGTTTCAGGTCCTACGCTTACATATGCTGTCAAATGCTCCACATTTAAGACAATATTAGAGCTGCTGTGAGCATGGCGACTCATGACTTGTTAATTTTCTCATTTGAATTGGCTGGCATTTAGACCTTTTCCAAATAGTGAGATTTTCAGATGGAGAAATCCACAAAGTGTTTACACTGGCTTGCGGACGCAGCAGATCTCTTGGAAAAATGGAAAGAAAAACTGCTTTTGCAGAGTCGCTGCTTTGCTGCAATTTTGTTTGTGTGTGTGTGTGTGTGTGTGTGTGTGTGTGTGTGTGTGTGTGTGTGTGTGTGTGTGTGTGTGTGTGTGTGTGTGTGTGTGTGTGTGTGTGTGTGTGTGTGTGTGTGTGTGTGTGTGTGTTTCTTTTAATATGTGTATTTATTTAAATGTTCACCTCAGTTCCACAGAGATAGACGACATGATCCGCAAGTCAACAAACCTGTTGTTAACCCGAACCCTGAGCCACTGTCTGCATTATGGCATAAAGAAGAAGAATGTCGGACTGGCAGAGGTACTGTGTGTGTGTGTGTGTGTGTGTGTGTGTGTGTGTGTGTGTGTGTGTGTGTAAGAGGGAGAGAGAGAATAATGCAGAATATTAATCCAACGTGAATGGTCAGAAATTTCCAGGCAATATTTCCAGTTCAAGCGCCCTCCCAACAGTGACAACAACAGACCAGTTGTTGTCACTGTTGTCATAACTACAAAATGATTAACACGATGTGCTGCTTTTGATTTTCCACCTCATTGTCCCAGAACAAGGTTGGCCTAATAGACAAACATTCTCATGAACAGTGCAAATATCAAGACAACTTATTAAATCAGGTTTATGACACAAACGCGTCATAGTTTATTTGCTACATCCATATTTAATTTTTTTTTTTTTACGGATTTGCTTACACATTATTTGCCTCATTATTTGTGGGTGGTGTGTTTGTCTTCCTTGTTGCAAGCAGCTGGTGCAGGTGATCATAAACACCACCCACCTGGAGCAGAGCTGCCACTTCCTGGAAGAGTTTATATCAAACATCACAAACGTCCCACCCGACACAGTCAACACCACAAAGCTGTACGGCCCCTCCACCTTTAAGGTACAAGACTTTTTCTTCTCTTCAGCCAAGGTTTTCCTCTCACATCTGTTCTTCTCTTTCATCCCGTTTACGCAATGTTGAAAAACACATGCAACTTTTTTCCTTCACACCACAACCCTCATTAATGAATTCATAATATTAGTGTGAGCTCGGCTTGAAATTTCGTCGTCTTGCAGGACGCCCGCCATGCAGCCGAAGCGGAGATCTACACCAACCTGAACGCGAAGATCGACCAGTTCCTGCAGCTCGCCGACTATGATTGGATGGCCGGAGTGCAGGAGGGCGGGACTCTGGACACCAGCGACTACCTGATTGACCTCATCGCTTTTTTGAGGAGTACCTTCAGCGTGTTTACCAATCTACCAGTTAGTGCAGACTCTCTCTCACACACACACACACACACACACACACACACACACACACACACACACACACACACCAGCACTCTTACACACACTCACATGTGAGTCTAGATAGATAGAAATATAGAATATTCATACAGACAGATTCAGCAAATAGATCAATCTGGCATTGACAGCAGGTTGATACGTGCACATAGTTGCCCATTTGTGTGTATTAGTCAATAACAGGTGCACTGTTATCGTGTGGCGGTAGGTGTTTTAGCTGACGCGTGTGCGTTTCTGAGACATCACAGGGCAGGACAATCTGCTTTAGTTCGTTATGTTGAGTACGGGCTGGTTACAGGCTAGATTGTTAACATGGGGCCTGATAAGCTGATTAGTGGGTGAGCCGGTCAGGTCAGCAGCACCAGATTAGACAGCAGCTCAGGATATTGACTCTACAGCTGCACAGCTGAAATGATATTATACGCAGAGTGTTAAGTGTATCATGTGGACCAGGAGTGTAGCTGGTTGCTAGACTGCTAGACTAGTCTGCGTACTTGAATTGTTATTACTAGTATTCCAGATCTGTGTGACTGATAGTCTCTAAATACATATACACACATTACAGTAAATGAATACAGAAGAATTGAGTATGAAAGATTTGCATATATTTGCGTGCCTATGATCATTTTTTGTTACAAATACTATTTTGGATCAAAACCAAACATTTAAGTTTTCTTAGAACAGCATAGACTGTGCTGTTGTCCCCCTATTTTTCAACATTTCTGTTGTTTTTTTTTTTTTCAGTTTTAACAGAATAACTTTTTCTCTTTTATGTTTTGTGGAAAGAAAAGGGGAAGAAATACTCCAAAAATTAATTTTCATTGCACATTTGCATTCTAAAAGCTTTCATTGTTTTATTTGTTTTGTGTAGTTATTGTATCTTTAATTTAATTATTTCATAGATAATGCACAATACATTTATTTCAATCCTACTTATTTGAACCATTGGACACTTGTTCCATGCTTGCAACTTTTTTAAGCACATCTGCAGTTTTCACAAGCTACTCAGAGAGAGCTTTGGGTTGGTTGATTATTCTAAGTTGATCAGAGCAGGTCACAAGGCCACAAGGCTACGCACACAATGTGGTCGAGCTAAGTGCTTTCCAGCACCTCTAAGAAGCTTTTCCTACACCCTCACGAGCCCCGGACATGACCCCGTCTCACACACTTAAACACACGCACAGTGCGTGGCCTCCTAAGGAGATCAAATGCGACGGGTCCAAAAAGCTGGGTGGTATGACCCTCTGAAACAGGAGGTGATCATGTAAAAGATTAAGTTTCACTGAACAGAATTAGATACTATTGAAAGGAGCAGCTTTGCTGGAAAACTACTTTGGCCACTGCTTTAATTGCTGTGACCCATGATTCCACCACTGCTTTTAAAAAGTTTTCTACTCGCATCCAATTCAAAACTGATTTTTCAAAGCGAATCGTTGCAAAAGCATCTTAATTATTCATACCTCAATTAGTTTTAGGGATTGGAACACTTAATCTTCAAAGACCGGAAAGGATAGAGAAGAAGTGACCTAAAATGCCCTGAGAAAGATCTGAACACAAACAAAAGCAAAGTGTATTTGGAATAAACACACTCTGCACAACATGCCAAACAGTCCTTAATTACACTCCTGAGGTTGTCAGATTCGTGACTTACTGTTTAAAGGAGAGATCACAAACAGGTACATCGTTGCCCTGTCAGCTTTTTGCCATCTTCATCTATAAACATCTTAATACTGTACTGACGCATCTTCACCTCAATTAGCATCTGTTTGCCTTTAGGTGCGCTCAGTCCGAACTTTGTGATTTATGATTATTTGGATTTGTGCTTGGTTACGCAGAACAAAGGATCTCAGGGTTATAACAAAGGATTTTCTAAGTTAAAGAATTTAAATATTTATTGGTCGTAATTAGCAAATTATTTATATACAGAATCTCGGAAAATTACCTTGTATGATGAGCTCTCCATCATTCATTCCATATTTTCGAGCGTAAAAACACATCAACGTGAGCTTGAACATGTGCGTAGTTAAAAGCAACTGCAAGGCGGCGCTTGTGCGGCACAATGCGTTCTTCCATGTGTCATTCTGTTAAAGAGATGATAAGGAATAATATTCATTGAATTAACATGGTGTTGGAGAAAATAAGTGTAGCGTTCTCAATAGACTATTACTAGAGTTCTACAGTACTATACAAGTAGGAATGTTGTAAATTGTATTTTTTAAAATGTGCTATGGTTGGTTATTGGACACAAACTGGCCTTAGGTCTCCTGTCCATGTCAACATCTGTAACTGAGGGGAAAAAACAAACAAACAAATAACCATGGTGAGTGATTAAAGCAATACCTGCACTGCACTTCACAAGCTGCATTGAACTCATAGCTCAAAATATTTTTGACGCTTTAAATGCAGTGTCATGTCTTGGATGATGAACATCTTTTGTGGAAAACAAAAAATAGAACTTTCTGTTAACTTTAATAATTCGCAATCAGTAATATTAACCACTTTATTGTTTGTGACTAAATGGATGCTCTGCTCATCAAAGTAACAGCCTTGCAAAATCTGGTGTACTCTGTATACTTTGCTGCAGTGGTTGTTCTAACAACTGCAAGTGTGCGTCAAAAAAAAATTCCTCATGTTTTGTTTTACGATTGGGTTGAGAGCGACACACACACACACACACACACACACACACACACTAGAGGAAAATGTTACCCCGGCCAAAAACCAATAAGACCAAGGTTTAGTGCTTTCTCAATGTTCATAATCGAATTGGGCTCAGATTTAAATATGGAACTGGAAAGGCTTGAAAAGGCCTCCAGAGTGAAAATAATCCTGTGAAAATTTGAAAGGAAATTCTATCCGCTGACCACAGTGCTTCAGTTTTACTCCGAAGCTTCTTGATCAGTTTTCAGCAGCTCACGGTGAGACTTCAGCCGCCTCACTCTTCTCTGAATGCTGAGGGCTCTGCGACTTCTCAATCATCAAACAATCTCGGGAGCAATAAATATTTTACATTCATAGGTGGACACACCGCCAGTGTTGCCACTGTTGCCACTGTTGCCACAGCGACTGAGAACTTTTATTTCCAAGGAACAGTGCAATCTTTCATTTCCCCCTAAATTTAACATCCATGTTTTCCCATCTTGTTTTTTCTGTTTTCATTTTTTTTGTTTTCTTGATGAAGGGGATTCCAGTAGAACATGCAACCTTGCCGGTGAGTATCTGGGTTGTTATGTTAATGGCGTGTTGCTTACCAATCCCCGACTGACATAGTCTAACCCTACAACATTGGCCCAGAATTCCCACTTGAAAAACCACCAAACCAGCATGTGAGAGGGACAGCAATTGCACGTTTGCCTGCCGTTGTGTTTGTGTTCCCAAATCCAGGAGGTCTTAGCAGCTGCCTGCCAATGTGAAACTCCAGTGTCTGCATTTCTTCTGATGTACCACTGCTCAAAATCAGATTAAGATTCATCAAGATTCCTTTTACATGTAGAACATAATAAATGAAATAGCATTTCACTCTGAATATCTGACAGTGAGTTGTTTAAGATATAAATCGGAAAATACTAAAAATAAATGTATATTTGTTTTCTCAATGACTTTATTTTGTCAATGAATAATCCTAAACATGTACAGGACAGCGCTTGGAGTGCAGTGCCGGTTTTGCATTCCTGGTTCTAGTGTAGTAGTTCACATGGTTTGAGCCCAATTGCACATGGAAAGAAACTGTTCATCAGGAATGTGGTTCTTGCTTGATGCTCTGAGACTGTAAGAGGGAGAAGACGCTATGAGACGGTACTAAAGGGTCCTTGACTGTGCTGTCACCCCTGGAAATGCACCTTCATCCTCCTGCTTCTCTGGTGTTTGTTTCCGATTGTGTGTAATGCACGAGATTGGTGGCGGCTCCACCTCCGGCTCCTCTCCATGCAGACTTGTCCTTTCATCGGTTCCTTACAAAGCCCACCACTCTAGTGCTGTCTGCAAATTTGAGGATGTGATTGAAACTGTGATGTGCAGAATGGTCAAGTGTAAAAACCATAAGCAGTCAGAGTACTGCCGCCTCCAGGTCAGAGCCAATCTGGGGCAGAGGAGGCAGAGGAGGGGTCAGCTGAATTCGATGAAGGATGGAGGTGTCAGTTTGTTTCTGTCAAGAATGGTTGTCACGTTTTTCTTTTTGATTACTTGTAAAAAAATATTTTTGTCTCCTCCTCTGTCCAAACTTTACGCTCCATTTTCACTTGACGTTAACTGGTCATGTGACCCCGTACGTCACGTCTGGTGACGTGTAAATGCGAAAAAAAAGTGTTCCCATGACACTTTTGCGATATACCTCTATATTGATGCATTTGAAAAACCACCTCATGAGAGTATCAAAACCTTTTAATCATATTTTAGAGGTTTTTCCAATTTTCGGTGTTTTCATCACCAGTTTTTGATTATGATATTTAGGTTTTTGCGCAATTTTAGGGGTCAGCCACTGAGACTGCGAGTGCCAACAGAGTGGTCGTTAAGCACGCTGATTATGAGTTTTCTGCTTATGGATTTTTTGCACTGAATAGATGCCATACGTGAACAGTGGCTTACTCGGTACACATCCTAGAGGTGAGCCTGTGCTAAGATGATGATGCTTGGATGTTCGGCTCCCGACAGTCTGCCGTGTACGATCGATGGAGTTCAGGATTCATCCGCAGATTCGTCCAGCATCAGAGTTTTTTACGTTATAGTTATTGTCCAAATTCTAAAATCATTTTTTGCTGCTTGGTGCTCTATAGAACAAAGTGTTTCCAGTCTTGGTATCTGCAAGATCCAACATTGTTGTAATTCCATTATATAAAATCTCTTGCCCTGCTTTGGAGAAGAGAGAAATATATCCAAGATTTCGGTCCCAACTGCAATAGTTTTGGTTTTTGGAAGTGACCAACAGTCCACTCCATTCTACCACGTTGCTGTTTCTTCACTGGATCTGCACTTCAGCTGTGTGATGATGAGGACACCCAGGTCAGCAAGCTCTCAAACTGGAAGGCCTCACTCCAGTGTCACACTGCAGTATCATATGAATTGCTGCGAGTCCACCTCTTGACTTTTGGCTGCCCTAAACGACGGTTATGTTTGACTGATGTATTTCTGGAAGGGCAGAAAGCGTGTTACACACCGTGTCAAATCCTTTCCAGGAGATTTGAATCAGTGCGTTAAGGCCTCGTGAAATGGTGACTTGCTGCTGTGTTACTAACTCAAGCTTCTCCTGGCACTGTGACGCTGTGAGAGTGAATACAACTGGGAGCGATTCAACACAACAAACCTTGCCCAACACAGGAGGCACTTTTGATTGGTGGGAACGTGGTGCAGTTTTTTTTTTTTTTTTTTTTTTCGAGTGAACCCTTTTTACATGTGAGCTGTGATTGGTTTCAGAAATGTTTCAAAAGCCTTTTAAGTCAATGCGTTTATTTATTTATGCTACCATATTTATTAACTCCAGAAGAAAAGCTCCAGATGTGAACATTTCCCCTGACAAACTGTTTCACAGTAAAAGTCATGTTTACTGGAGATGCATTTGGATTCAGTGCTTTAACACGGCACTTGTAAATACTGTCGACATGGTGTCGAGCACCATCAAAACATTTTTTGCCACGTAAAATTTGAGTTGTTTTTAGGAGAGGCCTGCGTGCGACTCATGTTGTCCCTGGGGTGGACCGGTGTCGGTGACTCCTGGTTTAGAGCTCATGCAAAGTGACGTTCTCCCATAGACTTTGTGAAAGTTTGGTGGTTTTGCTGCGCACGCATACAATACCAGTCAGAAGTTTGGACACACCTGTTTCTTCTTTATCTTTACTCCTTTCTACACTGTAGACACATACTGAAGACATCAAATATATGACCAACATATGTGGATTAATGTGGCAAAAAAAAAAAAGAAAAGTTAAATACCTAAATATGTTGCATTATATATAATTTATATGAAGGCTGGCTATTCTAGATCATCTAAAATATAAAACCTATTTGAGTTATTTCACACTTTTTGGCTTAATGCATATTCCACATGTGTTCAATCATAGTTTTGATGCCTCGAGTGACAATGTACAATGTAAATAGTGATGAAAATGAATGAAAAACCATTAAATCACACGTACGTGTCCAAACTTTTGACTGGTAGTTTATTATCTATGATGTTGCACTCAAAGGGATTTAATCTTCACAATTGGTATCTCTTCCTCTTCCCCCGTCCCCTCCTCTCCGTGCATTCCCTCTTCCTTCCTGTCCTTTATTTTACCCTTCTATAACTGAACCTTTCCTTTCCTTTTTTTTCTTGCCCCCCTGATATCTTTACCACCACTGTAATCCCCACAGTTTGTCTAAGGCTAATGGTTCCCAGTTGTCTTCATTGAACTCCAGGACAGCGTAATTCTTGTCCGACAGACCTACCTGGGTGTTTGTGTGTGCGTGTCACTCGGGCCAGGTTCAGGACATGTAAATAGAATTAGCCTATTTCACGCTCAGTCTCACCCTATGATAGCTGACCCCTTGGATTGTATGGAGCTTACGTATGTGTGTGTGTGTGCGTACATATGGAACTCCAAGGCCAGTGTTGTGTTGGAAGATATCCGGCCAGTTGAAGGAGTGTGTTTCTCCAACATATGTGGCCACACATGTCTGCCGTGTGAGTAATGTGATTTCCCATTTGAGGTGAGCTCTGCCTCCTGAATGAACTGTAGTCCAGACTCTCGACAAAGGTGGGCCTTGCTTCCTTCAAAACAACAGTGGTATCTTTTGCAGCCTCCGGGTTTGTTAGAAAAGACAAAAACAATTTCTGAGTGTAAATGGGGTTCTACTTTATTGCAGCCCAGTCAGTTAAAGTCTGTTATCTTCATTTTTCAATGAGTTTTTTATCAATAGTATTTACTTACACAAGAAAAGAAGATTGCAAAGAGAGAACCTTTTAAAATTTCATCACCGAGTGTTGTAGTAGGATTAATTTTGTCCAAGCAGGCGTGACTTCCTCAACAGAGTAGCTGTAATGTAATTGAGTAGACACATATTACAACATTTATAATAAATAAAGATGTTTAAATTCACTCTTTTTCAAATCTAATCAACACTGAAATCGTGAGTGATGCATTAGGACACTTACACACAAACTCTGAAAGCACGTCAGTCTGCATACTTGCCAAATGTGCTTCTTGTTCCAGTATTTCAGGTGCATCTGTTTGAGTTGGGTTCATCAAAGACTCGTCGGCCTTAATTTGGCAATCAGGCCGTACACTAAAACATGCACTTCCTCCCCTTCCTTTTCTCCATAATTCCTAAACTCACAGAGATTAAGCTGTTTTGGTGGTGTGTTCCTGTACTTGCAAGGAGGTTAATTTGCGATCATAATATGTTGTCAAGTTACTGAAATTCAGGAAGGAGAAATGAGAAATGGAAATGAAATGTAGTTTTTAAGTTGTTTGGGGAGGAGGGGCGGCGGGGGGGTGATAAAACCTAAAACATTTTCTCACTTGGTTTTCCTCAATGTCTCGATGCTTCCTTTCTCTCAACCCCTCCAGCACTTTTGCAAACTTTGCCACATTTTTAGACGACCCGCCCCCACCCTCCTTGTCCGTTTCATCTCCGGGCTTCATTCAGTTGGAATGCAGTTGCTGAGGTCAAGACCAAGGCCACTGCTAGTCCCTGAGACTGTGCACATGCCTACACATACACACAGTATCTGCTCGCACACACTTAATCAAGGCAACACAAGCACATGTTTTTGCACTCCCTGTATTAATGCGTTGTCATGCACTTCCTCATCCACTGCTTTTGTTGTTGTTTTGCTACTTCATCATCCTGATTGCACCTGAACACAGCACAGTGCATTTCTGCCCTGTGTGGGTGTGTTGAAACACTGAAAACCCCCTTTAATGTCCCACATTAAGTCCTGGTGCTCCAGTACATATACCTAAGCCCTGCTTTGCTTATTTATGTGTTCCTTAATTGCTGAGTGGAATATTGCTCAGTTGTGTCTGTCCACAATTTCCATCTTCCACTCCACCAACAGCAGACGTTAAAAAAAACAAACAAAAAAAAAACCAAAAGTGCAGCGTCATCGCAGTGGGATTTTACAACCAGTGTAACAAGTTTGCTTTTGTTTGTTTTTGTTTTTTTGCACTGCTGCAAACAAACTTATTTCCCAGTTGTGAGATAACTAAAATCTATCTAATCTAGTTACAAGCTAAAAGGATAAAAAAAACCAAAAAACAAATATTCTTTGATATTTTTTGTCTATTTTGATGCACGTTACTATTGGTCTACACAGATAGTTTTTAGTATGAGGACCAAAGGTCCTTAGTTGGGGTTTTTTGTTATTTTTAATTTACCTTTATTTGCATGTTTATGTCACAAACTCACAGTGTTGATTCTTTAAATTTCATAATTTGTGAGTGTAATTTATGTCACTGTATGAGCGCACAGATGGTCTTTCACTACCAAAATAGAAGAAAAGGAACACAAGTTTATAAATTACCTGTATAATTAATGAAAGTTCAGTGCTGGTATTCACTGAAAGTTTTTCTGCCTTTTCATACACCCACTGTTTGATCAAGAAATCTTTGATTTATCCAAAAGAGAGAGTGATAACCAGGTTGTCACCTTTGCAACATCCACACTTGAGAACTGTCTCTCTGACCTCTTGTATATGTGTCTCTCTCTGTGTCTGTGCGTCTCCCTCTCTCTCTCAGGGAAAAGTGGCCCAGACAGCCTGCATGTCGGCCTGCAAACACATCTCAACCTCTCTGATGCAGCTTCTGCTGGACCCGGAGGTCAGGCAGATCTCCATGGGAGCTCTGTACCAGATTCACACAGACATTGTGGAGTGCGAGAGTGAGCATCAGCCTTTCTTTCTTTTTTCTTTTTTTTTTTTTACCACCTTTTTGCTTTCCTACATTCACATTTATGCTTGATTTATTGATGCACCACCTTTTTTTCTTCATTTAGTTCCCCTACTTGCTTTTCCACCGTAATTCTCATCCCCAAGTTCCTTTTATGCTTGACATTGTGAAGTGTAGCCATGACCACTGACAACCCAAACCCAACATAATTCATCCATTTATCCAGCTGCTTTTCCACACATATATTACACAGACCCTAAAACAAACTGTCAGTCATCTGATTGACTTTTTCTCGCCAGTTTTGTCTGGAATTCTCATTTGAATTAATAGATGACACAGTTTTAAATGATTTTGCTTTTATCTGCGGATAGCTGTTATCTTCATTTCCTAGTTGAAAGCGCAGGGGGCGCTATTGGACCTGTTGACAGCTGAGGACACAGAGCATCCCTGACACCATGAAATTGTGTCACTCTCCTTCTCTCATCTTCTGCATTTCTCCAAAGCTTTTTCCTCCTTACTTGCTTTTTTGGAAACCTCGCCGTCGTCCAACCTTTTTTATCCCCCTTTCTCCTCACATTCTTTTGTTCTTCGCCCGTTTCTCCCAAATTTTCTCCCTCTTTTTATCCACTTCCATGCATTTGTCCGCCCAAGAAAACAAATCTCTTTAAAACAAGGCATTGTTTTCTTGGACTTGGGAATAAAGAAGTGGGGCTAAATGAAAGGGTGAGAGGCGTTCTTGGCCCCGTTCTAACACGATCAGGGTTCTTACAGTCACCGCTCGGGTCACAGGGTTGCGCGTTGTATACATGTGTTTGTGATGTGATGCACAGTGACATGCGTGCAGTGCTGTGGAGGGGTTAGGAGGTTATAGAGTTACTCTTTCCGGCCAGACTGGGGCTCAGGGTAGGAAAAAAAGCAGGCGGTGATGGAAGTAGATTAAAGCAAAGAGGGATTGGGGGCTTACTGGAGGGACAGCAGCAGCACAAGAGGTGAAAAATTTGAAGGACGTTTGGTATTTAGAAGGAGGAAAAGGAGGAGAGAAGCACATTAAGAAACTGTCGAAGAAAGCAAAAGGAAATGTGGCTGAGAAGAAGGGATTTGGTTTGAAAGGAGAAGGCCGATGAATGAAAGAACTGACTGAAAAACTGGACTAAAAAAATGCAGAAATTTGAAGAGTGATGGCATCGTAATGGATTTAGGTGAAAGTGCATTCTGTTTTTACAAGAACCCGTACGACTAAAACGAAGAAGTGAGGTGAAAAAGTGGGGGGAAAAAACTAGAAGACAAGGAGATTAAAATAAAAAGTTGTTTTTTTTTGCTTGAGAGCAGGTTGGGTGGGATTGGACAGTGGCTTCTCACAGGGTTGTTGAGAGTTGCAGAACTGCAACAAGTGGCTGAGGTGACTGAGATGTGCAGCTGAAAAACTAAATGTATTTCAGCCGCATTAAAGCGCAGAGGACGGAAGCACAGTTGCATATGTCGCTCATCCAGAGCTACGGATCTAAATAGCTGGTCATGGAGTTGATTGAATGACGCATTGAAGCATTTTATTTTTCATTTGAGAAATGAAAAAAGAAACTTCCAGACAAATATTGGGATAGAAGAAGGAAATTGGGGGAACAGGGATGAGAGGGATGGTACAACTAAAGCAAAAGCATGAGATTAAAACTTTGAAATGAACAAACGGCACAACACTCCGTTGGAGGGGGATGAAAGAAAATAAATTAAGGAGGGATTAGGTGGGTGATACAGAAGGATGGAGCAGAATGGGATGAAAGAGTAGGGGGAACAAGAGGCTGGGGGGGAGAAAGGGATTAAATGAAAGAGAGAAAAAAAGAATAAGAGAAAAAACAAAAATCAAAAAAAAAATGGAGTGGTGGGATTAATGGTGGATGTGAAAAGAGAAGGGCAGAAGAATTGGGAGATTCAATGAAAGAAGTGGGAATTTTAGCATTGTGACTGAGAAAATAAGAGGAAATGAACACAATCACTGGAAGGAAGAGAATAAAAGATGACAGTGAATGGAGAAAGAGAAGAATACGGTACGAGAGCGAGCGGGACAAATGAAAAGAGGCGAAACGTGGTGCAGGTTCACTTTGATTGGTGGAATAAGATCAGAGGTTAACTGGAGTGTGTGTGTGTGTGTGTGTGTGTGTGTGTGTGTGTGTGTGTGTGTGTGTGTGTGTGTGTGTGTGCAGGCGTCGGTGTGCGTCCTCCGAGGTGCAGAGCAGATTAGCCACTGGCTCCCACTCTCCTCTCGCCGCAGCACTTCTCCTTTCTCCCGTTCCCTCATTCTCTCTCTCTCTCTCCCTCCTTCGCTCGCTCACTTGCTCAGCACGCCAGTCAGCTCGTGCGCGGGGGGCCGGCTGACGCAAGGACCCCGGCTCACACTCGGGCCGACCCCGACGCGCACTCTCACACGGGCGTCGCCGCACAGTCCTCCGCTGCTTCCCAAACACGCGGGAGAGGCCCCCCGTGCAAGCAGCAAATTGGCGCGCACACACACATTGGCGCTCAAAGGGCACACACTAACCATCACACACATGCATCTCCCTGACAGAATAGGTAAAAAAAAAAACAAAGCGCTCTCTGAGGTGCACACAAAGTGAAGAAGCTCTTTCTGAAGGCTGACAGCAGCTTTGCTCTCGTCTCCTCCTCTCACACCTTCACGCACTTTATCTTCTTCAGCAAGACCCACTGACATGACTCTAGCGCTCTCCCCTCCCCCTCCCCCTCCCCCTCCTTCCCCCCTCTCCTCCCCATCCTCGCCTCACTACCCCTCCCCCCCCCTCTCACCCCAGCTCCCGACTCCTCCTCTTCCTCCCCCCCCCCCCTCCCGGCTGTCATTTGTCTGCCAATCTATCCCGATGCATAGCGAATTCGACCAGGTCCTTTATTATTCTCTTTTTCACCCTCTTTTTCTCCTCCTCCTCCTCCTCCTCCTCTCTTCCCTCTCTCCGGGGGTGGACTGGTGGGGGGCGGGTTTGTATTTTCCCACAGGTTTTGCCAGAGCCGGCCCGGTCGCAGGCTTCCAGGGTGACACGTTGCTTCTGGCCTTCAGTGACTTGAGACAAGTAGGTCTTTGTCTCCGTCGTGGTCCTCTCTCCTTCGGGTTTTTTTTCCTGTTACTGTTTTTTTTTCTTCTTCACCTCTCCCCTATCTTTTTTTCAACCTCCTCCTCCTCCTCCTCCTCCCCCTCCTCCCCTCTTCGTTCTTTTTCCCTTCCTCTTATCCTCCCTGCCCCTCCCCTCAGTTGTCCTCCTCCACTTTCCACTTATTGTCCCTCTGATTATTTTTGATTCATTCTTTTTGCCATCTGTTTGTTTTATGTCACGGCCTTACAACCGTTCCCTCCATTTTTATGGCCCTCTCCTCTGCGAATGTTTCCTTTTTTTTGCGAGTCCTTGTCAATGAAGAATTTTTGTCATTATTTGGGACAGACGGCAAAGCCTCCATCGTCTCACCCGTTTCTGATCGCCG